>NW_004444023.1:208569-287777 GCF_000243295.1 Trichechus manatus latirostris
GGGTTTAGGGGGACAGGGGTGGGGGTGGGGGGAAGAGTAGACCTAAGTGAAAGAGTAAAGATTGGAAGTATGTGAGGGAACTTCCTTACAAAGGGGTATTTTTAGACTGGTTTGCCAAAAATAATAACAATGAGCATTTATGGAGTCAGAATGGAATCAAAAGAGAAAGAAGCCAATTTCTGTGCAAACTACCTTTATTTATAAAGAAAAAGTTCCCCATTTTGTTATAAACATAAAACCAGAGCTGTGTGAAGTCACTTTACTGGGCGGGATGAGGTGAGGCAGGGATCCTAGGGGATGCCAGTGGGCCTCATCCAGTCCCCAAAGCCGCTGGGAGAGGTGGGTTAAGAGGTGACTCCCCGGGAAATGGAGTGGCAACGGCCCATCCCAGGCTCAGCTGGGATTGAGGCGGCTTGCTTTGAGGCACAGTGGCAGGAAGAGGGAGAGGCACTTTGGACGGGGCCTGATTTGGCAAATGGAGGATCTCCTGCCCCCCTGAATGATTCCCAGCCCCACCTCAACCTCCTGTGGCTAAGGCAGATTCTTCAACTGAAGGCTGAGTTCTCCCAGATCTCCCAGGGGCTTCCACGAGAGCAGAGAACTAGTGGCGAGGACTGCGCCCCCTACTGGGCTGGGGGCATAAAGATGCAGCAGTAATGGAGGCGGAGGTCAGAAGCCAAGGCAGGGCTTCTTCTTCCAGTGTCCCTTGGAAATGTCCTTCTCTCCTGCTAGACCTTATTCCTCTGAGACTTCACCCTGGGGAAGAGCTGCGGAGACAGGAACTTCAGACAGACACCAGGAGCTCCCACGGCTCAACTCACCCCCAACTTTAATGGACACCCCTAATTCCATCCTCATCTTCCCACCCTAAAATATATGTACTGTCTCCAATCCCCCATCCCTTCCTAATGGACTCTTTCAGCATCTTCCAGATCACTCGGGAACCCTCAATTCCCAACACTTCCAAGCACCAGGTGGAACCTTCCAATTGCCAGCCCCATTGATGAAAGGGAATATTCCCAGTTGTCCCCGGGGCCATAAAGGCCATGCCTGCCTCTCCCTACTACCACAGCTGTCTGTTTGGATCTCATTTCCACCTATCCCCAAATTAAAAGAATCTCCCCTCCCAGGAATATAATAGAATCTTCCTGGTCTCCTCTCCTCAACCCTAGTAGAAGCTTCTTCAGTTCTACCATACTGTTAATAATGGGTCCTTTCATACCCTGCCCAATCTGATGTAATAAAAGCTTTCTCACCACCATGCCTGTTATTTTACAATTTTTTAACTTTCCCTATCACTAAAATGGGACTCTTTTTGGTAGTTCCCCACGGCTAAAATGGATTCTTCTTTAACTTCCCCATCAATATGATCAGGGATGATAATCAAAATATTTGACGGGGCACTGCCCAGGCAAATAACCAGTGAACTGCACTAGTTATATACCCTACGAAATATACCCCCCACATAAGTGCGAGTCTTCTAAGGGGCTCTTCCTCACCTGCCCCCCTAGCTGTAACGGACTGCCCCTTACTTCCTCCATTACTATAATGGGCTTTTCCTTGTCTCCCCACAATCAATAATGGACTCTTCCGAATCCGTCCATCACTCTAACGGCCTCGCTCCCTCTCGCCCCATTTTTACTGTGGGATCTTCTGCTTCCCCAACGGCCTCCCAGTTGTCCATCAGGAGTCTCCCTGTATCTCCTCCGGGCTCACCCCAAAGTAGTTACGGGGCACGTAGCCCTCCTGGCCGTGCAGTGTGGCCCACCACCAATCGTTCTCCTCTGGCCCGTCCCTCCGCAGCACGGTGACCAACTCGCCCTCACGGAAGGACAGCTCGTCCCCGAACTCCGCGCTGTAGTCCCAGAGCGCGTACACTGTCCCGTTGTGCATCAGTCCCATGCTCTGCTCCACATCTGAAAGATGCCGGATTGTGAGACCCAGGAACCTCTGGGGACGCGGGGCATGCTGGGGACAGGGACAGGCCCCGCGGGTCAGACCTGCTCAGGGCTGGGGGAGGAACCACCTGGGAGGTTGTGTGTGCCCTGTCTGGGAAGGGAGAGCTGGCGTCAGATGCCGGGACAGGAATTCCCTAGCATGCAACATCATTGGGGTGCATCAAGCTGGGCCACCAACAGTTCTGGTAGGGTAAGTGGTACCCATTCCCCTCTGGCGCGTTGTTAAATTCCCATATCGGCCCCAGAGGTACAGTTCTCTGCTCCCAGCTTAAGCGGTACAGTCCTCACAGAGGATTTAAACCTTTCTTCAGATGGTACAGTCCACCCTACTTCCTCCCCCTCCTCGCACCCCGTATGGTCCCATCAGCACCCTTTCCAGGTGGTGCAACTCCACATGCCCAAGTGGTAGTCTCCAAAGAGGATGTCATTTCTTCTCCAGTTGGTACAGCCCACCCTAACCTCCCCACTTAAGTGGTACTGTCTCCAACAAGGATTTAGCCCCTTTCGCGATGGTATAGTCCACCATGCCCCACCCCTTTAAGTGGTTCAGTCCACTGTGTTCTAGCTTCTCCTCTCCTCCCTTCCAGGTGCATGGTCCAATCTCTACTTCACCTTCACAGAACCCTTCTAGTTCGAGGCAGGTAACCTGTTGCTGTGGAGATTCAGGCTCATAGCGACCCTAAGAGGCCAAATCTCATAGGTTTCACCTACCTGTGACAAAAGTGTAACGGCCCAGCCCCCCCACCAAAAAAAAAGGTTGCTCCCTTCGCCCGTCCGGTAAATGATCTACCTCCTGCCAGAGTGTGCAGTCCATGTCTGCCCCTGCTCACCTGTGCCACAGGCGTTACAGCCCTGTGCCTCTTGCTCACTTTCTGCCACAGATGGCAGAGTCTGCTGTCATGTAGCCCCTCCAGGCTGACCTCTCAAATACCTAACCCAGCCTGACTTCCTCCAACTTTCTGTGAAGTCCCTATCCCCCACTGAATGGTACAACTTGCCTCTCCAGGGGTGTAGTACAGACTCTCTGCAAGCCCCCAGGCTACAGCCTACTTCGCCCTCCTATTAGGGAACCAGGTGGCTCAGTACCATGCCTCTACTTCCTCAGGTGATGTAGCTTGCCCCTGGAGATACATAGTACAGCCCCATGTCTTCCCTACAAGTGGTACAGCCCCCTCCCAAGCAGTCACTGCCTGCTCACCTGCAAGGTGTGTGGTACTGCCTCTCCCACAGGTGACAGAGCTCACCTGCCCAGCCCTGTGTCAGGTAGATGGTACAGGTGCAATGGCCAACTCTCCACCCCCACAGGTGAGCGTGCAGATGAGCAATACAATCTCCACGACCACTCTTCTTCCACAGGTGTCCAGGTCACATGGCAACCCCATGTCCCCGTCCCTCAAAAGTAGCCGCTCACCGCCCCCCGCCCAGCTTGCACCTGCCAGGTAGGCAGCCCTCTTCTCCTCCGCTGTCCTGCCAAGTGGATGGCACAGCCCCCACAGGTGACACAGTTGGAGCCCGCCGCCACTCCCCCATTTGTTGCGTGGTTGGTTCAAACTCCCAAGGCCTCCCCGCTCCTCGCGGGTGGCAGGCTGCCACCCCTCCCCCACCTGCGCACCTGTCAGCTGGGCTGTCCAGCCCCCATGTGCCCCTCCGCACTTCCCGGAAACGCCCCAGCCCTGCCTTGCACCTGCCAAGTAGGTGGCGCAGTCGGTATAGCCCTCGCGGTAGGGGTCGCACTTCTCAATGGCGGTCGTGCCGTCACTGAGCGTGGTGGCGAAGATGGCAGCGCCGTGCTGCACCAGCGCCATGCAGATGGCCGTATCATTGCACGACGCTGCGCAGTGCAATGGTGTCCTGTGGGTGGGTGGCAGGAGTGAGAAAGAGGCTGCGCCCGGCCGCGGGAGTCCTACCCGCAGCGCCATCCCCGCCCGCGCCCACCTCATGCGGGTCCGGACTTACCAGCCGTGGCTGTCTGGGGAGTTGACATTGGCGCCCGCGGCGATGAGGAAGTCCACGATGGGGTAGTTGGCACCGCAGATGGCGTTGTGCAGGGCCGTGATGCCCTCCTCATTGGGCTGGCTCGGGTCGTTCATCTGCACGGGGTTGGGCAGGGGCGCTCAGTCCTGCGGCTGCCCCGCGATCGTCCCCTCCCCACAGCCCAGCTAGCGGGGGGGCAGAACTCACCTCCTTCACCGCTTGCTGCACCACGTCCAGCTCCCCGGTCAGCGCCGCGTCCAGCAGCAGCACCAGCGGGTTGAGGCGCGCGCGGCGGGCCTTGCGCGGGGAGCCAGCCTTCCGCAGCACCGAACGCATCTCCTGGAGACAGGGCGGGGGTTCAGCGACTTGGGAAGGGGCTGTTAGTATACCCATTACCTAGAGTGAGAAACAGAGGCCCAGGGACTGGGCAGTTACTGCCCCTGGCCACCCAGCTAGACAAGGGCAGGGTTTGGATTGGAACCCACCCAGAGAGGTCCAGAGTGGTGGTAGTGGGGTGGTGCCTCAGTTCTCCTATAGCCTCTGATTCCCTACAACAGTCAGGGAATCCTGTGACTTTGGATTCTTGAGCCATGAGCCCTAAAAGGAAGCTGGGAGAGTACCGAGTTGATGGCAAAGTAATTCTACCCCTTCCAGGTGGTGATTGTGGAAGCCAGTTATTCAATTCACACAGAATCATTTCTTTGAGAAGAAATGATATGAAGCACATGTGACAAAATACTGTTGTTGGTGTGTGCCATCGAGTTGATTCTAACTCATAGCTACTCCGTAGGACAAAGAACTGCCCCATAGGGTTTCCTAGGCTGTAACCTTTAAGGGAGCAGATAGCCAAGTCTTTTTGCCCAAGGAGCAGCTGGTGGGTTTGAACCTCTAACTTTTCCGTTAGCAGCCAAGTGCTTAACCACTGTGCCACCAAGGCTCCTGACAAAATATTACTGACTGTCAATACCAGATGTTTGGGATATGAATATTTATATTATTCCTTGCATTTTTATTTTTAACTTTCAATTCTCCCCATGCAAGATTCATTTATTCTGAGTATGTAAAGTTTGTGATTCTGGCCTTGACTGTCTCTAGAATTTCAGTAAGTTCAAGGTTCTGGAATTCAGAGATCCCAAGAGCTGCAGTTGCTGATTCCAAGATTCTCTGAGGCTCGGCCATCAGAGTTTTCAGTATGCTGTGACTCTATCAGTTCTAAGTGGTGCTGTTTCATTTTGCTGAGGGTCCGGAACTTGACAATCCTGAGATCCTATGATTGAGAACTTTAATGTTTTACAGACAGAATTTCATTCCAAAAGCTTGAAAAGATACACTCAAAATGTTAACCATGTTTCTTTCTAAGTGCTGTGACTGTCATCTTCGTTCTACTTTTGTCTATTTCTCCCAAGTTCTGTATGGTGTTTGTATATTCCTTTAAAGTGAAAAATGTTAATTAAATAGAATTCTGCATTATAACATATTAGTGCACTAATCTGTGATTTTTATGATTCAAATTACAAGATTCTATAATTTTCAGGTTTGGTAACTTCAAGTACTAGTAACAACCAAGGTCCGTGATAAAACAAAAGTTGCCGTTGAGTCCATTCTGACTCATAGCAACCCCATGTGTGTCAGAGTAGAACTGTGCTCCATGGGGTTTTCAATGGCTGATTTTTCAGTAAATCGCCAAGCCTTTCTTCTGAGGCATCTCTGGGTGGACTTGAATCTCTAATCTTTCAGTTAGCAGCCATGCGCGTTAACCATTTGCACCACCCAGGGAGTCCGAAGTCCACGATACTAACTTTATAATTCTAAGATCCTATTATTCAAATCCTAAGTACACTCAGATTCTGAAATGTCACCATTCTGACATTTTGGTGCCAGGATGTAATTCTTGAATTCTGTGATTTTTCAAGTTTCTTTGTGGCCAGGATGTGTGAGTCTACCATGGGACAACTCTACCAGTTCAAGACATTGTCATTTTTCCACTCTTAATGTCAAGATCCTGACCTCAACATTCCTTGGATCCACCCTCAGGAGAGCCTGAGACGTGTAGGGGTATCCACATGACCGCAAATTCTCCTCTACTCACACATATCTGGTATTCAGGATTATTCCCTGTGTCTGCACACACCCACACCACTCTCCCTGGCCAAGAACTGGACCAATATCATCAGGAGACCATCCATGGACTGCCGATGAAATGATAAGAACGATGACAGCAGTCAGCAGTTATGAGGTACCAAATGCTATCTGAAGCACTTTAACCAGCTGCTGGCCAGCCGATTCTGATTTACAGCAACCCTATACGACAGAATAGAACTGCTCCACAGGGTTTCAAGACTGTAAATCTTTATGGAAGCAGACTGCCCCATCTTTAAGCGGCCGAGCACTTAACCACCATGCCACCAGGGCTCCTAAGCACTTTAACTATCTTTATATATTTAAACCTCACAGGAATCCTATGTGGTGGGTGCTATTATCCTCATCCCCATTTCACAGACGAGGAACCTGAGGCCCAGAGAGGCTAAGTGTCCTTCCCAAGGTTGCTCAGCGATTAAGTTGTGTGGAGCTGAGATTTGAATCCAGACAGACCAGCTCTGCAGCTGCTGTGCTTAACCATGACACCCACGGCCTCAGGGACCAGATTTGCTCTTGAAAATTTGAAACAGAAGAGGCTCAGAGTGGAGTCAGAGGACAGTATGGGTTTGAACTAAGAAGTTATTTTGAGTTGGGGCTGGGTGGGCCATTTTTACCCATAGGCTTCTTGAGGGGTAAGAGGACAGAGCGGATGGATGGATGGATAGATAGGTAGACAGACAGATAAACCAGAGGAGAAAGCAGATCCACAGAGGGTAGACATGTGAGACCGTCTGGCTCCCAGAGAGAGAGACAGTGCCTTGATTCAGACATGCTTTCCAGGTTCCAGAATAAACCCAAGATTCAGTCATTTCCAGGCTGTGAGACTGAGATTCCTGAAGGGATGCCCAGGGGGGCAGTTTACTGAAGAGAAGGAGCATAGAAAGTCTCCAGGTGGATGCCCCTCCATACACATTCTCCCCTTCTGAACATGGGCACACCTAGATTAAAGACTACATTTCCAGCCTCCCTTGCAGCTAGATTCCTGGCCAGTGGGTTGGAGGCAAACAGATGTGTGCAATTCCCAGGTTCTGTCCTAAAACGGAAGGACCACTTCCTCTTCTTCCTTCCCTCTTCCTGGCTGGAATGCAGGCTTGGTGGGAGTCATTGTGGGCCATGAAGGCAAGGTAACCCCCAAGGAATGGTGGAACCCCAAGTAAACAGAGCCTGGGTCCTGACTCCACAGGGCCGTCTACCAGCCCTGGACTACTTATTCCTGGACTCCTGCTCAAAAGAGAAATAAACTTCTGTCACATTAAACCAGAAAACCCAAATTCATTGCTGTTGAGTCAATTCTGACTCATGGCGACCCCATGTGTTAGAGTGGAACTGCTCCATAGCGTTCTCTTGGGTGCAATCTTTAAGGAAGCAGAGTGCCAGGCCTTTCTTTCATGGCACTGCTGGATGGGTTCAAACTGCCAACCTTTAGGTTAGCAGTCAAGCATAAACCATTTGCACCATCGGGGACCTTGTATCTCATTAAAGCCACAACATTTTAGAGTCTCTTGGTTACAGCAGCTGGATCCTTATGCTAACTAATACACCTCAGTGTCTTCCTGTATCACTTACCATGTTCTGTGGCTGCTCTGATGGGCTGCTCTGGGGTGGGGCCAGGGGTGGGATGGGAGCTGGTAGGGCAGGGGCTGGGGGCCCTGCCCTGGCCTCAGATCCCTCAGTGATAGCGGACAGCTCAGGCTCCGGCCCCCCAGGCCCTGGTCGTTGACGATGGAAAAGACGGTTAATGATCTGCTGGTACTGCTTCTTGTGGGTGGGGGGCAGGGCCACAGCAGGGCTCTGCTCCATGGAGCCCCTGCGTTTGAGGGGCCGTGGAATCTCCGCCAGCACCCGAGCCACCTCCTCCAGCTCAGGCACTGACTGCGCCTCAGGCGGTAGCGCTGGCTGCAGCCGCGTGGGGCTGAGGGGCCGAGTTAGGGTGCCTTCGTCCACATCACCAGCCTCCAGCCCTGGTGTCAGCAGCCCCTCCAGCTCCGGCTCAGGCTCCAGCTCAGCAGGGGGCTTGGGGGGGCCTAGCAGGAACAAGAGATCCATCAGAGGAGACCTCCCCCAAGACTCCTTCCCCACAACTTCCAGGGCCTGCTAACAGCACTTGCTATGTGACCTCAGAGTAGTTCCCTACCCTCTCTGGGCTACACTTTCCTGAGCTGTGAATAATATAAAATTATGGCACCTCCCATTTATCCAGCAATGATTACGTGCCTGGCATTTGACAAGCCTATCTTATTGAATTCTTCCCACTACCTCGTGAGGTAGATACTGCTGTCATTGCCTATTACAGAAAGGGAAACTGAGTCTCAGAGAGGGCAGGTCAGTTGACCAAAGCACACAGCCGGGATCTTAACTCCATCCTGACTCCAGAATCTGTGCTCCTACCAACCATGGCAGACTTGACTTTCTAAGATTCTAAGAAAACTCCTCCTGGGACTGGAATCCTGACACTCAGTGGTCTCTCCTCTCTGTCTTATTCCCCTCTAGAGATGCTTCTAAAGCATAACAGTAATAAATATGAATGGTAATAATAATAGTAATAAACATCACTAATAACATTACTGATATTATTACTAACAATTATTACTAATAATATTATTATATAATATTAAAACCAAACCAACAAAACTCATTGCCTTCAAGTTGATTCTGACTCATAGTGACCCTATATGACACAGTAGAACTGCCCCTATAGGGGTTCCAAGGCTGTAAATTCTTACAGAAGCAGACTGTCACAACTTTCTCCTGTGAAACAGCTTGTGGGTTTGAACTGTCAACCTTTTGATTAGTAGCCAAGCACTCAACCAGTGTGCCACCAGGGCTCCGTATATAATATTAATAATAATTTTTAGTAATAATAGCATTATTACTACTATTAATAATAGTAACATAATATTACATTACTGAGATTGTTTATATTATTAGTAAATATTACTACTAATAATAGTCGCTGTCCTTGGTGGCCCAAGTGGTTAAGTGCTTGGTTGCTAACCAAAAGGTTGGCAGTTCAAATCTACCAGCCACTCCTTTGAAACCCCATGGGGCAGTTCTACTCTGTCCTACAGGGTTACTATGAGTTGGAATCAACTTGACAGCAACAGTTTGGATTTGGTTAAGGCAGGTATTATCAATTTTTCTTCATAGATGAGAAAACTGAGACTCAGAGAGGTTAAGAAATTTATACTGATCACATAGCAAGTCAATTGTCAAAAGGGGCTCAAACCCACTCTGCTTGACTCTAGGTCCTGTATTTGTAACTCCTCTGATCTTGCACCAAAAAATATGAATTATTATTACAACCAATATGATAGCTATTGAGGGGTTACTATGCATCTGGTGCTATTTTAAGGAGTTTATATGGATTAAATTATCTAATACAATATTCCAGTCAAGCAGGTTCTATCATTACTCTCCTTTTACACTTAAGGGAACTGAGGCTCAGAGAGGTTAAGTGACTTTCCTAAGGTCAAACAGCCTGGAGCTAGGCAGTCTGGCTCTGGTGACCATGCCTATCTACGGTGCTATCCCTGCCACCTGAGCAAATTTCCAAGCTCTTATGACCTATCTCTCTGCAGCGACAGTGCCTGGAAAAGGTGTTGGGCCCCGATGGCTCCCCCAATTTGTCATCCCATCACCCAGTCCTTTGGGGGCTCTATTGAGGACTCACCTTCGCTCACAGGGGGCCGTGTCTGTTGGGGGATTTGTGGGGCTGGGGCAGGGGGTTGGGGCTGAGGCTGTGGCTGAGGCTGGGGGGGAGGCTGGGACTGGGGAGGCAGCTTAGGCGGGGGTGCCCGGTTGAACATCGGGGAGCCAGGGAGCACGGCCCTGCTGGCCCCATTCTCCCAGAAGGCATTCTGCAGCTTGAATATCATGCTGAGGGGGATGGGGCGCTGGCGGGGGGCACTACGGGGCTGGGGGCTAGAAGGGGGCATGGGGATGCGGCTGATGGGCTGCCAGTTGCGGGGCAAAGTGCCTGCAGACCCCGCGGAGCCCAGGGAGCGGCGGTAGCTGCCCACATCGGAACGCCTGTCGTTGGCCAGAGGGGACACTTTGTAATTGCGGGGCAGGGTGGCGCTGGTGAAATTGTCCTAGGGGAGAAAAGGAGGGAAGGGACTCAGGCGGGAGGAAGCTGAGAGCAAGGAAAGGATGAGGGAGGAGAGGGAAGGACAAAAAAGCGAGAGGGAAGCTCGAGGGACTGATAGCAAGGAAAAGCCTGGGAAAGGGTGGGAATCCACAAGGCTGGGGGGCAGCCAGGCGGTGGAGACTGGTCCTGACCCCCCTATACCCGTTTCCCATCCCCCAGCTTCCCCCGCCTGTCACCTTGCCAGCGGTCCCCAGTCCATCCAGGCTGCTCTCTCTCCAGGGTGACAGCTGCAGGACAGGCAAGGCTGGCCGCGCGAAGGCGTCCAAGCCTGCGAGGAGGGGATCGTTAGGGTCTGGGGGGCCTCCCTTCCTGCCCTCCCCCCTCCTCGTGCCTCCCAGCACTCACGCTCATAGCTGGAGGTCTGCGAAGACTTCTTTTCGTACGCCACGTCCAGGTCGGACTCGTTCCAAGCCTTGGGGGGCCGCCGGCGCAGTGTCAGGTCGTCTGGGAAGAGGTTTCCGAGTGAGGGCGCGGGCGGAGGTTGATCCGGGTCCGCACCCTGCACAGGTCTCCCCGCGTCCCAGCCCGGCGCTCACCTTGGGCTCGCAGAGGCGGCGCGAAGGCGCTGCCGCCGGCGCCCGGCAGGGGGCTCCCGAACGCCGCCGGTGGGTCGTAGGCAGCGGCAGGGGGGCGCGGTGAGGGCCCGCGCTCAGGAAAGAAGGCCTGGGGCCCCTCCGCCAGGGGGCTGCCACGCGGGGAGACGGCGCGGCCCAGGAAATCGAAAGGCGTAGGGGGACCCTGCTGGCGCAATGGGCCAGGCCCAGGCCGCGGGGAGGGCGCGCGACCCAGGGAACCGCTTGCGCCATCGAAGCCGCGCGGCCGGGGCGACGGCGCGCGATCCAAGCTGCCGTAGGCATCCGGCTGCAGGTAGAGCGCGGTGCGCGGCGACGACGGCCGGCCCTTGGTGGACAGCTGGCTGTAGGGAGGCAGGGCCGGGGCGCCCTCCGAGCGTCCCAACGAGGTGTCTGTGCTATCGGTGGCCGCCTTCCGGGGGGACCCGCGGCTGCTGAAGGGCTCGGGAACTGGGCTGGAGCTGTACCGGGACCGCTGTGCCTGGCCATGGAGGGGCAAAGGGAGACATTAGTGGAGGGGTCGGTAGAGAGTCAAAAGAGGTCATCGAAGGTCAACCCAAGGGAATCGGACACCAGCTGGAGATTCAGGCAGAGAGCCCAGGTGAGGAATGCTGGGGAGAGCCCTGAAATCAGAGTTGAGGCTAGCCCTTAAGTGCCTTTGCGCAGAGCTGAGGCTAGACCATGCACTACGTTTGTGCAGTCTAGGGAAAGGCCCCTTTCTTTCTGAGGGTCCTGCTGGTCCTCTCCAATGTCTTTGAAAAGTCCACAACCTGCACGACCGTATGTGACAGCCTTGCTTGAAATCCAGGCCTCTACCAAGGGTGTGGAGAGAAGCTGGCTTTGGGGGCCAGGGTGGGGACCAAGGCAGGTGGGCTCACCCTAGAGGAGGCTCCAGCCTGGGGACCAGGAGGCGCCGGTGAGTCTGACCACAGCGACTCCAGCTGCTTAGTCAGTTCGTCTACCTTAGCTGCCGCGGTGTCCAGCTCCATCTGCTTCAAGTCCATGTGCTTCATGGCCAGCGCTGGGAACCGGGGGGTGGGGGGTGGGGGTTAAGGGTGGGGCCTCCTGCAGGGCCCCGCCCCTGCTACCGAAGGCCCCACCCCGGCAAGCACCGCCCCCTACCCCAGCTCACACTGGAAGTTCAGGTCCAGAAGGCCCCGCGCGCTCTGGAATGCCTCGCTGTCCATGGTGCCGGCCCGAGCAGGGCGCCTGTAGGGGGGGAGGAGCCTTCTCAAATCCCGCCCCTCCAAAGCCTGCCCACAAGGAACGTGGGGCTGACGGGTGGAGGGGCCAGCGTCTTTACACTCCATGTTCCTTCCACTGGAAGCGCCTTGCCCCTCCCTCCGCTTCCCAGCTAGGAATTGCCAACTCCTTCAACGCCCAGTTCACATGCCACCTAGAAGTCCCAACTCCTCTTTACAAGGCTCTGAACAATTTACTCTCTACTCGGCTCCTGGTCCGTCTCTTTATCTCAGCTCTAATAGGACTTATAAAAACCAAACCAAGCCCATTGCTGTCGAGTCGATTCTGACTCACAGCGACCCTATAGGACAGAGTAGAACTGCCCCATAGAGTTCCAAGGAGCGGCTAGTGGATTCGAACTATTGATTACCTACTATTTGCCAGGCATTATTAGTTGAACCTGTTGTTGTTAGGTGCCTCAGGTCGATTTTGACTCATAGGGACCCCATGTAACAGAGCAGAACTGCCCTCAGAGGGGTTCCTAGGCTGTAATCTTTACCGGAGCAGATTGCCAAGTCCTTCTCCCAGGGAGCGGCTGGGAGGGTTAGAACCTCCAACCTTTCGGTTAGCCACCAGGGCTCCTTATAGTGAACCTAGGATGTAATAATAATAGCTATCAATTATTGAATGCCTACTCTGGACCAGACACTGGACTAGACGCTGGGGACATTTTTTTAAATAATAATTATGCTGCCTACTGTGTGCCAGGACCTATGCCAGTTGCTTGGGCTATCAGGTAATAAAAACAACCATCATTCATCAAGGACCCACCGCCTTCTAGAATTATGCACCCAATACTGCATCCAATAGTCAAAACCACCTTAAAAAAACCAATTGCCATCGAGCTGATTCCGACTCATGGCAACCCCGTGTACATCAGGGTAGAACTGTGCTCCATAAGGTTTTCAGTGGCCGATTTTTTGGGAAGTAGATCACCAGGCCTTTCTTCCGAGGTGCCTCTGGGTGGACTCGAACCTCCAACTTTTCAGTTAGCAGCCAAGCGTGTTAACCATTTGTACCACCCCGGGGACACCAAAAATGACGTTTGTAGGCAAGAACGTGAGGTTCAAAAACATGCTGAAGGTCACCCAGCAAGAAGTCATTAGTACTAGGCTTCACACCCAAATCTTATTTGTTATTCTGAGTCATCTCCACCAGACTGGGGTGGTCCCAGAGAGGAGGGACCGCTCAGATTCCTCTCCCCCACGTCCCCACCCAGGGGAGGCATGGCTGACACAAACCTAGTGTTAGGAGGAGGAACAGGGAGTGGCCAGGGTGGATGGGTGGCTGTGGTCACTGGCCCAGTGGCAGGGGCCAGGCCAGCAGGAACCAGTCAGGCCAGTGCTATCCCCATTCTAGCCTCGACATCTGCCAGCCCTGCCACCTCCCACTGCACCAAGTGCTTCGCTTTGGTGATGCAGGTATGGGCAGCACGGTGGGCCGGGAAATGCCAACACAGCCTCTGTCTGGGAAGCCGTGGGAACAGAACCTGTCAGGACTGGCAGCTCCTCTGGGTGTGTTGGAAGTGTGTGACCTTGGGCAAGGAGTCCCCTCCGCTCCTCAGGCCTCAGTTGCCCCAACTGTGAAAGGAGGAGGCAAACCAGCTTTTCTTAGCGGCTCCTGAAATCTCTATGAGGCCTTGCTTCTGAAGCTGTAAGAACCTTGAGACTGTGATTAAAGTTCTGAAAACCAAAAAACCAAATTCTGACTCATAGCGATCCCATGTGTCACAGAGTAGAACTATTCCATAGGATTTTCTTGGCTGTAGTCTTTAAGGAAGCAGATCACCAGCCCTTTGTTCCACGGCACAGCTGGGTGTGTTCAAACCTCCAACCTTTAGTTTAGTAAGACCAAACCAGACCAAACCCATTGCCACTGAGTCAGTTCTGACTCATAGTGACCCTAGAGTTGAGTGAAAATCATTTGGACCACTCATACCAAAACAACCCAAACCCCTTGCTGTCAAGTGGATTCTGACTCATAGCAGCCCTATAGGGCAGAGTAGACCTACCCCGTAAGGTTTCCAAGGAGTGGCTGGTGGATTCAAACTGCCGACCTTTTGGTTAACAGCCAAGCTCTTAACCACTGTGCCACCAGGGCTCCATTTCACCACCCAGAAATGCCTAATTAAAGTTCTACAGAGCCTAAAATCCTCAGCTTGAGATTCTATTATTGCAAAGTTCTGAGTTCAAGATTCTGTCTTTGGAACATTCTAGAATTCTCTGATTTGGATATTCTAGAGTCCTAAGTCTTTCTGCACCACCTTCTATCTATTCCAGGATTCCACTGCCCTCACAGTCTAGGTGGATGTGTGGTATAGTGCGGTGAATAAGCACAAGCAATGGAGCAGAACTTCCAGGGTTTAAATCTGGCCATACCATCTTCCAACCCTAGCAAGAGGTTTCCTGATCTGTAAAACGGGGATAAATAACAATCCACCTCACAGGACTTTTGTGAAGATCCAACTGGCCAGAAGGTACAGGGGAAACTCAGCGCTCTGAGAACTGAGGCCTCAGAAAGTAGAGAGGACAGGAATCAAAACTCGAGGCTTTTAGATTCTCAGAAAGAGATACACAGGAAAACACTCTGTGCCTGTTAAAATATTAAAATGAACAAGTCTATGCAGCCTCCACTGCCACTATTCCGGCAGCGACTGGTTCTTTGGGGGGATTTCACGATTCTCAAATTTTTAAGATTCTCAGATTCCAGGCTGACGTCCCCTGGCACTAAGGAAATGCCAGCCCTGGGCGTGGGGCCGTTCCGGGGGCTCGTGCGCGCGGAGGTATCCGGGCCGCCAGGGGGCGCCCCCGGGTCACGGCCCGACCCCGGACGGGCGGGCGGACAGCACCTGAGCTAAGTTCGCCGGAATGCGCTGCGGGCCCAGACAGGTGCGGCACGTCCTGCGGCGGAGGGGCGGGGACCGCGTGGGTCTTGGGGGCGGCGAGGGCCGCGCCTCTGTTTACAGGGCCCTACCTCAGCACTCCACCCACAGGTCCCTTCCCCCGGGCTCCCCTCCCACTCCAACTCCCGTTCCCTCAGCTCTCCTCCACCCCCAGGTTCCTTCCCCAGGCTCGCTACCACCTCTCCAAACTCCCCTCCGGGCTCCCTCACCCCCAGTTCCCTCCTAGAGCTCCTTACCACCTCTCCAAACCCTCCTCTGGGCTCCCCCACCCCCAGGTTCCCGCCTCCGGGCTCCCCTCCAACTCCAGCTCCCCATCCTCAGCCTGCCCCCTCCCCTCTACCTGTCCTTCTCCGGTCTCTCGTCCTTCTCCCGTCTCTCCCGCACCTCAGCCAGGTTCTTTGGAGTTAAGGTTTCTGAGGTCTTCCTAGAGGAGTCATCCTTAGTAGGAGCTGGGTCAGAGCGCCAGGCAAGGCTGGGAACACTGAGAATACTATAGCTCTGTTGGGGCTGACTAGACCTGGGACAGGTCCCGCCCTCTTGGAGAATTGATTTACAGTCTGTGGGACGTTCTGCGGCCATCTGTGGCTGTCTGTGGAAAGGAAAAGGGCCTTCCCCTCTCTCAGCCTCCACCTTGGACTAGTTATTTAGCTTCTCTGTGCCTCAGTCTCCTCCTGTGTATGAATTAATACCTTCACCTCAAAGGGTTGTGAGGTTTGTGTGACATGATTTATGTACTGGGTTTCGAAGAGTGCAGGGCATGAAATAAAGCTCCCACACATAAAAAAATCTGCTGCCGTCGAGGCCATTCCGACTCTTGTTGTTGTTGAGTTGATTCCTACAGGACAGAGTAGAACTGCTCTGTAGGGTTTCCAAGGAGCAGCAGCTGGTAGATTCGAACTGCTGACCTTTTGGTTAAGCAGCAGAGCTCTTCACCACTGTGCCACCAGGACTCCTTCCAACTCTTAGCGACCTTATAGAGCAGAGTAAACAAAAACCAAACCAAACCCATTGCCTTCGAGTCGATTCCGACTCATAGTGACCCTAAAGGGCAGTAGAACTGCCCCATAATGTTTCCAAAGAGCACCTGGTGGATTCGAACTGCCGACCTTTTGGTTAGCGACCCTATAGAACAGAGTAGAACTGCCCCATAGGGTTTCCAAGCCTGTAATCTTTACCAGAAGCTGACTGCCACATCTTTCTCCTGCAGAGTGGCTGGTAAATTCCTTCGACCTTTTGGTTGGCAGCCTAGCGTTTAACCACTACACTACCAGGGCTCCTCAAAGCTTACATACGTAGAATTATTATATTACCTGCCTTCCTCACCTGTACATTAAGCAAACACAGGGTCTGGCACAGAAGGAAGGCTCAAGACCCAAAGTGACTCCTTGAGTCTCCACTTCTTGAGCCATGGGATCTCGGCACCCCTAATTCACCCTGTACATCTCTGAGTTCTGGCCAGTGATCACCCCCACTAATTTAGGGACAGGGGCAGGAAGAGCCCTGGAAGATTCCAGATAGAGGGAAGTGGAAGCCCAGGGTGTGGGCTGTGCCTGCTCTCCGGCTTCAGTTTCCCCATCGGAGCAGGGAGGAGTCAGTTCCTGGGGTCAGCAAACCTCATTCATGGTGGACTGTTGCACAGTTGCCTGAGAGGTCTCCTCTGGATGATGGGAACCATCTTGTCTACCTCGTGGAAACCGATGCCAGCCCAGAGCCTGGCACGCTCTGAGCCCTGGCTTCGCAGCCACAGTTATTATTTTTAATTTCATCTTAGACTATCAGCAACTGCCCTTCAAGCCCAGACACTAGAAAGTGCGCTCTCATCCAAACCTCCTGCCTCTCCCACCCCTAGTTTAATCCCCCACATGACGCAGAGATGAGGGTGGAGAGAAGGGACAAGACAGAGGGAGGTGCCAGGCCCTGCCCTCCCCCAGCCTCAAGGACAAATAGACACCTCCCGAATTAGCTTCTATCCCTCTCTTATCTCCCACACTACCTCAGGTCAGACAGAGGAGGGTGGAGGTGACATTTCTCACCTCAGGGTCAGCGCAAGGAGCGCTGGAAGGGAGAAGGTTAGTCAGAAAATCTGGTGGGAACGGATGGAGTTCCGTCCACCAGAGAGGTGCAGAAGAAGAGGGATGTCAGATCCAGACCCCCAACTCTGCTGCCTGTGTGAGCACTCTAAGCCTCAGTTTACCCCTTCCTCTCAGTGTAATGTGTAAGTGCCCAGTCATACAAGCCCACCAGAATCCAACTCCGTGTTCTGGAATTCTGCCCTGGGTTCCAGAACGCCCCCTGCAAACCCCAGATATTTCCCACTCCCTATGGTGCAATAGGAGTCCCCCGCCCCCGCCAGGGGGCGCCTTGGGGCGGAAGTCCCTCCTCTGGTTAGGCAGGTCTGACGCCCCGGTTAATGACATGTTGGGGTTCGCGCGGCGGCACAGAGGAGGTTGGAGAGCTGCCTCGGCCCCCGCCTCCACCCCAGGGCCAAGAAGTCGCGGGGGGCGGGGGGAGGAAGCGCCAGGACACAGCCTTCGAGAGGGACCCCGTGTCCTTGTCCTGCTGCATTTCAGAGGCCCAGGTTCCACTATTCCCACCCTACCCCTAATTCTGATGGGTGATCTAAAGACTCAGCCGAGAAGACAGCTGGGGGGCGAGCAGGGATGGCCGCCCATTCCAGAGCTCCAAGAGTCCAAACCTTCCAATTCTGCCCAAGGCTCAGGGATCCAACACCCCAATTCTGCCCCAGGACTCAGGCTTCCGAACGCCTCCCATTCCTCGGACTCAGGAATCCCAGCTCCAACGTCTCCCCGGGTCCAAGTCGTCCGAGCCCAACATTCTGATAACTCAGGCATTTGAGTCCCCTTTCCTTCCGCCCAGTAAACCAGGCGTGCGAGTTCTCGCCTTCCAGGGTCCCAGGCGTTTGCGTACCCCCAATTCCGCCCCGGGACCCAGAGTCCGAATCCCCTCCCAGTCCTCCCAGGGACCCGGGCGTCTGGCTCCTCCCGGGCCGCTGGACCCCAGGGAAGTGGAACTCACGGATCCGGGCAGATCCTGGCACCGGGGGACTTCCTCCGGCTCCGGCTGCGGGGAGCGGAGGACCGAGAGGGGCGGGCGCCGGGAACAGGTTAGACGACGTGACTTAGGCTGGAGGGAGGTGGGTCCGGGAGGGGAGGGGGAGCCAGGGTCGCCTCGAGCACCTTGGGACTTGTAGTCCCGGAGGGTCAGGTCACAGACTGAGAAGTTCGCGTTTGGATTCGGCTGGAGTCCATTTCACAGACAGGAAGGGCGAGGCTCAGAGGCCGAGAAAGACCTGGCCAGGGAAACACAGGAGCAGAGTACTTCCCTGTGGCTGCAGGAGATAAAACTCCCGAGCCCCCGTCCCATCCCTGAGCCAGACTCAGTTTCATCCTTCCTGAGTGAAGGTTTGGACGCCACCAAAGGGGTAGAAGGTTAGAGGCTGGGGGAGGCTCATGTGCCCCGCCTCTAAGGCGAGAAAGGGGACCTGCTAAATCAGTATCCCCTTGGGCCTCAGGGTCTCAATCTCCCCGTCGGTAAAAAAGGGTTGGATCGCCCAGCAAGGGCGCCCAGAGTGGGAAGCTGGGACTATAATCCCCAGCAGTATCCGCGACGGACGTCGGGCACTCCCGCCTCGAGTCCTCTGGGAGTTGTAGTCCCGGAGCCCGAAGGGGCAGTGCCCCGGTGTCTTGCCCACCCGCAGGAACTGTCTGGAGATCCCGGGCAGAGGGAGCGCTTTTCCTTCCCCTGACCCTCCCTGCGCTCTGGGACTCTGCTCCCGCCCTATTCTAAAGTGGGATCTGAAATCTCAGCTGTGGGGGCGGGGAGCGACGCTGACACACCGGCCAGGAATGCAGTCGGGTCACCCTGTCTAACCACCGACCCGCGGCTCCACCCGCCGCCCCACGCGGCGCGGTAGGGGTGGGAAGGGGCGTGGACACCACCGCCAAATGCACGTGCACATGGCGCTGTTTACACGGGCCCCAGGACAGGTAGAGGGCGCTGGTCAGGGTTTCTACACCCTTTCCCAAAGCCGTCGGGAATGTCCCCACGCTCTAGACTAAATCCACGGGGGCATCTACCGGTCTCATTTGATCCACAACCTCCGCCCCTCAACCGCACCGCCCCACTCGTGTCCTGCTCCAAGGTTCGGAGGCTCAGCCCCTCGATCCCAGGCTCCGCCTCCTGGCTCGTCCTCCCCTTGTTTCCCGCTCGCAGAAGCCTGAAGGCCCCATCCCTGGCTGGTACTTCACACCATCGGAAGGGATTACCCCTCCATTCCTTCATTTTCCCACCTCTCCCACTCAAGTTCTGAATTTCCGAGGCATCTCAGTCTCCCCGATAGGGATTCCAACACTGGAAGCACAGACCCTCTAAGCAGGACTCTTACCTGTCTCTTTAAGAATTCTGACTAATCGGTCTGGTCTCTTTAAGTCCTATCAGTGTAGCTGTCCCTTTAAGGCGACGTTGGGGCAAATCAAGTCTGAGAGACGGTAGGAAGAGAATTGCCGGGAGTGAGGCTCGGACTCTCGCAGAGAAGCGAATCGGCCACTTTCGGGAGCAGATTTTCAAGAAAAGACATTTTCCTCGGTTGTCTGCTCTGCATAGTTGGAAATTTCCCCCAGGTGTACTCACAGAACAAGCAGGCTCCGAGCGACGCCCCCCGCGCGCTTGCTCCACTTGGGCGCTCCCGGATGAGGCCCCACCCCTCCGGTTCCACGTGGTCGGCCGCAGGGCTCAGGCGGCTCTAACCGCTAGCTCTGCGCGCGGTTTGGGTTCTGGGATGGCGGACGCCGAGTCGGGCCGTGAGCATCCTCAAGGCGAGTTGACGGGGTGTGGAGGGTGGACTGGCGGGAGGAGAAACGGGCACCCAGGAGAGTTTGGGCGGAGAAAAGCCACTCCTGCGGACAGGATTGGTGGAAAGAGCGTATCTCTGGGGGGAGCTCCGAGAGAGGGTATCTTGGGGGCAAAACTAGCGGTGAGAAGGGCGCCCCCGGGTGACAGGCAAGCAGGTAGAGGGGAAACCAGGTGAGGGGAGGGGGGCACTCGAGATTGGGGCCAGTGGGCCGAGAGAGAAGTCCTGGAGGTTCAGACCGATAGGAAAGTGCCAACAGCCCCCCATTTCCTCTTCTCCCGCAGGTGCTGCTCGGTTCTCTTGTCCTCCCAACTTTGCGGCGATGCCCCCAGCCTCAGAGCTCCCTCGTTTTTCCTTGGAGGCTCTGATGGGCCCAGATACGGAACTATGGCTCATCCGGGCCCCTGCGGACTTCACCCCAGACTGGTGAGCGGTCCCATCTACCTCCTGGGAATACGCCCCACCCCAGATGCTAAGCTTGGGGGCGGAGTTTAGGGGGGGCATTCCTGACGCACCTAGGAATGCTGCTTCTAGGCTCCTTTTCCCTGTCTCACCAAAAGAACCTGACCTACCCTCTGCTCTCCCCTTTCTTCCCTGCAGCCTCAACGGGCGGCTCGTGCCTCTCTCTGGCTCCCGGACTGTGAAGGGCAAGTTGGCAGGGAAGCGGCACCGCTACCGAATCCTCAGCAGCAGCGGCCCCCAGGCTGGAGAAGCCACCTTGCTGGCCCCCTCAGCCGAGACGGATGGTGGACTGACGTGTGCCCCTGCCCCCCAGGGCAGCCTAAGGATCTTTGAAGGACCCCAACAATCCCTGTCAGGGACGCTTCTGCAGCCCATTCCAGCCAGTCCCCGACCCCAGATCCCCCCTGGCCTGAAGCCTCGGTTCTGTGCCTTTGGAGGCAGCCCCCCAGTCACAGGGTCTGGGTCAGCCTTGGCCCTGAAGACAATGGCCTCTGGGAAGAGGAAAAAGAAAAGGCAGGTGCCAGAGGCCTCAGTCCCACAGGAGGCAGTGAACGGGCACGGATCCCTGGAGGTGGACACAGCTCTGGGGTCCCCAGAGATGAGTGTGGGGAAGAAGAAAAAGCAGCAGCTGATAGAACCGGAGGTGACAGAGCCACTAGCGACAGAGCCTGCAGCTGAGATGCTGGAGCCCCTGGAAGTGCCATTCCCACCCACTACCAAGAAGAGGAAGAAGCAGCTCAGAGGGGCAGAAGTGGTCAAACTAGAAATGGGGATGCCAGAGCCACAAGAAAAGACAGTGGAGCTGGAACTTGTGGTTAAAACCGAGCCTCTGGAAGAGACACTCCTCTTCCCCACCAAGAAGAGGAAGAGGCAGAAGGGGATGGAAGGGATAGAGCCGGTGGAGGAGATGATAGTTGATGGTCCACTGCAGGTGAAGGTGGAGCCACAAGAGGAAGCCATCCCACTGCCCTCCATGAAGAAGAGGAAAAAAGGAAAGGGGTACAAAGTGATGACGGAACCAGGGACTGAAGGTGTGGAGCCAGAGATGAGACCTGTGGAGCTCCACGGGGAGATGATGAAGCCTGAACTGCCAGATGACATTGAGCCTCCAGCCGAAGCAGCTCCTCCGGCTGAGGCAGCTCCGGCATCTATCAGAAAGAGGAGGAAGAAAGAAAAGTGGCAAGAAGTGATGATGGAGCCAGAGGCAGAGCCACAAGGCGAGGTGGTGGCACCTAAGCTGCCAGGTGACACGGAGCCTCAGGCGGCTCTGGCATCTACCAAGAAGAGGAAGAAAGAAAGAGGGGATAAGGTGATGGAGCCAGGGACTGAGAGGATTGACCCGCAAGGGCAGATGATGGAGCTTGGGCTGCAGGATAAGGGTGAGCCTGAGGCCCAGGCAGCTCCGGCATCCACCAAAAAGAAGAAGCGGGGCCGGGAGAGTGGGGGACCAGAGATGGCACCCCAGGAGAAGATGCCAGAGCTGCTGCTGAATTTGGAGCCTGGGGAGGTGGCCACAGGAGGACGGGAGAAGAAGCGGAAGAAGTACCTGCAGCAGGATCCTGTGTAGTGTCCCCCAGGGGAGACTGATGACTGCAACCAGCATGAGCTGAAGGTGGCCCAAGGGCCCAAGGACGAACCCCCTCCCCAGCACCCACACCAGCCACACCCAGCAGGAGCCTGGAATGGGCAAATGCTTTATTATGACACTTGGGGCCTCCTTGACAGCTGGGGTCATCAGGGTACTTTTAAGAAGGGCTCATGTAGGACATCAAACAGCCTCCGGGCCTGGGCGGGAGGGAGAGAGAGAAATGAGAACCCAGTCATTAAATGAGCCATTTGTTTGGTACATCTGGAGAGTGGGAACATTATTAGCACCATTTTTTTCCTCCCTGCTAGGAGGGGCCCTGGGGACCAAGAGAGAAGTAGCCCCGTCTGGAGTCTATCCCAGACTGGCTGTGTGAAGTTGGGCTGCCCGGGCCTCAGTTTTCCCCGTCTGTAGGACAGGTACCCTGGGCTTTCTAGAACCTTAGGACTTTGGGGTCTAAAGTCCCATGTATTTGGGATCCCTTTGTACCCCAACACCTCAAGCCCATTCTGAATGCTCTTACCTTCTGCGGCCCCAGGCCTGGGCACAAGGCCAGATCTTCCCGCGATGCAGCGATGAGCTGTTCCAGAGACTTGAGGAAGTTGGGAGCGAGGGGTCAGGGAAGGTGAACACAAAACCCTACCCTGCCCCAGCTGATTGGGAGCCTAAAGTATTCCTAGGGGGAGGGGAGGCTGCGGGCCAGGTGGGAAGGTGGAAGGAAACGGGTAGGGGTGGGGCTTCCTAGAAAAGGCCAGGGGCTAAAAATGCCTATAGGGGCAGGGGAGTTGCTCCTTACCCCGAAAATGGCCAGGAGGGTCTGACTGTCTGTTTTGTTGACTGACTTCACGGTGGTCAGACAATCAGTCACCTGGAAGGGCAGGGGAGATAGGTGTGTTGGAAGGAGAGAGACCGAGCCCATGGGGACAGGGCTGGCTTACTGCTGGGTCCCCAGACTGTCCAGTATGCAGCAACCACCAGTAATTTTTTTTTTAACTGATTAATAAACGGTCATCTCAGAGGGATCCCCTGATCCCCAGCTAGCTGAGGGGATGTCAGTCATGTGATAAAATAAATGCCATTGATCTTGAGGCACTGGTTCTGCCCTGGGGAAGACAGCCTCAGGGTTGGACTTGGGTTCCAAGCCAGGCTCCACTGCTCGTTCCCAGTAAGATGCAGGGCATGGAAGCTGACCCCTTTGGGCCTCTGCTTCTGGGCAAATAACCAAAATCAGTTCCCACTGAGTCAATTCCAACTCATGGCGACCCCACGTGTGTCACAGTAGAACTGTGCTCTATGGGGTTTTCAATGGCTGATTTTTCAGAAGTAGATTGCCAGGCCTTTCTTCTGAGGCACCTCTGGGTGGTCTCAAACCATCTGGTTAGCAGCCAGTAGGGATCCTAATAGGACCCTCCTCAAGGGCGGCTGTGGACATCCACTGAAGTGCACTAAGAAGGCCGCCTGGCCCACGGTAGGTGACGACAAATCATGCAGTGATGGCCATTGTGGACCGTGTGTGATGACCTCAGTTCAATTCCCAGCCCTGCCAGTCCCTGGCTCTGTGACACTGGGTGAGTACTTCACCTTCCCTCCTCCCCTCAGACAGAGGCTTTCACAGTGATGGACTGTAAACCCGGTAGCTGAGCTGCTGTGCTTAGCACGAAGCAAGAGCTTCGGCCGAGGGTGCTGTCAGTACAAGGCCTGATGATGTAGCTGTCGTGTTAGCACGTCCCAGAAAAACCCCCAGGAAAGGCATCAGTGCAGGGCCCCTCACCGTGACTCCACCACTGGAGCCCAGATTCAACAATTCATTCAGCAAGCACTCCTGAGCACCCACGGAGACACAGTAGTAGCTCCCAGCCCAGTGGGGGAGACAGACAGGGAGGACCCAGAGTGGGCAGGGCTGGGATAGGGGAGTGCAGGGGGCTGTGGGACCCAAAGGGGGGGACACCTGACCCAGCCTGAGATCAGGGAGGGCTTCCTGGAGGAGGGGGCATCTGAGCTGAGGTGAAGGATGGAATCAGGCAGGTAATCAAGCAGAGGGAACAGAATGGGCAAATGCTTGGCGGAGTGAGCTAGGTGTGGAAAGACGGTATAACCAATGTAAGTGAAACTGCAAGGGCCCTGGGGAAACGTGGCTGGCTAGACAGATTCTGACTCGTGACCCCAGCGTTGCAGAGTAGAACTGTGTTCCATAGGGTTTTCAAGGCTGTGCTCTTTCAGAAACAGATTGCCAGGCCTTTCTTCCAGGGCACCTCTGGGTGGGTTCGAACCCCCAACCTTTCCGTTAGTAGTTGGGCACTTAACTGTTTGAGCCATCCAGGGACTCCTGCTAGACAGATAGGCAGAGCATGGTGGGAAGCTTGGGCTTTTGCGGAGGGCACTGGGGAGCCCTGGAAGCATTTACAGCAGGGGAGGACAGGGCCAGGTTTGCACTTTGGAAGAGGCCTCTGGCTGCAGTGTGGGTATGAGACTGGAGAGGAGTGGCCTGGGGGATGAATGGACATGCCCTGAGATCAGAACAGAAGCTCAGCCACCTTGGAGCTGGAGCTGGGGGCAGACCCAGCAGAGACATGAGGTGCCTGGGAGGGAGGTGGACAGCCTCACCCGGGAGATGAAGTCCTGCTCTAGCTTCTCCATCAGTAGGTCCGCAGGCTTCTGCTCGTAGGCCTTGTAGGTTTCCAGGTACCGCCCAGCCTCCTCGGGGCTGGGGCGAGAGGACACACGTCAGCCGGGGGGAAGGGTTAGAGGATGTCATATCTGAGATCAGTCTCCTTACTGTAATCAAAACCCGTTGCCATCGAGTTGATTCTGACTCATAGCGACCCTACAGGACAGAGTAGAATTGCCCTATAGGGTTTCTAAGGAGCGCCTGGTGGATTCGAACTGCCCACCTTTTGGTTAGCAGCCGTAGCTCTTAACTGTTACGCCATCAGGCAAGTGATTTTACCTCTTGGGCCTCAGTTTCTTCGTTTGTCACTTGTCTTTTAACTTTGTTTGTGATACCTCTTACCATCCAGAAGTTTTAAAGTTTTTAATTTTCTGAAATCAGTCATCCTTTTCCTTCATGGCTTCTGGCTTTTGTATCTTGCTTTGAAAGACCTTTCCTACCCCATGATTATAAAAAATATTCTCCCATAAGATTTCTTATAACACTTTCACGGTAGTTTTTCTTTTTCTGTTTAGAGCTGTAATTCGTCAGGATTGAATTTTGCTGATGGTAAGAAAGGATGCATTTTTTTTCCAAATGGAAGGCCAATCTAAATGGTCTTTAGAAACTTAGACGTGGAATTAATTATTCAGCCAGATTTATGTCTAACTCAAAAGGGCCTTGTACGTGCCTGGGAATTTCATCTACATCATCTGTTTTTGTGCCTGTACCTTTACAAGAAGGCTATTTAAAAAAAAACACAAACAGTTGCTGTCGAGTCGATTCCGACCCGTGGCGACTGCATGTATGTCACGGTAGAACTGTGCTCCATAGGGTTTTCAATGGCCGTGACCTTTCAGAAGTAGATCGCCAGGCCTTTCTTCTCAGGCATCTCTGGGTGGGTTTGAACCGCCAACCTTTCTGTTAATAGCTGAGCGCTTAACCGTTCAGTGCCACTCAGAGACTCCATAAGAAAGCTTTTATGACCCCATTGTACAGATGGGGAAATTGAGGCCCAGAGAAAGGCAGTGCCTGGCCCAGGTTCACACAGGGAGTTCATGGAAGGAGGAGGAATGATTCATGACAGAGCCTGAACTGGGGGAGGAGGGGACTCCATCTCACCTCCAGGCAAGGACCAGCGTGCAGTCAGCCAGAATGCACATCTTAGCCAGCTCCTTGAGGGCCTGCTGGGGGTCTTTCTGAAAGGGAAAAGAAAATCCGAATTAGAGACCTGAGAGAAAGCAAGGAATAACAGTCTGTCTTGAAGACACAGTAGCCTAGGATGCCAAGAGCCTCTCACTCAACACACACTCCCTGAATCCCTACTGGGTTCTCGGCCTGTGCTGGGCAGTGCAGGGACACAGTGGTGACTGACACAGCCCCAGCCCTGCCCTCCTGGGACTCTCAGTCCAGTGGGCGGGAAGACAGACACATCCCCTGACAGTGATGCCCCAGAGTGGGTAGGGCTAGGATGGGGGAGTGCCTGAGTTGGCCTAGGGGATTAGGGAGGGCTGCCAGGAGGAGGGGACATCTGAGCTGAGTCTTGAAGGACGATGAGGAGTAAAGGAAGCAAACCAAACCAAAATCAAACATGTTGCCATTGAGTTGATTCCAACTCAAAGAGACCCTATAAGACCTATAGAGTAGAACTGCCCCATAGGGTTTCCAAGGAGTGGCAGGTGGATTTGAACTGCTGACCTTTTGGTTAGCAGCCAAGCTCTTAACCACTGCACCACTAGGGCTCCAAGGGAGGTAAAGGACAGCAGAAAAGGGAATTCCATGCATAGGGAACATGTGCAGAGGATGGGAGGGGAAAGAGCTCTTGAGAAATTGCAATTCGCTCCATATGGGATTGCTGTTGCTGTTAGTTGCCATCCAGTCGATTCCACCTCGTGGCAACCCTATGCATGCAGAGTAAAACTGCTCCATAGAGTTTCCAAGGCTATGAGCTTTCGGAAGCAGATTGCCAGGCCTTTCTTCTGAGGTGCCTCCCAACCTTCAAACTGCCAACCTTTCGGCTAGTAGTCGAGTGATTAACTGTTTGTGCCACCCAGGGACTCCCCATGTGGGATGGAGGTTGTAAAATGAAAGAGTGATTGCAACGAAGCTTAGAGGTGAGCCTGCGGGGTGGGTCATGGTCAGATCAGGTAGGGCCTGCGGCCCATGGTGGGAAGTGGTGCCTTCTCCGGAGGGCACTAGGGAGCCATAAAAAGTTTTTGAGCAGGGGAGTCAGATCTGGGCTTTAGGAAGACCCTCTGGCTGCTGTAAGGATGGAAGGGATTGAGGCTGGAGGCCGTAAGACTAGGGAGGAGGCCTGGATGGGGCAGGGGCTGTGGGGATGGAGAAGATGAAACAGATTCAGGATATTTAGGCGGTGGAGGGACAGGACTAGTTGAAGGGGGTGTAGGGAAGGAGGAGACGGATAATTTTACCCTCCTGCTGCCTTTCAACAGGTCTTGGTCACCTGTGTCAATCTCAGATGTGAAAAATGGTTTCTCACTGAGGTTTTAACTTGCATTTCTCCTTGGAAGGGATGAAACAGGAAGTAACCTAGTCCCCACCATCCATCTATCAGTTTGCTGTACTGTGGTGGCTTGTGTGTTGCAATGCTGCTGGAACTTACGCCTCTGGTATTTCAAATACCATCAGAGTCACCCATGGTGGCCAGGTTTCAGCAGAGCTTCCAGACTAAGACAAGGAAGAAAGGCTTGGCCATCTACTTCCAAAAATTAGCCAATGAAATCCTTATGGGTCACAACAGAACAGTGTCAACATAGTGCTGGAAGATGGGCCCCCTAGGGTAGAATATGACTGGGCAAGAGCTGCCTCCTCAAAGTAGACCCACTGCCACTGAGTCACTTCTGACTCATGGTGACCCTGTAGGACAGAGAAGAACAGCTCCATGGGGTTTCCAAGGCTGTCATCTTTATGGAAGCAGACTGCCACATCTTTCTCCCAAAGTGGCAGCTGGTGGGTTCAAACCACTGACCTATCGGTCAGCAGCCAAGCGCTTAACCACTGTGCCAGCAAGGCTCCTTCCTCAAAGTAGGGTTGACCTTAATGATGTGGGTGGAGTCAAGCATACCAATGATCATGAGGATGGCATGGGACCGGGCAGTGTTTTGTTCTGTTGTACACGGGGTCTCCATGAGTTGGAGCCAACCAACAACTTAGTCCACTTTGCTACCTCCAAGCCCAAAACTCCCCATTTCACAGATGGGAACAGTGAGGCTGGCTGGGGAGCGACCCCCACTTACCACGTCTACCTGGACGAGCAGGACTCGCAGGGCGAAGTTCTTTCCCAGGCTCTGCAGCCGCTGGTGGATGTAGTCTGGGTGGAGGTTGTGGTAGCGGAGGCTGCCAGGGACAGGGGAGAGGGAGAGATTGGGAGGTCTCAGTCTCCTCGACACCCCGGAAGCCCTTCTCCACCCTCAGTGGAATTCGGAAGGCTGACTCCAGCAGCCACAACATAGCAAAGGCAGAGAAACTTGCTGAGACCTGGGTTGAGAGAGGTTAAGTGACTGGTCCATGATCATGCTTCCCGGAAGTGGCACAGCGGGGATTTGAACCGAGGGCAGCCTGGCCCTGGTTCCCTGAAAGTTGGACCCCTGGGTTCATCACTGAGGAGAAGAGATGGGCTTCAGGTGGAGACTGGAGCCGGGTTCCCCAGAGAGCATGGACTGGAGGTCGCTGCGCAGCTGGTCTTGGGGAGCAGGGCCTGGCCCCCCCCTGCTTGCCTTGGCCTCAGAGGGTGTTGGCAGGGAGGCGGGGGGGGGGCTGCTCTATCCAGGTAACTAGGGGTCATCTCTGCCCAGCAGCCTCCAGCTCTCACCCTGTGGGAGGGCAGAAACTGAGAAGTTTCACTTTCCCTGACTGGCCCTATTTGGAAAGGAACCTCTAGAGCTGGGCGGGGAGGTGTGCTGAGGTTAGAAAAATCCTGGTTCTCTTTGACCCCAGCCTTGGATATCTGAGACATGAGTCACTCAGTCCTCTCCTCCCTCAGACCCAGGAGTCTGGGTCACAGCCCCCTCCTCTCTCAGGCCTAGGAGTCCAGGCCCCCAGCCACCTCCTCCCTCAGACCCAGGAGTCCAACCCCCAGCCTCCTCCTCCTTCAGACCCAGGAGTCCAGTTCCTCAGCCCCCTTCTCCCTCAGAGCCCAGACTCCAGGCCCCCAGCTCTTGTTGCTCCAGGCACTTCTAGGCTAGGGTCCCCTTCCTCCCACACAGGGCCACACCTAGGCCCAGAGCTAGCAGGAGGTCTCCTATGGAATAGCCTAGAACAGAGGGCACGATCCTCCCAAGACTGACTGGAAGCCCTTTGTGGAGGGTGGGGCGACCCCAGAGCTCACCTGAGGAAGAGGGCGCAGGTACTCTGGCCCAGCACGTAGTCCGGGAGCACGTCGCCAAATTCCCAGGGCACGTTGCGCACAAACTTCAGTACGGGGTTGCCCCTCTGCGGAGGGAGGAGGAGGGCTAGTTCCCACCACCACCTCTTCCCAACACCTCTCGACCCCCCTCCCCACCCTGCGCCTGGGTCTTCTCCAACTCTTCTTCCCAGACTCCTCCTCTTCAGCCTGGAATGTCCCGGGTCCTGAACCCCTCCCCCTCCCCGCAGCTCCAGGGTTTTACTAAAGAGCCCCAAGCTTTGTCTCCAGCCAGCCCCTCACACTTACTGTATGGACTGAATTGTGTCCCCCCGAAATATGAAACTGAACTCCTAACCCCTGGACCTGTGGATGTGATCCTGTTTGGAAATGGGTCTTTCTTTTGTTATGTTAATGAGATCATACCGGAGCAGGGTGGGTCCTACACCTAATCACTCCTGAGTTATAAAAAGAGACACACACACAGGTAAAAGACGCCATGTGAAGACAGACACACAGCAGCTGCATCTATCAGCCCAGGAACTCCAAGGACTGCCAGCTACTACAAGCTGAAATGGAGTCCCTGTGTGGTGCAAATGGTTAACGCACTTGGCTGCTAACTGAAAGTTGGTGGTTCGAGTCCACCCAGATGCACCTCGGAAGAAAGGTCTGGTAATCTACTTTCAAAAAATCGGCCACTGGAAACTTGATGGAGCACAGTTCTACCATGACACCAATGAGGTCACCATGAGTTGGAGTCAACTCCACAGTAACTGGTTTTGTTTTTGCCAGATGATTTTGATGTGTGCTAAAGTTTGAAAAGTATTGATTTGACTCATTTAAATATTCACAATGACCCTATGAAGTGGATCCTTTTTTGTTTTTAGTAATAACTTTGAGATAGTTCATATACCATACAATTCACCCATTTAAGGTGTTCAATTCAATGGTTTTTAATATAGTTACTGTGCAACTGAGGAGCCCTACTGGCACAGTGGCTAAGTGCTTGGCTGCCATCTGAAAGATCAGCAGTCTGAACCCACTAGCTGTTCCGAGGGAGAAAAGACTTGGCAATCGGCTCCTGTAAAAATTTATGGCATAAAAAGATGGAAACAACCTAAGTGCCCATCAACAGATGAATAGATAAATTATGGTACATACATGGAATGGAATAACACGCAACAATAAAGAATAAGGATGAATCCATGAAAGATCTCACAACATGGATGAATCTGGAGGGCATTATGCTGAGTGAAATAGGTCAATCACAAAAGGACAAATATTGTAGGAGACCAATATTATAAAACCTCAAGAAAAAGTTTCCACACAGAAAAAAACAGTCTTTTTCTTTTTCCCCCATCCTCAAAAAAATAGTTTAATTGGGGAGGGGGGCATTTAAAGTATGTGACATGAATTAAAACAGTTCTAGGCAAAGCCTGATGATGGGAACAGCAAGAAGAGGTAAGGTATTACTTCTGATCAGAAAGATCAGGTAAAGCTTCCTGGAGGTGTATTTCATCTGGATCTGGGAAAGTAGAATTTCTGTGCATGTCAACGTGTTAGGAAAGAACAGTAAATGGATGAATGGGCACGGGTCTCTGGGTTATAATGAAGGATCAGTGGGAGTTGAGCCCTGATGTTGGGAGAAACTATGAAAAGTTAACTGTGTTCATTATGGTTTCTTCTTCTTTTTTTTTTTTTTTTTATTGTACTTTGTGAAAGTTTACAGTTCAAGTCAGTTTCTCATACAAAAATTTATATACACATTGAAAAAACAATCTTTGATCGTTACGAGGGAGGGGAGGAGTTGGGAGAGGAAATCATTAACTAGATAGTAGACAAGTGTTAACTTTGGTGAAGGCAAAGAAAACACACAATACGAAGGAAGTTAGCACAACTTGACCAAGGCAAAGTCATAGAAGTTTCCTAGACACATCCAAACTCCTTGAGGGACTGAGTTACTGGGCCCGAGGGCTAGGGACCATAGTCTTGGGGGACATCTAGTCAACTGGCATAACATAGTTCATAAAGAAAATGTTCTATATCCTACTTTGGTGAGTAGCATCTGGGGTCTTAAAAGTTTGTGAGCAGCCATCTAAGATACATCTACTGGTCCCATTCTGTCCAGAGCAAAGGAGAATGAAAAACACCAAAGACACAAGGAAAATATTAGCCCAAAGGACTCACGGACCACGTGAACCATAGCCTCCACCAGCCTGAGCCCAGAACAACTAGATGGTGCCTGGCTACGACCCAAACCACTCTGACAGGGATCACAATAGAGGGTCCTGGGCAGAGCTGGAGAAAAATGTAGAACAAAATTCAAACTCACAAAAAAGACCACACTTACTGGTGTGACAGAGACTGGGAGGAACCCCCCAAAACTATGGTCCCTGGACACTCTGCTAACTCAGAACTGAAGCCACTTCTGAGGTCCACCTTTCAGCCAATGATTAGACAGGCCTACAAAACAAACATGACAAACATGTGAGGAATGTGCTTCATAGTTCAATCAAGCAAATGACACCAAACGGGCAACACCAGCCCAAAAAGCAAGGACTGAGAAGGCAGAAAGAGACAGGAAAACTGGATGAATGGACACGGGGAATCCAGGGTGGAAAGGGGGCGAGTGCTGACACATTGTGGGGATTGCAATCAATCTCACAAAATAATTTGTATATAAAGTTTGAATGAGAAACTAATTTGCACTGTAAACTTTTACCTAAAGCACAATTTAAAAAAAAAAAATTATTTACAGCCTAAAAAACCCTATGTAGCAATTCTACTCTGTCCTATAGGGTTGCTATGAGTCAGAATTGACTCAATAGCACACAACACCATTGTGCAAATCAGTCCAGGGAAACTAAAATCACCCACTTGTGAGACAAAATTGTGTGGTGGATACCAGATCCCACTCCACATGCCAGCTGACTCCTGTGGAAATCTCAGCTTCCCTTCCCTGTTCAGTTCAGACCCAGGTGCCCACACTGCCCTTCTCTCTCTCATCTCCATCCACATGGGGCTAGGTCAGCAGGTACCAGCCACAAGCTTGGGAGTTCAAGTGACTCCCTCCACTTCAGACCAGCCGGCCCCCACTCCTCCTTTGGGTCCTATAATTCAATGTAAAGATTCACACAGCTCACAGGAAACACCATACCTGCAATAACAGCTTTAATGTAACAAAAAAAAAAGGATACACATAAAGAGATGCATAGGGCAAGGTCCCGGAGGGGTCCCAGCATGGAGCTTCCATGTCTTAAGGGGATGCACTACCCTCTTGAGAGCACATGTTTGCTCTTACCAACCAGGAAGCTCCATCTGAGCCTTAGGGCTCAGGGCTCTTATCAGCCTTACTAGGTGATCATGACAGATCATATCATGCCTCATGAGGCTTAGTCAGCATTGGGCCCCCAGGTGGTCCCTCCTGGTCTGCTCAGCCCCCCACTCATTAGCCTCAGGTGTTGGTCTGGCTCAAAAGAACAGAGAACAAAGGCCAAATAGCTTTCTGCATGGTGATTCCAAACCTTACAGTCACCGAGTTGTACAATCATCACCACAATTGATTCTGGAACATTTCATCAACCCAAAAAGAAACTCCACACCCTTTAGCAGTCACTCCCCATCCCATAACTCCCTGGCAACCACTAATTTACATTCTGTCTCTATGAGGTTTCTTATTCCTAACAGTTCATATAAATGAAATCATTAGATATGTGACCTCTTGTGTGGCTTCTTTCACTCAGCATCATGATTTCAAAGTTCATCCACAGTGCAGCATGTATCAGTACTTCATTTCTTTTTACCGTCAGATAATATCCCATTGTATGGGTATAACACATTTTTATTTATCCATTCAAGAGTTGATGGACATTTGAGTTTTTCACTGGGATTTTGTGAATAATGCTTCTATAAATGTTTGTGTATAAATTTTTGTGTGGGCATACGTTCTCATTTCTCTTGAATATATACCTGGGAGTAGAATTGCTGGGTCATATGGTAACTGTGTTTAACCCTCTAAGGAGCTGCCAGACTGTTTTCCAAAGCAGCTGCCCCATTTTACAATCCCACCAGCAGCGTATGAGGCTTCCAATTTCTTCACATCCTCATCCATACTTGTTATTGTCTGATTTTTTGATTCTAGCCATCCTAGTAGGTGTGAAGTAGTATCTCACTGTGGTTTTGATTTGCATTTCCCTGATGACCAATGATGTTGAGAATTTTTTCATGTGCTTCGGTCCTAGTATATAATCTCTGTACCTTGCCTCTCCCCTCCACTAGAATGCCAGCTCCATCCATGGTTGGGATTTATCTGTTTGCTTTGATTCACTCTATCCCCTAGAGCCTAGAACAGCACCTTGTACCCTCCATAAACATTTGTAGACTAAATAAACTGATGAATCCCCACTTAAAGATGATCAAACCACCAGATAACCCAAGGCACAGATGGGTTAATTCACTTGTCCAAGATCACTCAGCTACTGTGTGTCAGAGTAGGGATTTGAACTCAGATCTGTGTTTAATAAATAGTTTTTGAATGAATGAACAAACCTGAGGACAGAAAGCGTAGCTGCACGAACACAGTCATACCTCCTCACAAGAATAGCTGCAGCACCCTCAACCTACACACAGCTGTTGCATGAATGAATGAATGGCACTGCCTTAGTTAAGTAGCTAGAACTCACACCTCCTTCCACTGCCCACCAGAACCATCCCTGTACAGTGTTTCCTGCCAGAATCCTCAAAGCCCCACTTCTCTGTCCCCCTCCTCACCTGCCGGGGGCTTACAATGATGCTGTTGGATTTTGCCCCCGGTTTCGGGGCCTGGTTGGGGGTTTCTCCTGCCGGAGGGTCTGGCCCCGTGGGACTGGGACATGTGACTGCAGCCCCTCCCGGAGGCCCCGAGATGGCATACTCGGCATAGGTCTGAGGGGCCACCTGGGCCGGGGTCTCCACGGTGGGAAGGCTCCGTGTGGATTTGAATAAAAGCTTGGCCTGTGGGGACATGGAAGTGGATGAGCAGGGTGTTTAGTGCCTAGGGAAGGGGTATGAGAGTACTTCCCCACTCATCAGGGTCAACCCACCTTCCATCCTCCCAATGCACCTTCCAGAGGCAAAGTTATAAAAGGGCTAGGAACTCAAAATATGAATCCAGCCACTTCTCCCCACCTCCTCAGCTTCCACCTCATCTCAGTCGCCATCATCTCTAGTCTGGACCTCTGTAGTCACCTCCTCCTCAAGCTCCCTACCTCCACCCCTACCCCTGCTGGCCTGTTCCCCACATACAGCCAAAGGGATCCTGTTAACATTAAGTCATATCCTGTCCCTCCTCTGCTCATAGCCCTCCCATGGCTCTGGGCTCAGAGTAAAAGCCAAAGCTGTCACCATGGCCCAGGGGGCTCTTGAAGACCCATCCCCACCCCCTTGTTTCTGAGACTTCACCTCCTACCATTTCCCCCTCATTTTCTCCACTCCAACCCCACTGGCCTTCTTGCTCTCCTCAAACTTGTCAGGCACGTCTGACCTCAGGGCCTTTGCACTGGCTATTCCCTCTCCCCCCAGATGTCTGCATGGCTCACTCCTTTCACCTCTGTTTATGTCTACCAAAATGTCATCTTCCTGTCTAAAGTAGCCTGTCTCCCCCAACATACTCTATACTCTTAGCCCACTTTCTTTTTTTCTTCATCGTCTATAGGTGGCAGCCAAAACCAGGGCTTCAAACCAGTTCAAACTGGTTCACGTATGGCCGACAAAGTGAAACCAGAACATATCCGAATTTTAAAAATCTGAGTTATCCGGAACCGTAACTGGAAAGGGAAAAATTAGGGGTTAAAGCCCTGGAATGGGAGACTTGAAGAGGCGTAGTGAGCCCCTTCAGCAGCCTGATGCATGATATTGGATTATTGCCAGGACTGAGGAGAGCAATACACACTCAAAGTGGCTTGGTCAGCCACCATCTTAGAGCGGGGCACCACTGTTTCCAACTCTGCACAAAATCCTTAAGGCAAGAGATTTGGTTGCTATGCAGTGTTTATGCTGCTGTTTTCTAAGAAGATTAAGTTTGTAGCTGGGCTTCAACCTGTAACCTTCCCATTACCAGTTATGATTCTGGTTTACCCAAATTTCAGAAATTCAGGTCTGTTCCTGTGTTGCTTCCTCGGCCATGACTGAACTGGGAAGAACCAGTTCCAAGCCCTGGCCAAAACTCAGCTCCAGCAGAATGTTTTCCTGCAGGAATGAGATGTCGGTATTGCCAGATCCTTCAATTTACCAAAAGATGTCAGAAGTTCAGAATTTTCTTTTTAAATTGCAAAACCTTCCCGTTCTTAAATGTCATCAACATCACAGCGCTGGCTACATAAAACACAACCCAGGGCCACCTATTGGCTGCCAGTTTTTGGCCTTTGCCTCAGCCCTTTCTTCGATCCACTCTGTCATTTTCCAGATGGGAAACCGAAGCCTGCAGAGGGCAAAGGATTGTTTGCCCAAGACGATCCAGGCCCCAACATCTCATAAACCACACGGGGCTCCACAAACTTTTCCTGTGCCCTTGCCTCCCATCCTGCCTCTCAATGGTCCCTGCATCTCCTTGTCCTACCCCAGCAGGAGGGACCTCATCCTCGTCCAGTGGTATGATGAACTTCTTCCTTTGGGGCGGCCCTGGGGGCTGCGGCACCCCCTCCTCATCCTTCCCAGGGTCCATCTAGGGTCTGAGAGGGAAGACGTGTCGGAGGGAGAGAACGAGACCTCCGTGTTTGCATTCCCATTCCCATTCCCTAGTAAGACTCCCCGGCCCAACACACATACACACACAGCTGTCTCTTGCCCAAAAAATTCCAGAGTTCCATAGCGTCAAGTCCCAAACACCCTAGGTTCTACAAAGCCCCGCCCACCCCGATCGACCCTCCACCTTCTGCTTGCCCTGCCCCTTAGGGGGCCACACATCCCATTCGCCCTGCCCCTGGAAGACCCCTATGCTCTATTCGCTCCCCCTCCCCCACAGTCCCTCGCCTTCCATTCGATCGGCCCCTCACCATCCACAGCACCCCGTTAACTCCGCCCCAGGACGCCCCACCTGGACGTCCTTCCCACCCCCAGTCTTGTCCATCTCTCAGACAGTGCAGCGATTGGCTTTCGCGGCCATCAATCACCACCCCGCGGCCTCCACCTCTCTCTCCAGCCTCGCGGTCTCGGAGCGGCGAGGACTTACCTCCCAGTCCGAGGCCGCCAGGAAAACACCAGAGGGGAACCGAGGCGTCCCACCGCCGGGACGGCCAGCGCGGCCCCGGGCTCACCACACTTCCGGCCTCTCTGGCCCTCGAGCCGCTCTCGCTGCTCCCCGGAGAGGTTGAGCATGAGAGGGGCAGTCCCTGCGCAGCTCTCTATGGTCCTGGAGGACTGCGGAGGTTTGAGAAATAGGTGTGTGGGCTTCAGAATCTCTGATTGCGAAGCAGTCCAATTCCAGTGTCGTTATTGAGCGCCGTTTATGTACCCCGACTCCGGGCCGGCCTCAGTGGAGTAGAGATGGCTGGAGCTCAAACTAGGTCCCTTCTCTCAGCACAGAGACTTGGGTTTGAATCCTGTTTCTGCCACAGACTTGGCCTCAGTTTCCCCATTCATTAATTTATTCCACACATATTCCCCAAGCGCTTCCTCTGTGCCTGGCTCTGTGCGGGGCGGTGCTAGTGACACCGGAGTGACCAACAACAGCCCTCGCCTGCCCTCCCGGGACTCCCGGTCCAATGAGAGAGACAGCCAAGTCCCCCAACACTGACGACGCAGAGTGGGCAGGGCTGGGATGGGGCAACCCAGAGGGCTGTAGGACCCAGGGCGGCGCCTGTCCCAGCCTGGGATCAGGAGGAGCTTCCTAGAGAAAAGGACATCTGATCAGAGACCTGGTTGATGAGTCATTTCCCGAAAGGAATAGTAATCACACTGTTCTGACTTGTAACTCTCTGATTACTAAGGAGAGGGAACATATTTTTTTTTCAATTTATTGGTCTTATATTTTATCTTCTGTGAATTGCTTGCTCATATCCTTTGTCCATTTTTTAAATGAGGCTGTGTGCCTTTTTTTATCGCTATTAATTTGCAGGAGTACTTTATGAGTTCCGGATTCTAATTCTTAGTCAGTCACATATGCAGCAAATCATTCCTCCTAGTTTGTATTTGTGCTTTAAATTTACTTATTTTTGCCACACAGAAGTTCTTAGTGTTTATTTGCACCTATTTATCAATCTCTTCCGTTCTGACTTTGGCTTTTTGGTGTGTTAAGAGGCCTTCTGGGGCCACAATAGATGGACCTTGATAGCACGGGAGAAAAACGGCAAACGGAACTCAAATTCTTAAAAAGTCCAGACTTACTGAACTAGTTGAGACTATCGCCCTGTGCTGCTTTTAAACCTTGAACCAAAACTATCCCCTGAGGTTACCTTTTAGTGAAATAACAGATTGGCACACAAAGGATATTACCCATGAGTATGGTGCTCCATTAAGAAAACTATATGAGACCAAAAGGTCAACAATTACTCTAAAGCAAAGATGAGAAGATAAGGGGGCAGGAAAACTAGAGCACTGGAAATGGAATGACTAGAGTGCAATTAAAGAGAATGTTGACACATTGTGAAAAATGTAACTAATGTCACTGAACAATTTGTGTAGAAATTGTCATATGTGAACCTAATTTGCTGTGTAAACTTTCACTGAAAACACAATAAAATATTATTATTTAAAAAAAAAAAAGAGGTCTTCTCAGGCTAAAATGTTGATGTACATTGAGTCTGCTCTTTTCAGCAATGCAATTGATGAGAACGTCACTCTTACTTAAGATCCTGGTGAAGAACCCGATGATATCTGGTGGAAAACCAGCACTGTGGGTTTGAAGAGCCTGCCATGGCCGCCATCTAGGAGCTGGACTAAGTCCAGGTATTGATTATCAATATGTTATCTCTAATCTCTGATCAAAAGGAGGGAATGATTTAGAAGATAATATCGAAGCCATCATTCCCTGTCCGAAAATGTGACTAACCTGGAGCTGGACTCACAAGGACACATCATCTGGGCCCTGAGGTATAAAGACAATAGCTAGGACAATCTTGGCAAACATCTTTTAGAGAATCTTTCACATAAACAGCTCATAAAACACAACACAAAAGACCCACATACTTTCCACTCTTACCTTTTTCTATTAGCATTTAGTGAAGAGTAAGATTTGTTGGACCCATGAGGACCCTCCTGACTGCCGTTACTGAAACCTGTACCAATGATTCTTAAGAAAAGCAATTCAAAATGTAGGATGATGGTGATTTGGCAGTTTCTAGCAAATCTAAGAAAAGGTCTTCTCCCTCCCCTCCCCCAGCTGAGTTTCAAATCCATCTTTACTATTCTTGCAAATTTTCTCTTCTGGATGGATTTTAGCATCTGTTTTTCGAGTTCCATGAAAAATCCTATTAGGATTAAGATTGGAATTACATTGAATTAATGGATTAATTTCAAGAGAATTGAACTTGTTTTCGTATCCATGAATATGGTATTTCTCTCTGTTTATTCTGGTTTTATTAGGAGTGGATTGTAAAGGTTTTTTCTAATTGATATTTATTTCTACAATTGGTTCACGAGTACACTATTACTTTTTACAACCCTCTTCTTCCTCCTGAATTCATTTTACTTCTTGTTGGAGTACATTCCCTACTAATTTACAGGGAGCCCTGGTGGTGTAATAGTTAATCATCAGGCTGCTAACGAAAAGGTCAGCAGTTCAAACCTCCAGCTGCTCCGTGGGAGAAAAGACCAAGTGACCTTATATAACCTAGGAAATTCTATGGGACAATTCTACTCTGTCTTATAGGGCGCTATGAGTCAGAATTGACTCAATGGCACACAACAACATCTGTGGATAGTAACTTTCTGAGTCTTACTCATCTGAAAATGTCTTTATGTCACCCTCACACTTGGAATCTAGAATTCTGGGTTCCAGGTTATTTTTCTTCCAAAGTTAGAAGATATTTCTCCCCGGTCTTCCCAATCCCACCGCCGCTGATGAGAAATCTGCAGTTTCAGCTCTGGGTGTAATTTTTTCCCATAGTCATTTATGAAGTGTGACCTTGGACCAGTAATTAAGCTTCTCTGTGCATCAGTTTGTGCATATCTAAAATGGGGATAACACTAGCACAAATGTTAAAAGGATTAAATGGATAAATATGTGTAAAAAGCTTAGAACTATACCTGGCACTCCCATACCCATTGCTGCTGAGTCAATTCCAACTTATAGTGACCCTATAGGACAGAGTAGTACTGCCCCATAGGGTTTCCAAGGAGCGGCTGCTGGATTCAAACCGGTGACCTTTTGATTAGCAGTCATAGCTCTTAACCACTGCGCCCACAACACAGTAGGGCTATATTAATCAACCAAAAACAAACCAATTGCCGTGAGTTGATTCTGATGCATGGTAACCCCATATGTTGCAGAATATAGAACAGTAATTCACAGGGTTTTAAAAGCTGTGACCTTTCAGAAGCAGACTGCCGGGGCTTTCTTCCAAGGGGGCCCTGAGTAGGTTCGAACAACCAACCTGCCAACCTTTTGTTAGTAATGAAGTGCTTAAATATTTGCATCCTCCAGGGACTCCCAGGGCTATACTGCTGTTATCGGGTACTATCCAGTTAATTCCGGCTCATAGTGACTCCATGTGCCTGAGCAGAACTGCCCCATAGAGTTTTCTAGGCTGTAGTCTTTACAGGAGCAGATTGCCAGGTCTTTTCTCCCATGGAGCCACTGGGTGTGTTCAAACCACTAATCTTCAGGTTAGCAGCCAAGCATTTAACCATTGAGCCACCAGGTCCCCCACAGGTCTGTATTAACCAGTTGCTGTTGAGTCTACTCTGACTCACAGTAATGACAGGGTAGAACTGCCCCATAGATTTTCCAAGGCTGTAATCTTTACAGAAGCAGACTGCCATGTCTTTCTCTCGCGGAGCAGCTGGTGGGTTCAAACCTTCTTTCAGTTAGCAGCTGAGCTCTTTACTGTGCCGCCAGGGCCCCTTAGGGCTATATTTAAAAAAAAAAAAAAAACACAACCCATTACCATCGAGTCAATTCCAACTCACAGCAACCCTACAGGACAGAGTAGAACTGCCCCATAGAGTTTCCAAAGAGCACCTGGTGGATTTGAACTGCTAACTTTTTGGTTAGCAACCATAGCACCTACCCACTACACCACCAGGTCTGTATTAGGGTTTGTCAAATCAACTCTAGTCCTGGGCAGGCAGGGTTTGGAGCTGTCGTGGCCACCACTGTATTACAGGGCCCCTACAAAGGGCCCAGCACCCAGGAGGGGCTACAGAACAGTTGTGTGAATAAGCAAAGAAGAGAAATTGAGCCCTTTCGCAAGCGATTTCACTGCTGTGAGCCTCAGTTTCTCCATCTCTAACTGCTGAGGTCATGAGGATTCAATGAGACTGTGTACCTTGGAGTAGAGGCCCGTCTTGAAACGGACTTCATTCACTCATTCCTCGAACAACTGTGTATTGAGCACATCCTATGTGCCAGGGGACACAGCTCTGAGCATAACAGCTGGTCTCATGCAGGAGACAGATAACAACAAAGAAATAAACACACAAATGAGAGGAAGTCACGTGTGCCATGGAGATTAAACACCGATGTGAAGTAAGTGACTGGGGGGAGATCCAGAGTCACAGGAAGGAAGGCTTTATAAACAATAATAATAGTAAATATGACCATCAACTAAAAATAGATTGAGCACTTATTACGAGCTAAGCTCATTTGAGAGATAGGGAAATGAGGTCCCAGCGACAGAGAGAAGGACCATGGACATGTTGTGTCCCTGAATCCAAGAGCAAAGAGCTTTTCTAGAAGGAGGCCGACCCGGAAGAAAGGCCTCACTCAGTTTCTCCCTTTGGGACTGGAATTGCCACACTTAAACCTACGACTCCTGCCTTGTCCGCCAGGGGGCTTCGTCGCCCCACTAGAGGATTTGGGGACCTGGTATTCCGCGGCATCTCTGCCAGAATTCATACGGGGCAAGACCCCGAGAAAGCGATGGGGGGCCCCTCTCCCAGCCCGTTTCCCAGCCGCAAAAGTGCAGCAAAGGCCCCGCCTCCCGAGGTTAATGTAGCTCTGAGCTTGTTCACATTAGTTAAAGAGGAAAAAAAAAAAAAAAAAAAATTGCCCTCCGTTCCGCATTATTTCCAAGTTTGATTTCTACGCCCAATTCCAAAATTGAACCTTGGAATCCCGGACGGGAATTTCCACACTCCCAGAGTTGCGAGTTCGAATCTTCCCCGCTGTCCACTCTCGGACTCCGCAGCCTTCTTCCAAATGCTCCAAGTTGAAATTCCAGCCGCAGCCCAAACTCCCCTGGCAATTCCAGGAGTTTGGCCCCTGATCCACACCCAAACCTGCCCCAGATCCCAACTTCGAGTCCCCCGTGCGTCCCAGAAGAGGGGGCTGGGGATGGAGGACGTGGAGGCCGGGACCTCCAATTCCGCCCCAGCGGTTCTAGGCGAGGCGGGGCGGGGGCGGGGGGGACCAGGAGCGGCGGGACGGAAGGCTCTGGAAGCGCGGGGCGCTGCCGGGGGACGCAGTGACCAGGCGGGCGTCCCCACCCACCTCTAAACTTAGCTGCGGTGACGCGCAGCCGGGCGATCGCGGCTGGGCCGGGGACGCAGGGGGGCCGGAGCCGAGGGGGGCGGCTCGGCTAGGCGAGCGGCTATATATAGCGCCCGGAGCCCGAAATAGAGCCAAGCCAAGCGGCCGGGATGACGCGGGAGCCGCCGGGGGCTGACTCACCCGGCCCGGAGCGCAGGCCCCCGGATGGGGGGCAGTGGAGGCACCCGGCCTCGGCTCCGCGCCCTCCTGGACACCTCTTCTGCTGGGACGTCCCAAGCCTCCAACCGGCAGGCTGTGGCTGGATATGCAGCAAAAAGAAGGATCTGCAGCATGAGGGACTCAGGTGGGATCACAGGTGGAACTTTCCCCCAAAGAGCCCCGGAATCCAGGCAGTATTTATACAAGAAGAGGGTTTGGGAAGGTGGGGAGATGAATCAGATATGCACAGCTGTTTCTCATCACCAACAGGACTGAGGCCTTTTGGAAGCAAGAGAAGGGACACAATGGCCCTGAGTAGTCACTGGTCCAGAGCGTCCGCCCCTCTGCACTTGCCATGACCCCCCTGCATTCGGTTCCCACCCCTGGAATGCCCTTCCCTGCCTTCTCAGTCTTGAGAATTTGTGTCTCCTCAGGGACGTCGTGCTGAGGGTCCATTCTCACTGCCGTCAAGTAGATCCCAACTCATAGAGACGCTGTAGGACAGAGTAGAACTGTCCCACAGGGCTTCCAAGGCTGTAATCTTTAAGGAAGGAGCCTTGGTGGCTCAGTGGTTAAGCGCTTGGCTGCTAAGCAAAAGATTGGCAGCTCGAACCCAAGAGCTCCTCTGTGGCAGGAAGATGCGGCAGTCTGCTTTGTAAAGATTACAGCCTTAGACGCCCTATGGGGCAGTTCTAGTCCTATAAGGTCACTATAAGTCAGAACGGACTGGATGGCAGTAGATTTTTTTGGTTAATCTTTATGGAAGCTGACTGCCACATCTTTCTCCCACCAAGCCGCTGGTGCGTTCTAACTGCCAGCCTTTTGGTTAGCAGCTGAGCTCTTTAACCACTGCCCACAAGGGCTCCTTGGTGCTGACAGCAGTCCTCACAAGTAAAAACACTGTGACCTACGAGACTGAGCTGTAAGCCCCATGAGGGCAGGTCCCAGGCTGTCCCAGGCTTCAATGTGTCCCCAGCACCGCCCAGCACAAGGCAAGCCTCAGGAGAAATTAATTGCATGAATAAAAAGTATTAGTAATAAAATAAATGGCATTTCCCAAATTATAACAGCAAATGTTTATTGTATGCTGCAGTGCCAGGCACAGCTCAGATTATCTCCTATGGGCCTCGCCACAGCCCACAAGCAGGGATTTTGATTATTTTCATCATCCCCATCCCCATGGCAGAGATGAAGAAACTGAGGTTCAGAGAGGCTGCAAGTGTCCAAGCTCATCCTGCAGTAGTGCCGGAGCTAGCTCTTGAACCTGGGTTGCTGGGCTCCAGAACGGTTCAGCTCCCAGGATATGGCTTCATGAGTCCCATGGAACCAAAAGCTAGGCAGTGGTTCTCAAACTGTGGTCTGTGGAACCCTGAGGGGTTCCCCAGCACACTTTCAAAAGGCCCATGAGGTCAAAATTATTATTATAAAATACATCTGCCTTTTTCACTCTGATTCTCTTCAGTCTGTACAGTACAGGCTGCCTGATACTACAACAGACTGAATACAGAAGCAGATACTGGGATCCTGCTGTCTTCTGTTAAGCCGGATATTAAAGAGATTTGCAAAAATGTAAAACAATGACTCTCTTCTCTCTAAATTTTGTTGTTGTTGGTTTGGAAAATATGGGGTTTTTTTGTTAAAAATAGATTACTTATGTGAACAAGAAATGGGTTTTTTGTTATTTTAAAACAAATTAGCAAGTAAATACCTTTTAAATTTCTCAATAATTCCTGATACAATAAATATCAATAGATATAACCTATATCACCAAAATGTCTTTGGGATCCTCAGTAATTTTTTAAAAATTTTATTGTGGTGCAGACGAAAACATTCTTTGATGGTTACGAGGGTGGGGAGAGAGGGAGAGGAGTATTCAGTACCTAGATAGTAGACAAGAATAACCTTAGGTGAAGGGAAGGGAAATACACATGACAGGGGAAGTCAGCACAACAGGACTAAACCAAAAGCTAAGAAGTTTCCTGAATACAACCAAACACCTTGAGGAACAGAGTAGCAGGGGCAGGGGTCTGGGGACCATTGTTTCAGGGGACATCTAGGTCAATTGGCATAACAAAGTTTATTAGAAAATATTCTGCGTCACACTTTGGTGAGTGGCGTCTGGGGTCTTAAAAGCTAGCAAGTAGACATCTAAGATGCATCAATTGGTCCCAAACCACCTGGAGCAAAGGAAAACGAAGAACACCAAAGACACAAGGAAAATACTAGCCCAAGAGACAGAAAGGGCCACATAAACCAGAAACTCCATCAGCCTGAGACCAGAAGATCTAGATGGTGCCCAGCTACCACCAATGACCACCCTGACAGGGAACACAACAGAGAGTCCCTGATGGAGCAGGAGAAAAGTGGGGTACAGAACTCAAATTCTAATAAAAAGACCAGATTTAATGATCTTAGACTGGAGGAACCCAAGAAAGCATGGCCCCCCGACTCTCTGTCAACCCAGCACTAAAACCATGCCTAGGGACAACTCTTCAGTCAAAGATTAGACTGGACTATGGGACATAAAATGATATTCGTGAAGAGTGTGCTTCTTAGCTCAAGTAGATACATGAGACTAAATGGGCAGCTCCTGTCCAGAGGCGAGATGAGAAGGCAGAGAGGGTCAGGAGCTGGTTGAATGGACACGGGAAATCCGGGGTGGAAAGGAGGAGTGTGCTGTCACAGTATAGGGAGAGCAACAAGGGTCACATAACAATGTATGTATAAATTTTTGTATGAGAAACTAACTTGAACTGTAAACTTTCACTTAAAGCACAATTTAAAAAAAAAAGAAAAAAATTTATTGTGATGATTAATAACCAAAAAGAAATTGCCATTTTAACCATTTTTAAGTGTACAGTTCAGTGACATTGATTACGTTTACCAGGTTGTGCTACCATCCCCACTAACCATTTCCAAAAGTTTTACATTACCCCAAACAGAAACTCAGTACCCCTTCAGCAAATAAGTTTTAAGAGTATAAGGAGTCCTGCAACCAAAAAGTTTGAGAACCACTAAACTAATAATCATACAAACTTGTGATAAGTGCTATGAAGGGCAAGAATAAGAGATAGGAGAGGAGGGCAGGCTTCTCTGGAGAAAGAGTATTTAAGAAGACACCTACTAAGACCATGTGAAAAACGGTGTGGTGGAGGTATCTGACCTCCTCATCTAACTTCACAAGGGGGAAGGAGAATCAAGACCAACAGCCCAAGGCTGATTCCTATGAGGTGGAGGTCAGACATGCCTTCTCTTCCATCATTACCAATTCTGACACCAACCATCCCTCCCACGGCACTCTCTGCTTCTCTGCTGGATCCAATGATTCATTGCAATGGCCACACAGAACTCCCAGACCATACTCACGATTATGGGGTTTATTAGGGAAGTAACAGGTTACAATTCAGGTTCAGGAACACTCAGGATACAGTTCTTCCATCAGGAAAGCATCTTCCCAGACTATGCTGCAGGCACGCCTCTCTCTGTTCCCTCGGCCTCTTGGCACCTTGGCCTGGCCTCTACCCTGCTCGGACAAGTGTTACAAAGCACTTTTAGCTCTGCCGATAAGTGCCCAGAGGCACCTCACTCCGCCAGTAAGCCTCCACTGAAGGGGCTCAGCTCTAGCTCCATGGCTCAGTAAACTTAGGTCCACCAAGTGCGTGGAGGCACCCTACTCTGCCAGCAAGCCTCCTGCCCAAAGGCGCTCAGCTTTCTTGCTCCATGGGCCAGGAAGCCCACCTCACCATCTCCTGCCAGTCTCCTGCTTATGCTGCTGCCCTTTCTCTTCCGCTGCTTCTTGCTGTCTTCAGTGTTACAGCTCCCTCTCTCTCTCTCGGTCTCCTGGTTCCAGGAGCTTCTCAGCGCAGGGATTCTGGGTCCAAAGGACCCGCTCCACTCCTGGCTCTTGTTTCTTGATCCTATCCTCCCACCTCTGAAATGGCTCATTTTAAGCCTAGCAGGATGGCATTGTTTGCATGGTCCCACCCCCACACAGATGCCATGCACCTGATTTGCATTATTACTAAGCTTTCCAATCCTTTTGGTGGACCACAGTTACCTTATTTGTATACCTTATTTGTATATATATTAACAAGACCATTGCACTGCAGACAAGAAAAGCTAGATGATGTCCTGCTACCATTAACAATCTTTTTGATCAGGCCCACAACAGATGGATCCTGACAGAAGGGGAGAAAAATGTGGAACAAAACTCAAATTCATAAGAAGTCCAGACTTACTGGATCAGTTGAGACTAGAAGATACTCCTTAAACCTTGAACTGAAGCTACCTACTGAGGTCACCTTTTAGCTAAATAACAGATTGGCTCATAAAATATCACCCATGAGTACTGTGATTTTTTTAATAAAAATCATCTATAAGAGCCCCCAGACTCTCTGTTAGCCCAAACCTAAAACCATTCCCGAGGCCAACTCTTGAGACAAAGATTAGACTGGACCACAGGACATAAAGTGATACTCGTGAAGAGAGTGCTTCTTAGCTCAAGTAGATACTTGAGACTAAATGGGCAGCTCCTGCCAGGAGGTGAGATGAGAAGGCAGAGAAGGTCAGGAGCTGGTTGAATGGACACGGGAAGTCAGGGGTGGAAAGGAGGAGTGTGCTGTCACATTATAGGCAGAGCAACTAGGGTCACATAACAATGTATGTATAAATTTTTGTATGCGAGACTAACTTGAATTGTAAACTTTCACTTAAAGCAAACAACAATTAAAAAAACAAACAAGCAAAAAATCATCTATTTGAAACTAAATGGTCAACAATTATGCTAAAGCAAAGATGAAAGGGTAAGGGGACAGGGAAACCAGATTACTGGAAGCAAAACATCCAGAAGGGAATTAATGAGAGTGTTAACACATGGTAAAAAATGTAACCAATGACACTGAACAATTTGTGTAGTAATTGTTAAATGGGAACCTAATTTGCTGTGTAAACTTTCACAGAAAACACAATAAAATATTATTTAAATAGAAAAAAAAGAGGCCTTCTGTATCCCAAAGTCATAAACATGTATTTCTACCATTACTTTTAATATTTTCCTCGTTTTAACTTTGTTTCTGTCTTTAATCCATGTGAGATTTATTTTTGAAGATGCACTAAAGTAGGAATTCATGATGGATGTAACCAGTTGTGTAACTATACTATTTATTAAAAAAAAACTTTTCCCCACTGTTTTGATATTCTACATTTATTGTGTACCAAACTTCCATATATAAACAGGTCTATTCCTAAAGGATAACTGGGAATCTGCTTAGGTGATGGGAGAGAGATTCCAAGGCTAGGGGAAAAAGGGAAAAGGCATGTGCAAAGGTCCTGTGATAGGAAATTGCTTGGTGAGTTTGAGACACATAAAGAAGGCCCATGTGGCTGGAGGAGAGGGATGGGGAGAGAGTGGCAGCAAATGAACCTGGTTAATCAAAGGACTGAATCATGTAGGGCTTTGCAGTCCATGGTAGGTATTTTGGGTTTTATTCTGGGTGGAGAATGGGCTATAGGTGGGCAAGGAAGGATGCAGGAAGCCCAGCGAGGAAGTGACTGCAGTCATCTGGAAGAGAATAGATGGTAGCCTGGACTAGGGTGACATCAGTGGTGATGGAGAGTCAAGAAGAATGCTTAGGTCGGAGGGACTGGTTGAATGAAGGTAATGTGAACCGAAGGAGAAGCAGAATAGAGAAGAGGGGCATGAATTCTGACCGAGTCCTGTAGGGTTCGACAAAACTTTGAGAACATCTGGTAGGGATGTTGAGTAGGCAGGAGGGAGCCCTGGGCTCAGGACTGAAAACAGAGTCATCAGTGTATTTACAGATAGTATTTTTTCTAATTTGTTTACTCCTTATTTTCTATTATAATGTCTAGCTGACTAATGCAATTAAATGGAGTTCCTGGGTGATGCAAATGGTTAAGCACTCGACCACCAATCCAAAGATTGGCGGTTCAAACCCACCCAGAGATGTCTCAGAAGACAGACCTGATGATCTGCTTCTGAAAGGTCACAGCCTTGAAAACCCTGTGGAGCACAGATCTCCTCTCTACATGTGGGGTCACCATGAGTCAGAATTGACTCAATGGCAACTACCAATGACAATGCTATTAATTTTTTTCCTATACAAAAATTTATACATACATTGTTATGTGACCCTAATTGCTCTTCCCATACTGTGACAACACACTCCTCCTCTCCACCCCTGATTCCCCATGTCCACTCAACCAGCTCCTAACCCTCTCTGCCTTCCCATCTCACCTCCGGACAGAAGCTGCCCATTTAGTCTCTTGTATCTACTTTAACTGAGAAGCACACTCTTGACGAGTATCATTTTATGTCCCACAGTCCAGTCCAATCTTTGCCTGAAGAGTTGGCCTCGGGAATTGTTTTAGTTCTGGGTTGACAGAGAGTTTGGGGGCCATGCTTCCTGGGGTTCCTCCAGTCTCAGTCAGACCATTAAGTCTGATCTTTTTACTAGAATTTGAGCTCTGCACCCCACTTTTCTCCTGCTCCATCAGAGACTCTCTGTTGTGTTCCTTGTCAGGGTGGTCATTGGTGGTAGCTGGGCACCATCTAGTTCTTCTGGTCTCAGGCTGATGAAGTCTCTGGTATATGCAGCTCTTCTGTCTCTTGGGCTAATACTTTCCTTGTGTCTTTGGTGTTCTTCATTCTGCTTTACTGTAGGTGGTTAGGACCAACTGATGCATCTTAGATGGTCACTTGCAAGCTTTTTTTTTTTAAATGTTTTTATTGTACTTTAGATGAAGATTTACAGAACAAATAGTTTGTCATTAAAACAGTCAGTACACATATTGTTTTATGACATTGGTTAACAATCCCATGAGATGTCAGCACTCTCCCTTCTTGACCTTGAGGACCTTTTTCTTTTTTTTTTTTTTTGGTGAAAATATACACAGCCAAAGTTACACCTTTTTGAAAGTTTCTACATGTACAATTCAGTGACATCGATTGCATTCTTCCAGTTGTGCTGCTATTCTCACTATCTTTTCCAAATTATTCCATCTTCAACTCACTGTCCCCTAGGCTTCCCATCAAACCTTTTGAGTTGCTGTTGTCAATTTGATCTCACATAGATAATTCTTTTTTTCTTTTGTACCTTAGATGAAGGTTTGCATAACAAATAGTTTCTCATTAAACAGTTAGTACACATATTGCCCTATGACAATGGTTAACAACCCCTGACATGTCAACACTGACCCTTCTCAGCCTTGGGTTCCCTATCACCAGCTTTCCTGTCCCCTCCTGCCTTCTAGTCCTTGTCCCTGGACTGCTGTGCCTCATAAGTCCCATTTTGTTTTATGAGGCTGTCCAATCCCCGGCTGAACGGTGAGCTTCGGGAGGGGCTTCACCACTGAGCTAAAAGGGTGTCCGGGGGCCATACTCTCGGGGTTTCTCCAGTCTGTCAGGCCAGTAAATCTAGTCTTTTTTTGTGAGTTAGAATTCTGTTCTACATCCTTTTCCAGCTCTGTCCAGGACCCTCTATTGTGATCCCGGTCAGAGCAGTTAGTGGTGGTAGCTGGGCACCATCTGGCTGTACTGGACTCACTCTGGTGGAGGCTGTGGTAGCTGTGGTCCATTAGTCCTTTGAACTAATCTTTTCCTTGTATCCTGTTCTCTTCATTCTCCCTTGGTCCTAAAGGGGTGAGACCAGTGGAGTATCTTAGATGGCTGCTCACAGGATTTTAAGACCCCAGACCCTACTCACCAAGGTAGAATGTAGAAATTGTCTTTATAAACTGTGTTATGCCAATCACTTGCAAGCTTTATAAGACCCCAGACACCACTCACCAAGGCAGGATGCAGAACATTTTCTTAATAAGCTAACAATGCTATTAAATTTTGTGGCTTAATCTAACAGGCAACCTGGCCACATTCTCATGTTAAAATGATATGTTGATTCAGTTTTTCCTTATGATCCAAATAGCAATTTTATGTCTTGCCTCCCAATCTTTCCATCTCATTTATTTTTATTGTCTTATAGCATTTGCAAACACTTCCAGGACTGTTAAATGATAATGGTGATGGATTCTCATTTACTCTTTATCAAACTGTGTCACTTCTGATGCCAACTGCATAGCTGCAGCTCTTTCTCTGACCCTAGCAACCCAGAGGTAGGTCACATCTCACAAGTTAAAAGGACACTGTCCTTCAGATGGCCAAATAGATAGATGCCAGCCGCAAGTTTGAGAGTCCACACTACACCCTCACTCTGACCAACTGGCTACAAATTTGGGGCTTTTTTGTACCCCTTCAGGATGTCAGCCACAGGTTCGGGGGTCCCCCCGGGTTCTCTCATGTCTGACCTGCTGGCTCCCAATATTCCTTCGGGTTTGATTAATTCACTGGAATGACTCACATAACTCATGGAAAGTCCTATACTTATGATTACGGCTTTATTATAGCAAAAAAAGGATACAAATGAAGAGACACGGAGGGCAAGGTCTGGGAGGGTTCCCGATGCATGGCTTCCATGTCCCAAAAGACATGCTATCTTCCCATGTACATGGATGTCTTTCACCAACCAGGAAGCTCTTGGAGCTTCCATGTCCTGAGGCTTTATTGGCTTCATTACTTGGTCATGGAGCCCTGGTGGCACAGCGGTTAAGCACTCATCTGCTAACCAAAAGGTCTGTGGTTCGAACCTACCAGCCGGTTCATGGGAGAAAGATGTGGTAGTCTGCTTCTGTAAAGATTACAGCCTTGGAAACCCTATGGGGCAGTTCTACTCTGTCCTATACGGTCACTATGAATCAGAATCAACCTGACAACAACGGGTTTTTTAACTTTGTCATGATTGATAGAATCAGCCCTCCTCCCTTCCCTGAGGTCACCTGATACCAGGCCACATGGGAGTCTTTCTGGTCAGGCCAGCCCTTACCTGTTAGCACAAACCCTCAGGTACGGCTTAGCTGTCTAGATAACAAAGGCACTTTAAATACTCAGGAAATTTCGAGGGTTCAGTGTTCTCTCTCAGGAAGCAAGGACAAAGGCCAAATTACTTGAGGGAAATTAATTCTTTGCCCCACAACAACCCTCTGAGATGACTTATCACATTATCAGCATTATATACAGGGGGAAACTGAGGCACAGAGAGGTTAATTTCTTGCCCAAGGCCATACAGCAAGTAAGCAGCCAAAGCAGGACTCCAACCAAAGCTTGTGTTCTCAACCATTGCCTTAAAAGAAAGCTCAAAAAATCTTCTCTTTTCTAACAGGCAAAATACCCTGCAAGTTTCCACCTTGACCCCTGAAGTTTGGATAAGGAGCTGTCATGGATTGTATTGTGTTCCCCAAAAATATCTGTCAACTAGGTCATGATTCCCAGTATTGTATGACTATCTACCGTTTTATCATCTGATGTGATTTCCCTGTGTGTTGTAAATGTTATCACTATGAAGTAATAAAATGGATTAGCGGCAGTTATATTGATGAAGTCTACAAGATTAGATAGTGTCTTAAGCCAATCTCTTTTGAGATATAAAAGAGAGAAGGGAGCAGAGAGACATGGGGACCTCAGGCCATCAAGCAAGCAGTGCCGTGAGCAGAGCGTGTCCTTTGGACCTGAGGTTCCTGTGCTGAGGTGCTCCCAGACCAACGGAAGATTGATGACACGGATCTTCCTTCCTCCAGAGCCGTGTTGTAGGGGAAGAACATCACTAAGTTTAGTAAAGTAAAAAGAAAGTTTTATTTGGCACATGTTCAAAAGGACAAAAGTGGGAAGTGGACAAGCATGCTGCCAGAGCTAGAATGTCTGCCTGAATCCAAAGAATACCACAGAATAGGTAAGAATGGGAAAACGGAGGAGCATGCAGCCACAGCCATGTCTGCCCGAGTCCAAGGAAGATTACAGAATCATCAGTATATATCAACATCACAAAATGGGTAGAATCATCGAAAGCGTCACTTTTTCACTGATTGGCTAGAAATGGTAATCTTACATTTTGAATCATCTTTCTTAACAATCATTGGTACCGGTTTCAGTAACGAAAGTCAGGAGGGTCTTCATTGGTCCAACAAATTCGTATTCACTAAATGCTGATAGAAAAAGAGTGGAAAGTTGTCATGGTTTGAATTATGTCCCCCAAAAAATGTGTATATCAGTTTGGCTGGGCCATGATTCCTGGTACTGTGTCATTTTCCTATATGTTGTAAATCCTGCCTCTATGATGTTAATGAGGGAAGATGGGTGGCAGTTGTGTTAGGAAGGCAGGACCTGATCTACAAGACTGGACTGTGTCCGGAGGCAATCTCTTGAGATATAAAAGACAGAAGTGAGCAGTGAGACAGGGGGACCTCATACCTTCAAGAAAGCAGTGCCGGGAGCAGAGCGTGTCCTTTGGACCGGGGTCCCTGCACCAAGAAGCTCCTAGTCTGGGGAACACTGAAGGGAAGAAGGCCGACAGGGAGAAAAAGGCTTCCCCTGGAGATGATGCCCTGAATTTGGACTTTTAGCCTACTTTGACTATGAGGAAATAAACTTCTCTTCTTTAAAACCATCCACTTGTGGTATTTCTGTTATGGCAGCACTAGATGACTAAGACAAAAGTCTTTTGTGTTCTGTTTGATTGGCTTTATGTGAAAGTTTCCCTAAAAGATAGGATTTTTCTATGATTATTTTAGCTATTGTCTTTATACCTCAGGGCCCAGCTGATGTGTCCTTGTGAGTCCTTGCGAGTCCTTGTGAGCTCAGCTCCAGCTGGGTCACATTCTGTACGCTCAAGGAGAGGGAATAGTAACTTCAATATTATTTCCTAAATCAGCCGACAGAGGAAGCCTTCCCCTGGAGCTGACGCCCTGAATTTGGACTTGTAACCTACTAGACTTCCACTTTGTTGAAGCCATCCACTTGTGGTATTTCTGTTACAGCAGCACTAGGTGACTAAGACAGGAGCTGAGAGCCCGAGGTACTGTTGCACTCAGCCCTCTTGTACCTCAGTTTCCTCCTCTGTGAGGGAAGATTGGAAGACACAGGCACTCAAACAGATTGCATTAGTCTCCTGTGGCTGCTGTAACAAATTACCACAAAATGAGTGGCTTATATATAACAGAAATTTATTCCTTCACAGTTCCGGAGGCCAGAAGTCCGAAATCGAGGTGTTGACAAAGGCTTGCTCCCTCCAGAGACTCTAGGAGAGAATCTTTCCTTGCCACTTCCAGCTTCTGGTGGCCCCAGGCACTCCTTGGCTTGTGGCTGCATTACTCCAATCTCTGCCCCATCTTTACATGACCTTCTCCTTATACATCTCTCCTCTATGTTTCTTACAAGCACGCTTGTCATTGGATTTAGGGTCCACTTGAATAATCCAGGGTGATCTCATCTCAAGATCTTCAACTTAATTACATCTTCCAAGACAGTTTTGCCAAATAAGGTCACATTCACAAGTTCTGAGTGGATATATCTTTTTTTACGGGGGAGGGGGCACCATTCAACCCACTAAAACAAACAAACAAAAAATCCATTGCCATCGAGTCGATTCTGACTCATAGCGACCCTATAGGAGAACTGCCCCACAGGGTTTCCAAAGAGCAGCTAGTAGATTCAAACTTCTGACCTTTAGGTTAGTAGCTGAGCTCTTAACCACTGCACCACCAGGGGTCCATTCAACCTACTATACAGATCCAAAGAGAAAAGAGAGAAAAGGAAAATACATGGCAGAGTTTTGACTAGGAGAGTGTCCAAAGGTTTGTAATGTCTCATGGTGATGGTTAATTTTATGCGTCAACTTGGCTAGGCTGTGGTTCCCAGTGGTTTGGCCAAACACTAGTCATAACATAAAATAATGTAACGTAAAGTAACATAACGTAATGTAACGTAATGCAATTACTTTCCATAATGTAATCTAATGTGATGCAATCAATCAGTTTGAAAAGAGAGTTTCCTTAGGATAAGTTCTGTTGCCAGACTGTAAATGGATATTTTGGCAGAATTCGCTTTCTCTGTCTCGACTCTGCACCCTTCCCATCACCTGACCTGTGGATCTTGGGACACAAGCCTGCAGGAGTCTCCAGCCTGCCCCCTGACCTACAGGCAAGGAACAGGTTCCAGCGTAGAATGTTGGCTCACACACCCTTGCAAACCAGAGTGATCTATGCCCCCTACAAGTGTCTGTTAGAAGGTGTTTGTGTGCTCCGTTCCATTGTCCCCATGTTGTCCCAGGCACCTTCCACACAGAGAATGGAACGTCTTTAAAGCAATTTCTCATTCGTCAATTGTTAACCTAAAGATGAGAAATTTTCCGTTTCACAATATTGTCAGCAACTCTGCTGACAGTTTGATTTCTTTTTTTTTCTTTTCTCTCTTTTATTGTACTTTAGATGCAGGTTTACGGAGCAAATTAGTTTCTCATTAAACAATTAATACACGTATTGTTTTGTGACATTGGTTGCCAACTCCACGACATGTCAACACTCTCCCCATCTAGACCTTGGGTTCCCCATTATCAGCTTTATCGTCCCTTCCTGCCTTCTCATCCTTGCCCCTGGGTTGGTGTGCCCCTTTAGTCTCGTTTTGTTTTATGGGCCTGTCTAATCTTTGGCTGAAGGGTGAACCTCAGGAGTAACTTCAGTACTGAGTTAAAAAGGTGTCCAAGGGCCATACTCACAGGGTTTCTCCAGTCTCTGTCAGACCAGTAAGCCTGGTCTTTTTGTGTGAGTTAGGATTTTGTTCTACAATTTTCTCCAGCTCTGTCCGGGAGCATCTATTGTGACCCCTGTCAGAGCAGTTGGTGGTGGTAGCCAGGAACCATCTAGTTGTGCTGGACTCAGTCTGGTGGGGGCTGTGGTAGTTGTGGTCCATTAGTCCTTGGGACTAATCTTTCCCTTGTATCTTTGATTTTCTTTATTCTCCCTTGCTCCAGAAGGGATGAGACCAGTGGAGTATCTTAGACCCCAGACACTGCCCACCAAAGTAGAGTGTAGAACATTTTCTTTATAGACTATGTTATGCCAATTGAGCTAGATGTTCCCCGGGACTATGGTCCCCAGCCCTCAGCCCAGTAATTCAGTCCCTCAGGGAATTTAGACGTGACAGTTTGATTTCTGTCAGTGAAACTGATTTCAGAACTCTGGCCTCCAGAACTGTAAGAGAATAAATGTGCATTTTTTAAATAGACTTTGCTAGAGAAGTTTTAGATTTGCAGAAAAATTGTGCAGAATGGAAAGTTCCCAAAGTCTCTCTCTCCCCCTCTACACGCTGCTTCTGCTATTATTAAAAAGTTGAACTTGTGTGGTATGTTGGTTATAACTGATGAACCGATGTTGATACCTTATTACTAATTAAACCTATTGCCTGCCAGTAGATCCTGACTCATGGCGACCTCCTGAGTGTCAAAGCAGAACGGTGCTCCACTGGGTTTTCAATGGCTGATGTTTTGGAAGTAAGTTGCCAGGTCTTTCTTTTGAGGCACCTCTGGACGGACTCCAACCGCCAACCTTTCAGTTAACAGCTGAGTGCCTTAACTTTTTGCACCACCCAGGGACTCATTATTAACTAAAGCCCATAGTCTACATTAGGGTTCACTCTGTGTTGTACAGTCCTGTGGGTTTTGACAAATGCATAATGTCATGTGTCCACCATTGCAATATGACACAGAAGAGTTTTGCTGCCCTTAAAATGCCCCGGGCTCCACCTGTTCACCCTTTGTCCCTCCTCAGCCCCTGGCAACCACTGATCTTTTTACTGTCTCTATAATTTTGCCTTTTGGTAAAGTAGAGGGTCAGCGAAAAGGAGGAAGACCCTCAACAAGATGGATTGACACAGTGGCTGCAACAATGGGCCCAAGCATAACAGCAGTTATGAGGATGGCACAGGACCGGGCAGTGTTTTGTTCTCTTGTACATAGGATTTGCTATGAGTCGGAACCGACTCAACAGCACCTCACAACAACATTAGTTTTGCATTTTCCAGAATGTCATATAGTATGTAGTTTTTTCAGACTGCCTTCTTTCACTTAGCAAAATGCATTTAAGCTTCCTGCATGTCTTTTTGTGGCTGACGAGTTTCCTCTTTTTATAACTTATTTTATTTTTGTTGTTGTTGAGAATATACACAGCGGAACATGAACCAACAATTTCTACATGTACATTTCAGTGACACTGAGTACATTCTTCAAGTTGTGCTACCGTCATCCTCCTCCTTTTCTGAGTTATTCCTCTTTCGGCAACATAAACTCGGGGCCCCCTAAGCTTCCTATCTACTTTTTCAAGTTGCTGTTGTCAACTTGACCCCATATAGATAGTTCTTAAAAGAGCACAATGCTCAAGGCAGACATTCTTTACCAATTAAGCTACACTATGGTTAGGCTTTAAGAAGAATTCAGGGGATAAATCTCATTTCTTTTTATCTCCAAAAAATATTCCATTGTATGGATGTACCACAGTTTCACCGGCCAATTTTTTTTGGAACTAGATTGTGAGATCCTTCTTCCTAGTCTGTCTTAGTCTGGAAGCTCTGCTGAAGATAGCTCAAAAATGGTTGCAGCAGTACCTTGACAGGGAGCAGCCAGAAATTCAAGATGAATTCAGAAAAGCACATGGAATGAGGGATATCACTGCTGATGTCAGGTGGATCTTGGCTGAAAACAGAGAATACCAGAAAGATGTTTAGCTGTGTTTATTGACTACGCAAAGGTATTCAGCTGTGTGAATCATAACAAATTATGGATAACATTGCAAAAGAATGGGAATTGCAGAACAGTTAATTGTGCTCATGCACAACCTGTACATAGATCAAGAGGCAGTCATACGAGTAGAACAAGGGGATATTGTATGGTTTCAAATCAGAAAGGGTGTGTGTCAAGGCTGTACACTTTTACCATTCTTATTCAATCTGTATACTGAGCAAATAATCCCAGAAGCTTGGACTATATGAAGAAGAACGGGGCATCAGGATTGGAGGAAGACTCATTAACAACAGATGACACAACCTTGCTTGCTGAAAGCAAAGAGAACTTGAAGCCCTTACTGATGAAGATCAAATTACACCTCAACATAAAGAAAACAAAAATCCTCACAACTGGACCGATGAGCAATATCATGATAAATGGAGAAAAGATTGAAATTGTCAAGGATTTCCTTTTACTTGGATCCACAATCAATGCCCGTGGAAGCAGCAGTCAAGAAATCAAATGATGCATTGCATTGGGCAAATCTGCGGCAAGAGACCTCTCTAAAGTGTTAAAAAGCAAAGATGTCACTTTGAGGACTAAGGTGTGCTTAACCCAGGCCACGGTATTTTCAATCACCTCATACGCATGCAAAAGCTGAACAATGAGTAAGAAAGACCAAAGAAGAATTGATGCATTTGAATTATGGTGTTGGTAAAGAATAGTGACTATACCATGAACTTCCAGAAGAATGAACAAATCTGTCTTTGAAGAAGTTCAGCCAGAATGGTCCTTAGAAGCAAGGATGGCTAGATTTTGTCTTATGTACTTTGGACATGTTATTAGGCTGGACCAGTCTCTGGAGAAGGACATCATGCTTGGTAAAGCAGAGGGTCAGTGAAAAAGAGGAAGACCCTCAAGGAGATGGACTGACACAGTGGCTGTAACAATGGGCTCAAACACAGCAACAATTTTGAAGATGGCACAGGACCAGGCAGTGTTTCATTCTGTTGTACACAGGGTTGCTGTGAGTTGGAACCGACTCGATGGCACCTAACAACACCATCGCCATCACAGTTTTGCCTATTGAAGGACATTTTGGTTGCGTCCAGTTTTTGGCAACCATGAAGAAAGTGCTATAAACCTTCATGTCAGGTTTTTATGTGGATATTTATTTTCAGTTCCCTTGGAGTGTGATTCCCGGATGGAATGGTAAGCCTATGTTCAGCTTTGTAAGAAAATGCCAGACCGTCTTCCAAAGTCGCATTGACCCCAGCATTGAACAAGAGTTCCTGTTGCTCCACATCCTCACCAGCATTTGATGTTGTCAGTGTTTTGGATTTGAACCATTCTAATAGGTGTACGGAGTCCCTGAGAGGCGCGTACGGTTAAGCACTCAGCTGCTCAGAGGCACCTTAGAAGAAAGTCCTGGCAATCTGGTTCTGAAAGATCACAGCCATTGAAGACCCTGTGGAGCACAGTTCCACTCTAACACACGTGGGGTCACCATAAATCGTGGTCAACTCAAAGGCAACTGGTTTTGTTTTGTTTTTTGATACGTATAGAGTGGGATCTCATTGTTTTAAGTTGCAATTCCCTAATGATATATGGTGCTGAGCATCTTTCATGTGCTTATTTGCCATCTTCTTTGATGACTGTGGTGGTTAATGCTACAAGTCAACTGGGCTAGGCTATGATTCTCAGACACTATGTAATCATCCTCCATTTTGTGTTTTGACTTGAGCAGCCAATCAGTTGGAAGAGGAGTTTCCTTGGGGGTGTGGCCTATAGCCAGTATATAAATGGATGTTCTGGCAAAGCTGGCTTTCTCTTGACCCTGCAATCTTCTAAGCATCTGACCTCCAGTTCTTGGGATGTAAGCCAGCAGAGGCCTCCAGCCTGTCGCCTGATCTGCAGGTTTTGGGTTCATCAGCTCCTGCAACCCCATGAGCCAGTGGAGGTTGTCAGCCTGTCCTCTGATCCACAGATTTGGGGCTTGCCAGCCCCCACAATTGCATGAGCCATTTTCTCTCAATTGCATGAGGCATTTCCTTGAAGTAAATTTCTCTCTCTCTATATATATATATATATATACCACCACCACCACCCATTGCCATCGAGTCGATTCCAACTCACAGTGACCCTGTAGAAGAGAGTAGAATTGCCCCATAGGGTTTCCAAGGAGCGCCTGGTGGATTCGAACTGCCGACCTTTTGGTTAGCAGACGTAGCTCTTAACCACTATGCCACCAAGGTTTCCTCTATATATGTGCTTCACTGGTTTTGCTCCTAGAGGATGCAGACTAAACGATGAGAATGGTATTGTTTTAAGCCATCAAACTGGGGTAACCTCTTACAGCAGCCACAGGAACTGAATACAATGGAGAAAAGATTTAAACAGGCCCTTTACAAAAGGGGATAATAAAAGGCAGCATTCACACGGCACCTACTGTGTGCCAGCCTTGTTCTAAGTGTTCAACAGTTATTAACTCATGTAACCCTCACAAAGAATCCCGGAGTGGTGCAAACCATTAAGCGCTCGACTACTAACCGAAAGATTGGTGGTTTGAACCCATCCAGAGGCACCTTGGAAGAAAGGCCTGGTGATCTGCTTCCAAAAGATCACAGCCATGAAAACCCTATGGAACAGTTCTACTCTGCACAGGTGGGGTTGCCATGAGTCCGAATTGACTCTACAGCAACTGTTTTTTTTTTTTTGGTTTTTTTTGCTTGTTTTAACTCTCAAGGAGCCCTGGTGGGGCAGTGGTTAAATGCTCGGCTGCTAACCTGTTCAAACCTACCAGTGGCTCTGCAGTTGAAAGATGTGGCAGTCTCCTCCTGTAAAGATTACAGCCTCGGAAACCCTATGGGACAGTTCTACTCTGTCCTACAGGGTTGCTATGAGTCGGATTCGACTTGACGGCAACAAGTTTCAACAGGACGGATTTTAACCCTCACAAAAATCCTAGGAGGTAAGTCTTGTTGGGGATTCTCTTTCTATGGATGAGTAAACCAAGGCACAGAGAAGTTGGACGTCCACAGCTTGGAGTTCCAGAGCTAACATTTGAACCCGGGCAGTGCAAGGTCTCAACCCTATGCCATATTGCCTCTCAGAGGCACATCGGTGGATACTGTTAGGTCTGGACTTGGAGGAGGCTGCATTGTCCACTGCTGCACTGTCCAACATGAGATGCGTCATGAGTGCAAAATGCACGCCCGATTTAGAAGACTTCGTGCAACAAAAAGAATGTAAATTGTCTCATTAATTGTTACTGATATTGAGTACATGTCAAAATAATCATGTATCTCGACTATATTGGGTTAAATAAAATTATTTTCACCTGTTTTTTTTTTTTATTTCTCATACAAAAATTTATACACATATTCTTTTGTGACGTTAGTTGCAATCCTTACAATGTGACAGCACACTCCCCCCTTCCACCCCAGGTTCCCTGTGTTCATTCAACAAGTTCTGGTCCTTCCTGCCTTCTCATCCTGCCTCTGGACAGGAGATGCCCATTTGGTCTCATATATCTGATTGACATCTTTTTCTTTTTATATGGCTACCTGAAATTTTAAAATTATATGCATGTCTCACATCATATTTATTGTGGACAGTGCTGGTCCAAGGAATTGGCCACCAGGGTGTTCTCCATCTGGGAGGGCAGCAGGGGCTGGGGCATCATTTTGTTCTGGGGCCACCGAGCCTCGGGATCTCTCATGCTGTTCTAGAACAATTCACATGAGAAATACACATTCAAGCAGAGTGACTGATACTTATGTCAAAAATGTGCCCCTAACAAGATGGAGAAACAAATCACCAACTTCATGTGGAAAGGGAAGAGGCCCCGGATAAGTAAAGCATCACTGAGGAAGAAGAATAAAGTGGGAGACCTCACACTACCTGATTTTAGAACCTATTATACCTCCACAGTAGTCAGAACAGCCTGGTACTGGTACAATGGATACATAGACCAGTGGAACAGAATTGAGAACCCAGAAGTAAATTCATCCACCCATGAGCAGCTGATATTTGACAAAGGCCCAAAGTCTCTTAATTGGGGAAAAGACAGTCTCTTTAACAAATGGTGCTGGCATATCCATCTGCCAAAAAATGAAAGAAGACCTACCTCACACCGTGAACAAAAACCAACTCAAAGTGGATCAAAGATCTAGATATAAAATCTAAAACAATAAAGATCATGGAAGAAAAAATAGGGACAACACTAGGAGCCCTAATACATGACATAAACAGAATACAAACCATAACTAACAATGCACAAGCACCAGAAGAGAAACTAGATAACTGGGCGCTCTTAAAAATCAAACACTTACGCTCATCAAAAGACTTCACCAAAAGAGTGAAAAAAGAACCTACAGACCGGGAAAAAATTTTTGCCTGTAACATATCCGATAAGGGTCTAATCTCTAAAATCTACAAGATACTGCAAAACCTCAACAACGGAGAGACCAATAACCCAATTATTTCTTTATATCACCTTGACTTCCTCTCCATATGAAAGATCTATGACTATATTTTTTAGTCGCTCTTTTTCAGTTTAATGTTGTCATCTTTTACATATTGATGTCTCTGTTTCCCTATTTTCAGCCTTTTATCTTTGATTTATTTTTGTGACTTCCCTGTCCGGGTTGATACCTGGTTGCTCTGCCCTGTGTTCTAGTCTTGGGTTGTTATCTGATGTTATTGATTTTCTAACCGGAGGACTCTCGTTAGTATTTTTTGTAATTTTGGCTTGGTTTTCGCAAATTCCCTAAACTTCTGTTTATCTGGAAATGCCCTAATTTTGCCATCATATTTGAGAGACAGTTTTGCTGGTTAGATAACTCTTGGCTGGCAATTTTTTTTTCCTTCAAAGCTTTATATATGTCATCCCATTGCCTTCTTGCCTGCATGGTTTCTGCTGAGTAGTCTGAGCTTAGTTTTATTGACTCCCCTTTGTAGATGACTTTTCGTTTATCTTTAGCTGCTCTTAAAATTCTCTATCTTTAGTTTTGGCACGTTTGATTATAATATGTCTTGGTGACTTTCTTTTGGGATCTACCTTGTGTGGGGTTCAGTGAACATCTTGGATAGATACCTTCTCATCTTTCACGATAATCAGGGAAGTTTTCTGCCAACAAATCTTCAACAATTCTCTCGCAATTTTCTGTTATCTACCCCCACCCCCCATTCTGGTACTCCAATCACTCGTAGGTTATCCCTCTTGATAGAAACCCACATAATTCTTAGGGTTTCTTCATTTTTTTAAGTTCTTTTATCTGATTTTTCCTCAAATAAGTTGGTGTCAAGTGCTTTATCTTCAATCTCACTAACTCTGACTTCCATTGCCTCAATTCTGCTCCTATGACTTTCTATCGAGTTGTCTTAATTCTGAAATTTTATTGTTACTCTTCTGGATTTCTGTTTGCTGTCTCTCTATGGATCCTTGTAGCCTGTTAAATTTGTCATTGTGCTCTTCTATAATCTTCTTAAGTTCCTCTATTGCTTTGTCTGTGTGTTTCTTAGCTTGTTCTGCGTTTTGCATAATCTCCTTCCTGATCTCTTGCAGAGTTCTATATATTAATCTTTTGTATTCTACCTCTGGTAATTGCAAGAAGTTCTCTTCCTCTGGAAGATTTCTTGATTCTTTGTTTTAAGAGCTTGCTGAAGCCATCATGGTCTGCCTCTTTATGGCATTTGATATTGACCGTTGTCTCCAAGCCATCAATAAGTTATTATATTTATTTATTTTATGTTTGCTTACTGTGTCCTACTTTCTTGTTTTGTTATGCCCAAATAGGCTGCTTTTGTGAGCTAGTTTGATTACTGGTGCCTTTTAAGCTCTAACATCCTGTCACCAGGTGGTTACATCTGTTACTAGGTATGTGAGCCCAGGAGTCTGTTTACTTTTCTTGTATGGATTCAGCTCAGGTGTCTAGATGGTCAGTCACCAAGTGTGTGCTGCAGGCTCTCACCTACAATCCTAGATGGGCAGGGGTGATTGGAGTATGCACAAATATCTGACTGCAGTAGGGGGTCACATGCTGAGCAAGGCAGGGGGCTGATGGCTGCCCTGTGTGTCTGGGAGGAAAGTGTGCCCCTGTTCCCTAGAGTGTGTGGGTGGGTTTTGCAGCCGGATTATGGCCACCCAGTGCTGTTGCTAGGAGGCATCACTTATTCTTGGACCCCGTCACAGGTGGCTGGGTGGCATGGGTGGAGCCACCAGTCCTCAGGCCCCTGATGTGGGTAGATGAGGACCCCGCTTAATGGGCAGAGAGGTGTCAAATGTCACAAACTTGCCACTCCACCATATAGCTGATACAGTTAAGTAAGGCTTCAGGTATATACCCTCTTGTAGTGTGCTAATGAGGGCCTATGCTGTTGAAATGGGCCCACACAGGTCTATGCAGGGGTAAAAGGCATTCAAAGTCCGTGGATCCCTTATGCCTGTGCCTAGGCAAAGGAGCTGTACCTGCCCTGAATTCCCAGCTTAAGGGAGCTGGTAGATTGTTTTTTCCTGTTTGTTAATTGGTTCCCTCTCCAAGGCGGGGAGAATGACTCAGGGCACATGACTGGTCCTACTTCCAGCCCAGAGGAAGCAGCAGTTGGCTGGGGGCCAGGTGCAGAGCAGGGAGGGAGCAGATAAATGGGAGAAAGGTTCTTCCCAAACAGGGTGTTTTTTGACACGCGTGGTGGGTTAAACTCATGTACTTATCTTTTGCCAATTGAGCACTGCTTTTCACTGGCTCTGGTGGCCTGATCAGACTCTCTGCCGCTTGGTCTCTCCCGACATGGAAAACGCGTCCCTAACGCCACTGCTTGCCTCACAACGCATGCCAGCCGATCCGGCCCTCAGGGTGCCGGCTCCTGCAGGGTCAGGTCTGGCAACTCCTCGCTGCTTCTGAACCATCTCTCCCTCCCCCTGCCACTCAGTCCGATTCCTCAACTTTGCCTTTGATGTTCAGGGCTCCCAAATTATCATATGTAATCAATTCACTCGTTTTTTCACGTCTTTGTTGTAAGAGGGACCACTGGAAGCGTCTGACTACTCTGCCGTCTTGGCCATGCCTTTCCCAATAACCTAATTAAAAAATGGGCAAGGGTATGAACAGACACTTCACTAAAGTAGACATCCAGGTGGCTAACAGATAATGAGGAAATGCTAACGATTGTTAGCCATTAGAAAAATGCAAATCAAAACTACAATGAGGTACCATCTCACCCCAACAACGCTAGCACTAATCCAAAAAACAGAAAATAATAAATGTTGGAGAGGTTGTAGAGAGACTGGGACACTTGTGCATTGCTGATGGGAATGTAAAACAGTACAAGCACTTTGGAAATCAATCTGGCACTTCCTTACAAAGCTAGAAGTAACATACAATCCAGCAGTCCTACTCCTTGGAATATGTCTTAGAGAAATAAGAGCTGTCACATGAATAGATATATGCACACCCATGTTCACTGCAGCACTGTTCACTGTAGCAAAAAGATGGAAACAATCCAGGCGCCCATCAACAGATGAATGGATAAACAATTTATGGTACATACACACAATGGAGTACACACAATGATAAAGAACAACGATGAATCTGTGAAACATCTCACAACATGGATGAACCTGGGAGGCATGATGCTGAGTGAATTTAGTGAGTTCCGAAAGGACAAATATTGTATGAGGCAACTATTATAAGAACTCAAGAAAAGGTTTAAACACAGAAGAAAACATTTTTTGATGGTTAAGAGCATGGGGAGGGAGGGAGAGGAGAATTCACTAACTAGATAGTAGACAAGAATCATCTTAGGTGAAGAGAAGGACAACACATAATACAGGGGAAGTAAGCACAACGGGACTAAACCAAAAGCTAAGAAGTTTCCTGAACAAAATAAAACATTTGAGAGACAGAATAGCAGGGGCTGGGGTCTGGGGACCATGGTTTTGGGGGACATCTAGGTCAATTGGCATTAAAAAGTTTATTAAGAAAATGTTCTGCATCCCACTTTGGTGAGTGGTGTCTGGGGTCTTAAAAGTTTATGAGCAGCCACCTAAGATGCATCAACTGGTCCCAACCCACCTGGAACAAAGGAGAATGAAGAACACCAAAGACAAGGAAAATATCAGCCCAAGAGACAAAAGGGCCACATAAACCAGAGACTCCATCAGCCTGAGACCAGAAGAACTAGATGATGCCCAGCTACCACCAATGGCCGCCCTGACAGTGAACACAACATAGAGTCCCTGATGGAGCAGGAGAAAAGTGGGGTGCAGAACTAAATTCACGAAAAAAGACCAGACTTAATGGTCTGACTGAGACTGGAGGAACCCTCGAAATTATGGTTCCTGGACGCTCTGTTAACCCAGAGCTAAAACCATTCCCGAAGCCCACTCTCCACACAAAGATTAGACTGAACTGTAAAACATAAAATAATACTTGTGAAGAATGTGCTTCTTAGTTCAAGCAGATATATGAGACCAAATGGGCGACTTCTGTCTGTAGGCATGATGGAAAGGACAGGAGCTGGATGGAAGGACACGGGAAACCCGGGGTGGAAAAGGAGAGTGTGCTGTCATATTATAGGGATTGCAACTAGGGTCACTTAACAATATGTGTATAAATTTTTGTATGACTAATTAACTTGAGCTGTAAACTTTCACCTAAAGCACAATTAAAAAAAAATATGGCCCCTAGAAAAATGTGGAACAGAATTTCAAGTTCTCATGGAATTCAGACTTTCTGGAGCCATTGAGGCTGGGTGAAACCCTGAAACTATTTCCCTGAGATAATCTTTAAACCTTAAACCAGAAATATCCCCTGAAGTCTTCTTAAAACCAAACAGTAGTCTAGCTTAACTAGTAAAGAATGTCTGCCTTGAGCATTGTGCTCTTTGAAGAACTATCTATATGGGATCAAATGGACAACTGATACTCAAAAGGTTAGATAGGAAGCTTAGGGGGCAGTGAGTTTATGTTAAAGGGTGAGGAACAACTCAGAAAAGGAGGGTGAGAATGGTTGCACAACTCGAAGAATATAATCAGTATCACCGAAGTGTACATGTATAAACTGTTGTGGACAAAAATGTGAAGCTTTTTAAAAGATTCTCTGAACACCCTGCCCCCCCCCATCCCCTCAGGAAGAGGCTGCTTACCTGAGAGAGACCACAGTCCCACACAGATTTTTGTGGCCACCCTGTATATGGTGTTTATTTTTAATTTATAAACTATACATATGTGTGACTCTAATTTATGTGTGACTCTAAAAGCTCCTGGTTGACATAAACTGTTAGGTGATCAGCTACTAACCAAAAGGTTGGAGGTTCGAACCCACTCAGAAGCACCTCTGAAGAAAGGCCTGGCAATCTATTTCAGAAAGTTCACAGTCATGGAAAACTTACGGAGCACAGTTCCACTCTCTCACACAGGGGGTTGCCATGAGTCCCAGTTCACTTGACAGAACTGTTTGTTTTGGTGACTCTACTAAGAATGTCATAAAACAAAAAACTTAAAAAGCTGAGATAAATAATAAACACAACTAGATGTGCCGGGCTGCAGTGAGATCCCGAGTTCAAATCCTGGTTCCACCGCCTCCTTGGCTGTGATTCCTTGGGTGAGTTACTTACTGCTGTGCAGTGAATTACTTAATATGGCCCTTCTAGCCATAGTCTTTGTAACTCCCACCAAATGAGTGGGTGGGGCCATGCAAATAAGGTGTATGGAACCCTAACAAGGGGATTGGTCAGTTTTGCCATCCCACTAGGCTTAAAATGAGCCATCCCAGAGGTGGGAAGGAGGATCTCATCACCACCAAGAAAGAAGAGCCAGGAGTGGAGTGCATCCTTTGGACCTAGGATCCCTGCGCTGAGAACTGCCTAGATCGAGGAGACAAACAGAACTGTAACACTGGAGACAGCAAGAAATGGCAAGAAGCAGTGGCAGAGAAACTGCAGCAGCAGAGGCAGTAGAACCAAGAGAGCAGCAGGAGATGGCACAGTGGGATTCCTGGCCCAGGGAGTGAGAAAGAAGAGCACCTTCAGGCAGAGGGCTTGCTGGCAGAGTAGAGCGCCTCCGGGCACTTACCGGCAGAGCTGAGGAGCTTTGTAACACTTGCCTGAGCAGGGCAGAGGCTGAGTGCCAGAGAGAGGTGTGCCTGTGACCACGGCTGAGAAGAGGCTGTCCTGATGGAAGATCTGTATCCTGATTGTTCCTGAACCTGAATTGTAACCTGTTACTCCCTAATAAACCCCATAATTGTGAGTACGATCTGTGAGTTCTGTGTGGCCATTGCAATGAGTTATCAAACCCAGCAGAGAAGTAGACAGTGCCGTGGGAGGCTTGGTTGGTATCAGAATTGGTGAACAGGTTGGTGGGTAGAGGCATGTCTGACCTCTGCCTCATAGCAGTCAACTTGGGCTGATGTGGATCTTGATTCTCCGTCCCCCTAGTGAAGTTAGAGGATGCTAGATGCCCCCGCCATCCCAGTTTTACAGTTGGCCCTGCTGAGCCTCAGTTGCTGTATCCAGAAACTGGGAGTGTTTGTCCCTGTCCCCTGGGGTTGTTGGGAGAAAGGCATGGAATGAGTTTGTGCAAGGAAAAGACTTTGCACATTGCCTACGAGAGAACGAGCACCCAACACACGTGAACTGGTGTCCTTGCGGGAGGGGCAGACCCCAGGTTTCTTGCAAGGAGAGGGCCCAGCTTAGGTGGATGGAATCACAGACGGTTTCTCAGGGGAGGTGATGGTTGAGTGGGACCTTGAAGGACAGAGACATGTTCACTAGGTGGATGTCTTCGTTCCCTAGCGCTGCTGTAACAGAAACATCACAAGTGGTTGGCTTTAATAAACAGAAAGTTATTTTCTCACAGTTTAGGAGGCTAGAAGTTCAAATTCAGGGTGCTGGCTCTAGGGGAAGGCTCTCTCTCTCTATTGGCTCTGGGAAAAGGTCCTCGTATCTTTTCAGCTTCTTCCTTGGCAATCTTCATGTGGCTTAGCATCTCCCTTCCCCCACCCCTGCTCCCTTAATCTGCTCCTTTTATATCTCAAAAAAGATTGACTCAAAACACACCCTACACTAATCCTGCCTCAAAAACATGACTAACGTAACAAAACCCACGAAACAGCAAGACCACAGGTACAACAGCAACAGGAAAGAAACGCCATTGAGTCAATTCTGACTCATTGCGACCCTATAGGATAGAGTAGAACTGCCCTATAGAGTTTCCAAAGCTGTAACCTTTACCGAAGCAGACTGCCACATCTCTCTCCCGCGGAGTGGCGAGGCTTCTTAACCACAGGTACAGGGGTTAGGATTTACAACACATAGTTTTGGGGACACAATTCAATCCATAACAGTGCAAAAGAGTGGGAAAGGCATTCAGGCCAGAGGAATGCAATGTTCAAGGTCAAGGGTCATGCCAGAACACAGAAAAAACGAGCAGTCTGGGCACCGCCTGCAGGTAGAGTGAATGTGCATTGGGGAAGGGGAGGGCAGGAGACGAGGCTGAAGGCAGCAGCAGCATTCAGGGTATGTAGGGCCTTGTAGTTCAGCCGTCTGGAGCACTGGGGAGCCACAGCAGGTTTTGGGCAGGGGAGGCACCTGACAGGCAGCTTTGTGGTTTAGGAAGATCCCCCTGACTTCTGGGTGGAAAGTGAATAGGAGGGGACAGGACTGAGGAAGGAGACCAGGGAGGAGGCTGGGGCAGGATGGGATGTGTGTGGAAGGGGATTTGAGTAGGCGGCTGGACCAGGGTAGGGTCTCGGTGAGGGGAAGGAGGGAGAACATGTGAAATCTTTAAAAAGCACCACGAAGAGGGAGGTAAGGGGAGGGAGTCATTGAGGATGAGGCCCAGGCCTCTGGTCCAGGTGACAGGTCGGTGGTGGGACCCTGCCTGAGCTGGGCACCAGGAGGAAGCACAGGTGTGCAAGGAGGCTGTTCAGGTCAAGGTGAAATCCTGGAAGGCATTCAGGGGGAGGTGTCCAAGAGGCTGCCGGACACTCAGGTCCAGAGCGAAGGAAAGCTGGTGGGGTGAGTCTGCAGGTCGTTAGCACTCAGATGGGACGGAAGTCCTAACAGTAGTAGAAGGTGGAGGGTGTGGTAGGGTAACCTCACCAGCAGCCGAGGGGGTTATGGAAGGTGGTTCTGCCCTGGACAGCTGCCTCTGTACCCAGCTTCTTTCCTTAGCCCATGCCCGGGCATGAGGAGACGAGCAGACGCAGAGCTCACCAGAAGTGGTCAGCCAGTGGGGGAGCCTGGGTGCACACATCGGAAGGCATGAAGAGTCCCAAGCAGTCCATGTCTCCACGGGGGGCACAGTGTGTGATGAACGGGGGTCTAAAGAGGGGACAGCAATCCATTCTAAAGAACTAGGGGCAGTGGGAAGTGTCAGGGCCAGTTCTTAGGGGACTTGGAGAGGGACAGTGAATTAATCAGGAGTCTCTCAGCTGCAAGTGACAGAAACTCAACAGACTGGTTTAGAGATGTACTGGCTCACGTAAGAAAGAGTCAAGGGGTAACAGCGACTCGGTAGCAACTAGTACTGATATTATTTTAAAAAATAGTAATCAACGCTATTATTGCAAATGATGAACGGTATCTATAAGCTGTGAGGTAATGAGCTCCCAGGCACAGGAGGCAACCAAGCTGAAGCTGAACAATAACGCAGTGGAAACTCATGCAGTCTACTCTCTGCAAGCTCGATTCCCTCCTGGGTCCTCTCCAGGCTTCTTCTGTCTCCAGATCTACGAAATGGAGTGGGGGACTGAATTAGGCCAGAAGGTCATTTGAGATATCCTTTCTCTTCATTCATGCTGTAGTTAAGTGTTGCCTCAGAGGACGAGGCCCTCCCGGACCACTCTGACCAAAACAAAAACCAGTGGCCATCAAGTCGATTCCAACTTATGGCGACCCCCCATGCGTGTCAGAGTAGAATTATGCTCCATAGGATTTTCAATTGTGCTTCATAGGATTTTCACGTAGCTCACAGGCCTTTCTTCTGAGGCACCTCTGGGTGGACTCAGACGGCCAATCTTTCAGTTAGCGGCCAGGTGCGTTAACTGTTTGCACCACCCAGAGATTCCACTCTAACCAAAGTACCTCCTTTATTTTACTATATCATCCTATATATCATCCTATTTTGGAGACCCGGTGGCCAGTGGTTAAGAATTCAGCTGCTGACCAAAAGGTTGGGGGTTGGAATCCATCAGCTGCTCCTTGGAAACCCTATGGGGCAGCTCTACTCTGTCCTATGGGGTCGCTATGAGTCTGAATCGACTGGAGGGCAATGCAGTCATCCTATTTTATTTTCCTTACGGTGCTTACCACAGTCTGAACTCGTTTATTTACGGTTTGTCTCCCCCACCAGCATGTCAGCCCCATAAGGTCGGGGATCTCTGTCTTGTTCACGGCTGTGTCCCCATCACCTAGCACAACGCCTAGCACGCAGTAGCTCTTAATAGGTATTTGTTGAATGAATAAATACTGCTACTAAAAACAAATAGTATCTAGTTTTCTGAGAGGTAGTGAGCTCCTCACTAAGGTAGGTGTCCAAGATGAAGTTGAAAGACAGCGTCTTGCAACTCATACTGCAAGGCCGGGACCCAGTTCCTCTTCGAGCCTCAGTTTCCTCGTTTATAAAATGGGTGCGGGCAGTTGGACTCCTCGCTCAGCTCCTGCCTGCTATCCCCGAGGAGGCCACCAGGGGGCGGAGCGCCTCTGCCCAAAAGTCCACCAGCAGTCGTTTGAGCCCGTTTGGTGGACGCGTCGCGATGTTCCTAGAATGTTCTGAGCCCCGCCGGCTTCCAGGCTTCCAGAAACCCAGGAGGGTTGATCGGGTATGGGGTGTCCAGGACCCGCGGTCGGTCTCCTCGCCGTGCTGGGGGGCGGGAGGGAGGTGACTCAGGCGCGCGCGCGCGCGCCCCCGGCCCCCCAATTCTTGCGAGGGGGCGCGCACGGCCTCGGGAACCCGCGCGGCGCCGCGTCCATTTTTACCCGAGCGCAGCTAAAAATAGTCGCCGCGCTCGGAGCCCAGCCCGAAATAGCGGCCCCCAGATAAGGCAGGACGACTCAGCGCTTCCGGGGAGCGGAAGGGGGAGGGCGGAGGGGAGGAGAGGGGCTGGGCTCAGTCCCGGGCCGAGCGGGCCGCAACTGTCCGCACCGCACCCCCACCCACCCAGGCGTTCACATTCACCGCAGCTGAGACCCCCTCTCCTCCCAACCCGACCCCCACCCTGTCACCAACCACAGTCCATCCCTCCCCTCCCCCACATTCTATCCTTCCCCATCTCCTGTCCCCCACCCCGTCCTCAGATTCACCCCCATCCCTTACCATAATCCCCCCTTTCCCCATCCTAACTTGACTTTCAACCTTGCCCTCCCAACTATGTCCCCACCTGGTGTTCATCCACATCCTCCACCCACCTATCCCCTAGACCTGCTGTCTTAGTCATCTAGTGCCGCTACAACAGAAATACCACAAGTGGATGGTTTTAATGAAGAGAAGTTTATTTCCTCACAGTCAAAGTAGGCTACAAGTCCAAATTCAGGGTGTCAGCTCCAGGGGAAGGGGTTTTCTCTTTGTCGGCCTTCTCTTCAGTGTTCCCCCGGAATGGGAGCTTCTCTGCACAGGGACCCTGGTCCAAAGGATGTGCTCTGCTCCCGGCACTGCTTTCTTGATGGTATGAGGTCCCCCTGTCTCACTGCTCACTTCTGTCTTTTATATCTCAAGAGATTGCCTCAGGACACAATCCAGTCTTGTAGATCAGGTCCTGCCTTCCTAACACAACTGCCACCCATCCTCCCTCATTAACATCATAGAGGCAGGATTTACAACTTATAGGAAAATCACACAGTACCAGGAATCATGGCCCAGCCAAACTGATACACACATTTTTGGGGGGACATAATTCCAACCATGACATTCCACCCTTTGCCCCCCCAAAAAATCACACCCTTGCAACATGGAAAACATATTCACCACATCATGTCATAGCAAAAGTCTTAACTCCAAGTCCAAAATCCAAAAAATTCTTCTTCATCTGTGAAATCTAGAATACAAGTTATCTGCTTCCAAAGGTACAATGGCAGAACAGGCACAAGCTAGACATTTCCATTACAGATGGGAGAAACTGGAGGGAAAGAAGTGCTAACAGGCACCAAGCAAGTCAGCAGAACATACTACATTAGCCCTCAAGGCTTTGAAAATAATCTTCTGTTCTCTGAGACAATCTACACAATGGCCCTGCCCTCCAGACTCTAGGTATTGGCCACAGTCTCTGGATTTTGAGTGGAGGCCCGTCGGCCCTGGGCTTCAGCTCCGCCTTCCAGGCCCGCTGGGACAGCAACTCTGCTCCCTTGGCTTTAGGTGCACCATTCTCCTAGTCCATCCGAGTGACAACTCCACCCTTAGAAACACCAGAGGCCACGGCTCCACCCTTTGAAGCCCCTGCGGTCATGGCCATACCTTTTGAGGCTGAAGCAGCTCGGCTTCTTGTGTCCCTTGTCTCTTCAGCTTCTGCTTCCTATGGCCTCTCGGCCCTCAGGCCTCACGTCCGCATCTGCCCTGCTGGGGCAAGTGTTCCAAAGCTCAGTAGCTCCACCGGTAAGTGCCCGGAGGCACCCCACTCGGCCAGGAAGCCTTCAGCGCACAGACACTCAGCTCCCTCGCTCCGTGGGTCAGCAAGCCTAGATCCACCGATAAGTGCCCAGAGGCACCCCACTCCGCCAGGCAGCCTCCCGTGCACAGGCACTCAGCTCCCTTGCTCCGTGGGTTGGCTCCAGCGCCCTCTTTCACCGGTCTCCTGGTTCTGCTGCTGTAGGTTCTCTGCTGCTGCTGGTCCTCTGTCACTGCCACACGTCTATCTATTCACAGTTTTAAAACCGCTTCCACATTTTAGGTATCTGTTAGAGCAGCACCCCACTCTCGGTACCAAATTCTTAGTTATCTAGTGCTGCTACAACAGAAATACCACAAGTGGATGGTTTGAAGAAAGAGAAGTTTATTTCCTCATGGTCGAAGTAGGCTAAAAGTCCAACTTCAGGGCGTCAGCTCCAGGGAAAGGCTATTTCTCTCTGTCGGCTTTCTCTTCAGTGTTCCCCCGGACTAGGAGCTTCTCTGCGCAGAGACCCCGGTCCAAAGGATGCGCTCTGCTCCCGGCACTGCTTTCTTGAAAGTATGAGGTCCCCCTGTCTCACTGCTCACTTCTGTCTTTTATATCTCAAGAGATTGCCTCAGGACACAGTCCAGTCTTGTAGATCAGGTCCTGCCTTCCTAACACAACTGCCACCCATCCTCCCTCATTACCATCATAGAGGCAGGTTTACAACATACAGGAAAATCAGGCAGTACCAGGAATCATGGCCCAGCCAAACTGATACACACATTTTTGGGGGATAGAATTCAAACCATGACACCTGCCTTATTCTCCCTCCACCTACAGCTCCAATCTCCTGTTTTTCCAAATCCAACCCCAATCTCAGTCCTCAAACTCAACCTCTTGGCGGGGGGCCGAGGTCACTGGTGGGCAGAATGCGACCCAAAAGCAGAGGGCTAGGGGTGAGGCTCTGTCTTCCTGGTTTGTGTTTGCGGTGCACTTAGGGGTGGGCTTAAGTCTGGGTCGGGTGGGGAAAGGGGACTAGGTCTGGGCCAGCAGGAGGGCTCATCCTGCAGCCAGGGTTGGGGTTCAGGCCAGCCAGTGGCAAGTCTTCTGTCACTAGCGTTGGGGGTCTCTGTGTCACCAGGGTCAGGGCTCAGCCTGGGACCCACTGCTTTGTTCCCCAACCACCACTCCACTAAGATTCTCCCCGCCCCCCTAGCAAGCAGGGATTAGATAGAACAGCTCCAGGCCGTGGGAGCAGCCCGGACCCTGCTGTCTCTGGACCTAGGAGACACTTGGTTCTCCTAAGAGCCCTTCCCATTCTGATACCCTGTCTCTTGACTCTTTCAGTACCTTCTCCAAGAATCAGTCTTGGGCCACATTTTCCAGAAATTTAAAGGTGACACTGTCAACATCTTCTGATCTCTGAAATATCACGGGACAAAGGAATGGCCCTGTTCTGCAGGCCGCAGGACGCAGAGCTGGGGCTGGTGCAGTAGGCAAACGGTTCTATGACAATTCAGGCAGAACCGCTTGGCTCTGCATGGGAAGCAGCCTGAAGTGGCAGTTAGAGAGGGCCCTGCCCTTGGAGGACACCAAGAACCAGCCAGGTGCCCGATTATTGATGTTGTCCGGATGGCTGGAGGGCTCAACTACCGCGCAAGGGGACTGAGCTAGAGGATCATTTAGGGCAAGAAGAATTCTGTGTCTGGGACCAAGGGATTATGAGACTGGAAAAGTCAGCAAGACCAGACCACGCAGGGCCTCATGGACCGTGATAAGTTCTGGGCTTTTCTCCCAAGGGTACTGGGGAACTCTGGCAGATTCTGAGCAGGGGAAGGACAGGGGCAGGTTTATGCTTTAGTAAGACCTCTCTGGCTGCCTTGTGGAGGCAGACTGGGGGTGGGGGGCGAGGAGGTGCCTGGGCCTAGCGAGGAGAGTGAGGAGGAGGAGAGGTCAGATTTGAGAGATAGTCAGGAGGCAGACGGAGTCCCTGGGTGGTGCAAACGATTAACTTACTCAGCTGCTAATCAAAAGGTTGGAGGTTCGAGTCCACCCAGAGGGGCCTTGGAAGAAAGGCCTAGCAAACTACTTCTGAAAATTCAGCCATGGAAAGCCCTGTGGAGTGAATTCTACTCTGACACACGTGAGGTTGCCAGGAGTCAGAGTCAACGTGACAGTAACTTTTTTTTGTTTTTTTTCCAGGAGGCAGGAAGGACCAGATTGGCAGCTGAGAAGCTGGGGGACACCAAGGATGAGAGCCAGTTATCTGACCAGGTGTTAGGGTGGATGGTTAGGTCATCTCTGAACTGAGGTCCAGGAGGAGGAAGGATCAGGTTGTTGGGGGTGGGTGGGGGGAGAGGAGGAAGAGGATGCCCAGATCAGTTTGGAAGCCCATCGAGAGATGGTAATTTTTGAATAATAAAAAAAAAAGTTTTTTATTTTTGGAAAATCTTTTGATATATTCAAAAGGGTGGACCATGAAAAAGTAAGTTTCCCTTCTCCCTCTGGCCCGTTCCTCTCACGCTGAGCCACAGTGAAACCTCTGAGAGCCAGAACTCAATGGGACTGCCTTGTTTTTCCGAGGCTCGAGAAAGTTCTCCGCCTTTGACAGGGTTCGCTCTTACCACTTTTCTGTCACTTGTTTTGATGGCAAATATTTGAGATTTCCTTCTCTGATGGGTTCCTGCCTCACACAGGTTCCGGCTTTCACAGGTTTTACCGTATCATGCATCTTTCAGGGAGAATCTGTGCAGACACAAATCGACGTCTACGTAGTTTTGGGCACGTAAATGAAAGCATATCATACTCTCGGTTCTGTGTGTTGCTTTATTTCAGATAAAAATACATAAACTGTTGAATCTGGGTGATGAGTACGTGGGGGTTCCCTCTACCTGCTTTGGCGTGGCTTTGAAAATTTTTCTAACAAAAAAATCAGCCCCTCAGCCTCTTGCATGTTGGTGACCAGTAGGATTCACTGAGCTCTCACAAAGCCTCAGGCCAAATCACTCACCAACCAGAGTGTGGGCCAGGCACCATTGCTATGCCCATTTTAGAGAGGGAAAAACTGAGGTTTGGAGAGGCGCAGGGATGTGTCCTTGTGAAGGTCACCTGGTTTTGAAGGCTTTTCAGAGTTGCAGGCAGGGATGCGATGAGATCAGAGATGGCAGGTCCAGCAGGCCAGCGGGACTCGGGTACTGGTGGGAGGGTTCCGGGAAGGCCGCCTGGAGGAAGAGTGAGGGTAGCCAGGAAGGCATCTTCCAGAACCTTCTTTTTTTAAAAAAAAATTACTTTATTTTTTGTTAGGAGCCCTGGTGATACAGTGGTTAAGCGCTTGGCTGCTAACCAAAAGGTCGGCAGTTCGAACCCACCAGCTGCTCCGCTAGAGAGAGATGTGGCAGTCTGCGTCCATAAAAATTTATAGACTTGGGTAGTTCTACTCTGTCCTATAGGGTCCCTATGGAAAAAAAAAATTTTTTAATTATTTTATTTTTTGTTGAAAATATATTTTGATACACCAATTCAACGATTTCTACATGTCAGAACGTTCTGATGGAGGGCTTGGTTGGAAGTAAATCACTCCCCTCGGGAGGCTGAGGGAACCCCGGCAGCCAGGCAGCGCTCCCTCCTCAGTCCCACAAAACCTGAGGTGTTTATGGGAGGAGAATGAAGCTGCCTAATGACACCTCGGGGACACAGTGATAGCGCAGCCAGCTGCTATGACGTCGGGGTGATTCGCCAAACCGACTGTCAGGAACAACATCTCTAGTCATGCCCTGTTGGGGGGACGAGATAGGAAGTGACAGGCCATGGGGGTGTGGAATGCAGTCATACAAAGAGCAAGGACTCAGGAGCTGGGGCGTGTGTTCTGCCCTGTGCACTGGGGAAGGGTCCCCGGAAGGTTGGTGTGAGGATCCGCCTTCTCAGGCACTTCGTTTACCATAGGGTCAGTCTGGGCTTAAAATCAGGGACGGGCCCCGGGGCTGCGGGGATCAGGGACTGCCTTTTGTTCACTGCTGTGTCCCCATCGAGCCCTGGTGGGTGGTGTAGTGGTTAAGTGCTCGGCTAACCTAAAGGTTGGCTGTTCAAACCTATCAGCCGCTCTGCCGGCAGAAAGATGTGGCAGTCTGCCTTCGTAAAGATTCAGCCTGTGAAATCCTATGGGGCAGTTCCACCCTGTCCTATAGGGTCGTTATGAGTTGGAATTGACTCAAAGGCAATGGGTTTGGTTTGGTGTCCCCATCACCTAGGACAGTAACTGGCACACAGCAGGTGCTCAGTATAGCTTTGCCGAATTAATGAATCAAATGAAAGGGGTCAGCACCTTGGGGGACTCAATTTACCCTCTTGGCTAACAGCCCTGGCCACTGGGCCGCCTCAGTCAATAGGCGTCGCTAGGGCTACCCGCCCCCCAACTCTAAGTCTCAGGTCCCAGAGTTTCTCCATTGGGTTGGAAGGTGAGCAAAAAAAGGGCCTGGGATGGACTCCGCCCTCTTCTGACGTCACACAGCCGCTCGGGCATCCCGCCCCATCCCCCTCCCCTGGGACCGGCGCGGGTGGAACCCGGGAGTCCCGACTCGGGCCCCTCCCCCGAGAGCAGGGTGGGCCCGGCCGGGTTACATAACCCAACGTCGGGTCCCGAGAGACGTTCCCGGACGTCCTGGCCGGCTGGGGACAATGGGCGGGGCGCTTTCCTCCCGCCAGGGGACTGGAAGTGGCAAGGGCACATCACTCCTCTGATTCACCCTGCTTCCTGCCCATTTTAGCTTCCTGCTCCCCAGGGATCCTTATCCCCAGCTCCCGCAAACTCTCTACGCTCACCACTTTCCTGCATCCCCCCCACCAACACACACAATCCAGCTCCTTCCCCGGCCCCGCAAATAGCCGCTCTCTCACCCTGCCCTCACTTTAGGCTTCATGAGGTCCCCAAACTTCCTGCCCTCACTTCCATCACTTGTAACTCCCGAATCCCCTAAAGTTCCAGTTTCTCATATCCGTCTTCACTCTCCCATCCCGGGCCCGTCTTCTGGCCCCCTCAAGCTACCCCCCACTGTCCGGCTCCGCCCACCTAGTCGCCTCCCTGGATTCCCCCAATATCTCATTTTTCCCTAAACCCTTTCCCACCCCCGTCGAACTGCCTCCTAAATACTCTTCGTTGTGGTTTGTAGGTGTGAGTTGATTTAGACTCATAGTGACCCCATGTGACAGAGGGCAGGGAACTGCCAGTAATTCAGGCCCACGTGGGACGAAGGGTATCATTGCTGATGTCGGATGAATCTTGGCTGAAAGCAAAGAATATGGGAAAGATGTTTACCTGTGTTTTATTGACTATCCAAAGGCATTCGACTGTGTGAATCTTAACAAATTATGGATAGCATTGCAAAGAATGGGAATTCTAGAGCAGTTAATTGTGCTCTTGAGGAACCTGTCTATAGACTAAGAAGCAGTCATTTGAACAGAACAAGGGGATACTGCGTGGTTTAAAATCAGGAAAGGTGTGTGTCAGGATTGTATCCTTTCACCATACGTATTCTAACTGTATGCTGAGCAAATAATCCGAGAAGCTGGACTATATGATGAAGAACAGCAGCATCAAGATTGGAGGAAGACTCATTAACAACCTGCGATATGCGGATAACACAACCTTGCTTGCTGAAAGCAAAGAGGACTTGAAGCACTTATTGACAAAGATCAAAGACTACAGCCTTCAGTATGGGTTACACCTCAACGTAAAACAAAAATCCTTACAACTGGACCAATAAGCAACATCACGATAAAGAGAAAAGACTGAAGTTGTCAAGGATTTCATTTTACTTGGATCAAGAATCAACACCCATGGAAGCAGCAGTCAAGAAATCAAATGACGTGTTGCATTGGGCAAATCTGCTGCAAAAGGCCTCTTAAAAGTGTTAGAAAGTGGATTCTGGCAAAATAGCGCTCTAGGCAGAAGCACCATGCCGTCCCTCCATAGCAAAGATCCGAAAAACTGAGCCGAACAGAGAAAACAACAATCCTGAAACCCTAAAACATCAAATGAAGAGATAAAGAACTCAGCCAAGCACCAAATGGAGTGAGAAAACTGACAGAGAATGGAGAGCGAGGAGAGATTCATGCAGAGGTCCCCTACCAGCTAACGCAGCCCGGATCCGCCATCTCGGACTCCTATCGGAGACCAGCAAACAGGGGGTACGAGAAAGCAGCTTCACAGAGCTTCCAGCGGGAGACAAAACAACCGGTAATTTGCGATATATGCTTTCCCACCCCCCACCCTTCTTCACCCCCACTTGGCCTCCTCTGCTTCCCGCGGACACAGTCTCTTGTCCGGGAAGCACTGGCTGCTTGGAGTCCACCCACCCGAATGGGCCGGCTCTCTGAGTGCCATTTGTTGGCTGCTGGTGTTGCTTTTTTTCCACTTCTTTTGATTTCTTCCTTACCTCTCACCACCTCCCCCTCCTATCACTCAAACACCTGGCTCCGTGCACCATCTTTGCTTCTTCCTGAGGGGCTACAGAGCTCCGTTCGAGTGTGGAGCTGCTTCCCAGTCTAGGCTGCTGCGCTTGCGGGATCCTGGGGCTTTTATGTTTGTTTGTTTTAAATTGTTTGTTTGTTTTCCTTTCTTGAGTTGGGAGCCCATTCTAGCCAGGTGGTGCTGCGTGGCTTGGAACCTACTCCCTCAGCTTGCACAGACATGCAGGGGGATCCCTGAGGGCATTTCTTTTTTCGTTGGTTTTTTTTTTTTCCTTCTGTTTTTTGGGGGGCTTTTCTTGTTCTTCTTTCTTTTTTTAATTTGTTTTGTTTTCTTTTCCCTCTTTTTCCATTTTTGTCTTTCTTCATTACTCAGTTTCTCGTCTCTCTATATCTTCCTTCTCTTTCTGTTCCCTGAATACCTGGCATTGTATACCTCTACGCCTTCTAGCCAGGCTGTACTGCAACACCTGAGAACAACTTCCCCAGACCTCATAGCCGCACCGGTGGGTTCCCTGGGAACTTTGCTGTTCTTTTCCCTTTCCGATTTTTATTTATTCATTCTTTTCTTTTCTTTTTTTCTTCCTTTTCCCCTTTTTGTTTTTCTCCATTTCATAGTCTCTCATCTCTCCACTCCAACGGCAAGCTCCCCTAGCATTCTTTTTTGTTTGTATGTTTTTGGCTCCTATTCCTTTCTCCTGTCTCCCATATCCATCTTAGCTCCACACATAACAATCTCTCTGCTACATCCTGCCTACCTGCACCGTGCGCTTAACATCACACCACCAAGCAGCACAGGCACGGCCTACTGGAACCTGCCCTGCGCTGATTACCGACCCGCCCTGGTGGCT
>NW_004444023.1:294815-344467 GCF_000243295.1 Trichechus manatus latirostris
GGGCAACATGTGTACTAACTGTTAAATGAGAAACTATTTTGTTCTGTAGGCCTTCATCTAAAGTGAGAATAGCAACACAATTGGAAGAGCGTAGTTGATGTCACTGAACTGTGCATGCAGAAATTTTTGAAATGGTGTATCTTTGGCTATGTATATTTTCACCAAAAAAAAAAGGTCGAGAAGGGAGAGGGTTGACAGGTTGTGGGGTTGTTAACCAATGTCATAAAACAATATGTGTACTACTGTTTCATGAGAAACTATTTGCTCTGTAAGCCTTCACTTGAAGTACAATAAAAAAAAATTTAGAAAAAAGTGTTAGAAAGCAAAGAGTCACTCTGAGAACTAAGATGGGTCTGACTCAGGCCATGGTATTTTAAATCGCCTCATATGCATGTGAAAGCTGGACAGTGAATAAGGAAGACTGAAGAAGAATTGTTGTATTTGCATCATGGTGTTGGCAAAGAATATTTAATATACCAGAGACTGCTGAAGGAATGAACAAATCTGTCTCAGAAGAAGTACAGCCAGAATGCTCTTTAGAAGCAAGGATGGTGAGACTTTGTCTCACTTACTTTGGACGTGTTATCAGGAGGGACTAGTCCCTGGAGAAGGACATGGTGCTTGGTAAAGTACAAGGTCAGTGAAACGGAGGAAGACCATCAACCAGGACTGACACCTGGCTGCAACAATGGCCTCAAACATCGCAATAATTGTGAGGATGGCGCAGGCCAGGGCAGTGTTTCGTTCTGTTGCCCATAGGGGTTGCTATGAATCGGAACCCACTATAGGGCACCTAACAACAACAATCTTTAGGAAGCAGGTCTTTCTCCAGTGGAGCTGTTGGGTGGGTTGGAACCACCAACCTTTCAGTTAGCGGTCGCATGCTTAGCCGGTTGTGCCACCACTGCTCCATAAATACTCTTTATTGCCCCCTAATCCCAGAATTTCAGCCCCGCTGCTCCCTTCTGTCTCCCCAGACTGCCTCAACACCCCAACCTCGTCTCCCCAATCTCGCCCCCAGGCCCCCGACACACACACACTCCCCACAACAGCCGCCCAGCCCTCCCCGGCCCTGCCCGCACCCAGTCCCCGGGCCGCCCCGCCGGCTCCCACGCCCGGCACGGGTTCCCAGGCTGCCCCCCCGCCCCGCGCTGTGGCCCAGAGACCCAGTTTGCGGCGGCAAAACATTGGTTTCCGCGCAACAGGCCCCGCCCCGGCCGGGCGTCCGGGCCAGCCGGCCACGTGGGGGCAGGGCGGGCGCAGGCCCCGGAGCCAGACTGCGCTTGGAGGCAGGCCGGGCAGACAGTCGGGCCATGGCCTTTGCGTCTGGAGGCCGGGAAAGCGGGGAGATGCAAAGAAACACCGGGGCACCGAGATTCAGGGCCCCAAGCAAGAAACTAGGAGATACTCGTGGAGGCTGAAGCCGAGACAGGCAGCTGTAGGGAACGCAGAGATAAGGACAAAGTATGCAATAAAGCCAGCAAGAGTGGGGCCCAGAAATCAACCCAGAGGTAGCGAGATTAAACACACACAAACCCCAGTCCCTCGGGGATGCCCTTGATGGCAGAATCATCTACCTCCGGAGGTGTCAGGGCCTTTGCGCTTCTGTCACAGGAACTTCCCCCTCTGACTCTCAGTTTCCATATCTGTAAAATGGGCATATTCTTAGGTAGCGCTTAGCAAATAGGGTTGTTATGACGATGCAGTGATTTCGCAGATCTAGGACTGGTGGCTCATATCATTCAGCATTCATTCATTGAACAGGTATTTATTGAATACCTACTATGTGCTAAAGGAGCTCTGGTGGTGCAGTGGTTAGAGTGCTGGGCTCCTAACCAAAAGGTCAGTGGTTCAAACCCACCAGCAGCTCTGCAGATTTACAGCCTTGGAAACCCTATGAGGCAGTTCTATCTTCTCCTATAGGGTCACTGTGAGTCAGAATCGGGTTTTGGTTTTGGGTTACTATGTGGGTTACTATGTGCTAGGTACTGTGGTACACGCTGGTTATATAACAGTGAGCGAGACAGCCATCTCTGTCCTCCTGGAGCTCACACTTGGGGGGACAGGTGACAGTAAATAAACATAAATGAGCAAATTAAGCAAGTTACATAGTACCTTGCAAGAGTTTCTGGGTGGCACAAATGGTTAAGAGCTGGGTTACAAATTGAAAAGTTGGTCGTTTGAATCCACACAGAGGCACTTTGGAAGAAAGGCCTGGCAATGTGCTTCTGAAAAACCGCCATTGAAAACCTTACGGAGTAGTTCTGCTCTGAAACACATGGGGTCCATCCTGAGTCAGAATCCACCTGAGGGGCAACTGGTTTGGTTTTTTACAGTACGTTGGAAGGCAGTAAGTGCACGGAAGAGAAGAGGGAGTGTTGGGGGTTGCCCTTTTAAATAAGTTGGTCAGGGAAGGCATACATCCAAAAACCACAAAGGCCGGAAGTTGGTGAGGGTAAAGCTGTGCAGATATCTAGATAAGGGCATCCCAGTCCAGAGGGAACACCAAGTGCAAAGGTCTGAAGGTGGAAATATGTCTGGATGTTGGAGGAACAGAGAGAAGGCCAGTGTGGCTGGGGCACAGAGAACAGGGTGGGGAGTGGCAGGAGATGAGGTCAGCGTAGGCTCAGATCTCGCAGGGCCTTATGGGCCATAAGAAGTCCCTGAGCTGTGCAAATGGTTAAGCGCTTGCCTATTAACTGAAAGGTTGGCCATTCGAACGCACCCAGAGGTACCGCGGAAGAAAGGCTTGGCAATCTGCTTCCAAAAGGTCACAGCCTTGAAAAACCTAGGGAGCAGTTTCACTCTGGCTACATGGGGTCGCCATGAGTCGGAGTCCATTCAACGGCAACTGGTTTTTGATTTTTTAATGGGCCTAGTGAATCCTTTGACTTTTACTCTGAGTGAGTTGGCAGCTACGGGAGCCAAAAAGACACAAGGTATGATTTAGATTTTAACAGGATCCCTCTGGCTGCACATGGGGAATAGACTTTGAGGTTCAAGGGTGGAGGCGGGGGGAGACCAGTAAGGAGCCAACTGCAATGGTGGAGATGAGAGGTGGTGGTCACTTGGACTGGGGGGGTAGCAGGGATCAGATTCTGGAGGTGTCTGAACTTAGAGTGGGCAGGATGTACTGACAATAGATGGCAGCAGTACTGTTCTGTTAGGTGATACTCACAACATTGCCACAGAAGTCACTGTCATCCCCATTTTACAGATGTAGAAACTGAGGCCCAAAGGAGCCGCTCAACTTGCCCCAGGACTCACAGGTCATTCTAGTGCCTTTCTCTTAGCGTGACTGTTTCCAAGTCCACACGCCCAGACACAAGCCCCTCAGTGCGCCCAAGGACCCCTGGAACCGTACCCTCCTCAGCCACACCCAGTGACTGTGGAAAGTGGTAGCCCAACAGGGAGAATGCTGTCTGACAGGTTGGCAGGCAGGCAGGCAGGCAGTCACCCATGCTGGCCCAGAACACATCCTTAGAGGCAGGCAGGCACACGCAGATAGGATCCACCCAAAACCTCCCGGCCCAGCATCTGCCTCCCACAGTGGCTGGAGGGAGAGACACACCCAGTCATAGCACTGGACCCGGCACACCCCAGAGCTGCCTGCAGTGACCTGTTAAACACAGTTACACACACGCCGGTAGACAGGTACACGACCTTCCTGGCACTGCGTGGGGAGGGGTGGGGAGTGGGGGTGCATTTTCAGGGGATGCACAGAAAACACAATTTCTGTCTCTTTACATCTCTGTATTGTCTCTATCCCTGTCTCTATCTCTGTCTTGCTAGCTTTGTCTCTCTCTGACCCCACTCTCACCTCCAGCCCTGTCTCTTTTCCTCCTCCACACTCAAGATCCTCTACTCGCAGTGAAATGACACTCGTCCCTGGCAATGTGACTCTGTAAAACCTCACCTATTATGTAGCATCCGTAGCTGGCATGGGGACAAGTGTGTAGAGGCCCCAGGCCAGCAGCCCTGGCTGGCTGCTGAGAATTACCCAGGGAACATCTCACATATTGTAATCCCTGTAGCATCTGTGACACTCTGTAGTCCAGCGGTACTGGTAGCACGTGAAGCCCTCTCCCTTCAGGAGGAGGAGAGAGAATCAGCATCAAGATCAGCCCAAAGCAGATTCCTATGAGGAATCATACCTCCACTCTCCAAATTTTTTACCAGTTCTGACACCAGCTGTCCCTCCCACGACACTCTCAACTTCTCTGCTGAGTTCAATAATCCATTGCAATGGCCACACAGAACTCACAGACCATACTTACAGTTAAGTGGTTTATTAAGTTTATTAAGGAAGTAACAGGGTACAACTCAGGACCAGGATCAGGAAGTGTGTAGGCAAAGTCTAGACGTCTCCCCCAAAGTGAAGAGCACATTTCTCCTTTCTTCAAGGCAAGACAGCGCTCTCAGCTCCTCTCAGCTGTGCAAGCAAGCATGCTCTTCTTTCTGCTGTGTATGCCCCATCTCAGCCATGCAGGCCTCCTCTTGGCTCCTTCAGGACAGGCTCCACCCTTAAAAGCTCCCAGGTGATGGGACCCCTGTCTGCTTGCCCTAGTGCTCCACCTAATTTTGCAGACAGGGAAGAGCAGTGGCCCACCCCAACGTCACACAGCAGACGGCAGCAAGCCAGGGGCACAGTGCTGCCCTTTGGGAACAAGTTGGTGGCAGAGGGAGTGTTACATTAAATATCAAAATAAAAGAGAATCACAGAGTGAAATAAGCCAGTCACAAAAGGACAAATATTATACGATCCCACTTAAATTACATATTTAGAATAGGCAAGCATATAGAGACCACAGTGTCATAGCGATCACCAGGGTGAGTGGGAGGAAGAGGAAAGGAGGACTCAATGCTGATGGGACACGGAGCTTGGAAATGGAAAAATTTGGGACCGGATAAGGGTGATGGTTGAATAACACGATGAACACAATTAATGTCACTGAACTGTACATGTGAAGATTGTTGAAATAGCCAATGTTTTGTTACATATATATTTACCACAGGTGGCGCAAACAGTTAAGCGCTCAACTACTAACCTAAAGGTTGGTGGTTCAAGCCCATCCAGAGACACCTCAGAAGATAAGCCTGGCAATCTGCTTCCATAAAGATTACATCTTTGAAAACCCTGTGGAGCAGTTCTACTCTGTAACACATGGGGTGGCCATGACTTGAAAACGACTTGACTGCATTTTTTTTTTTTTTAACCACAATTAAAAAGAGAGAATCACACACACACAGACCCAGAAATGGACGGAGACTCATGCTATAGAGACAGAAACAGAAACAGAGACCCACAAAAGGACTCACGGGAACAGAGGCAGAGAGTGACAGAGACACATAGAGATTGTAAGACAGAGCCAGAGACAGAGAGACAAGAGCCAGAAAGACGTAGAGAGAGATACAGACATATGAAAAGTCAGAGACTGAGAGAAATAGCCAGCCATTCGGGGATATAGAGAGACCCCCAGAATGAATGAGACAGTAAACACATATGGCCCACACCTGATAAGCCCTATTTTCTAAAAGCAATGAGCGCCACAGTTTGGTAGTGACTTCCTTACCAAGCCAGGTCCCCTCCCTAGCCCGATATGTAGGATGCACATTAAACACGTTTATATAACCTGCCCTCTGTGCAGAATCTAGGAGCTTTACATAATGTAGCTCTGAGTCATGCCACAGACATGGGGCACTGACCCGACAAGTCCAGCAAGAGGGGACCCCCTACCCAGGAACCTCTACTTGAAAATGACCCTGTGAGGTGCAAGGAGTTGTGGATTTCACTGAGGAGGAAGCTGAGGCTCAGAGACGGCAAGTAATTTCCCTGGGGTCACACAGCTAGGATACAGCAGAACCAGGATTCCAACCACATCTTCCTGATCCCAGAGCCTTCCTATCCCAAAACACCAAGAAAGACGGCGTCCGCCAGCACTCGATGCCACATCACGTTCTTCTTTACTCAGAGTAGAGGAAATAATAAAAACACCACCAATAACGCAACAGCCTCGTGCAGTGAGTGCTTGGCACTGCAGTAAGCACTTTAAAAACAGTTATTTCAAAAACCAGTGGGGTAGAGACAGAACTGGTTATTAAATAACATAATGACACCCGTTATGTTCGTAGCACTTACTATGTGCTAAGCGCTTGACAGGATTTCTTACAGTCACATTCCTGGAGGTAGGTGATGTTATCACTTCCATTTCACAAAGGAAACAGGCTCACAAAGAAAGGAAGTCAGGGGGCAAGGTCACAGAGCCAGTGCTTGAACCCAGGTCTCTCTGTGTCCCACCCCCAACCCGTGTACGCGCTCAAACGCGTGCCTAGGCACAGGTGCGATGAATATTACACTAACATCTCAAATACCAACAGCTCCCATCTCATATTCTTTCTCGGCCCCGGGGGCCCAGCCTCCAATCCCTCAAATCTCCCCGTCTGGGGAGGAACCCTCTCCTCTGCCGCAGAGCCTCGGTCCGCCGGCGCAGCCGGGTCAGCTCCAGTTAAAAAAAAAAAAAAAAGGCTCCTGCCCCTTTAAGAGAGCGAACAGTCAGCCTACGTTGCCTGGCAGCGCCGCGGCGGTTGCCGAGCAACGTCAACAAACGGCGCGGCCGCCGTCTCCGCGCGCTCGCCCCGCCGCTCCCGCTCAGACGCGGTGACGTGACAGGCTGTGGAACGCCGTCGCCTAGCAACGCGAAGGTGTTTGTCCCAGGCCGGCAGCGCGGCCGCACAGGCCGCAACCAGGACCGGTCCGGGCGGACAGACTGGCCGACCGGGAGCCCGCGGGGGTGGGGGGAAGGGGGCTGCGGTGATGGGGGCGGGGGAGAATCAGGTCCCCAAATTACCGGTTTCCCTTTAGACAGCCGCCGTCTGCTTGTCGCCAGCTCCTCCTGTCTGACCTGGGACGCCTCCGCTCGGGTATCTGTCCATCTGCGCCCCCTCCTCCCCAGCATGTCTGTCTGTCCAGTGCCTCCCGCGCTGTGGCTGTCTCATATCCCCCAAACAATCCAACCCAAACCCATAGCCGCCGACCTCTGAGTTAGCAGCCGAGTGCTTAACCACTGCACCACCAGGAATCCACCCCCAAACAATAACAACCAAAATAGATACAAGCGCACTTCTCCGGCTTGTTGCTTTGCCTTGTACTCCCAGCTATCTGGATGCCCTGCTGCGACTGGGGTCCCAGCCAGTGGAGACAGACCCACAGTAAAGAACCTGTACACTCACACGCGCACACACACACACACACACACACACACACACACACACACGTGGAGGCACAGCTCTAGAGGTCCCCCCCACCCAGCCTCGCAAGTCTCTTTCCGTCTCCCCGCAGCTCCTCTTGCCTGTCTTTTTTAGCCTCTTCCATCACACAGGCAGCCCTGCGGTCCTTCTGTCCTGTGTCCGGGCAGCTGTCCACAGCTGGGAGGTTCTAATAACTCATCCCCGACACACACTCTCCACACCCCCCATCCAGTAGCTTCATGTGACCAGGGCTGGGCCGAATCTCAGAGCAGAGAAAGGAAATGGGGTGTGTGATGGTGTGAATGGATGTGACTGTAGGTGAGTGATTTCGCCGGTGACAATGTGCACATCTGGTATTTCCTGTGAGGGCTTCCCCTGTGTGTGTGAGAGCAACTGCGGGACTGAGCAAGTGATTTCAGCGACTGGCATTTGTGTATCTGGATGTAGGGGTCTTTGTAGCCCTGCCGACTGTGTGTATGTGTGTCTAGTTATGATTCTCTGAATATGGTCATCTATGTGAACAATGAGTGTGTAAGTACCTATGGATTTGTATGGTTTTGCATCTAGCTGTGCATTTCTGGGCTCTGTGTGTGTGTACTTCTGGGTCTCTGCAGCATGGTAATTTATGTGAAACTATGAGGCTGTGAAGGTCACAGAGTTTGTGCTCAACTACTAACCTAAAGGTTGGCAGTTCGAACCTAACGAGCAGTGCCACGAAAGAGAGGCCTGGCAACTTGCTTCCATAAAGATCACAACCAAGAAAACCCTATGGAGCCGCCCTACTCTGTGACATATGGCGTGGCCGCAAGTCGGAATCCACTCGACTCGACCCCGACGGGTTTGGTTTATGAGGCTGTATCTCTGTATGCGTGTGGTTCTGTGTCTGGCTGTGCCTCTTTGGGAGTATGTGTGACTGTGTGTGTTTCTGGATCTCTGTGTATGGTCATCGATGTATAACCATGTGGGTACCTATGTTCGTGTGTAGATTCTCTCTCAGAGTTTCCTCCACAGCATTGATCACAATTTCTAATTATACATTTGTTTGTTTATTGTCTGTCTCCCCCACTGGACTGTGAGCCCAATGAGGGCAAGGCCCAGGGCTGTCTTGGACATCACTGGGTCCCCAGCACTGCCCAGCATACAGTAGGAGCTTAGTAATTATTTGTTGAGTAAATGGGTTAATAACTTTAATGTGTGCCCATGTTGAGCACACATGTCTGAGTAACTGCGTGAGTGGTTCTGTGCTTCTGGGCAGTTGTACCGTGTGTGTGCTTTGTGTAGCTCTAATCTTCAGCATCCACCACAGTGCCTGGCACATAGCAGGGCTTTAGTCAATATCTGCGGACTTGAACTGTGTGGATCTCTCTGTATTAACATTAAGACCTCTCTGTACCTCAGTTTTTCTCATCTGTAAAATGAAGATCTTAACTGTACCCACTATCGGGCTATTGAGGGGAGTAAATGAATTCATATAGAGGGCATTTTGAACCGTGCCTGCCACAAATAAACATTTACAAAATACTAGCTTGGAGTGACATCATTATTACAGTAAAACCTGTGAGAGACGGAAGTCGACAGGATTGCCTTGTTTTTCCAGATCTTGCAAGTTTTCTGCCTTTAATAGGGTGCGGGCGCAGTCACCACTTTTCTATCACTCTCTATTTAGTGGAAAATATGTTAGTTTTCCTTCTCTGACAGGTACCCGCCTTACACAGGTTCTGGCTTTCACAGGTTTTACTGTACTTCCCATGTGCCTGTGCGCATATGCTTGTGTCCAAATTCCAGGTTATGGGCTCAGGCTTTAGCTGCAAGCTACTGAGATAGGGGCTTCTTCTTGCTCAGCCTGTTTTTCTCCTTATAAAATGGGCACGATAACAGGCCTCCTCCAGGAGTGACTGTGACTACATGAAGCTGTGTCCATAAGTTCTAAGCCTAATGTAAGCACAAAAATGAGCGCTCAGTGTCTACAAGGCCAAACCACAATCATCACGGTAGGAGTTCAGGTTCTGGCGAAGGCTGACAAGGTGTGGCTTGGTCGGGGAGGGGGGCAGTGGAGCTTTCCGCGTTGTTCAAATCACTCAACCAGACTGGGAATGTCAAAGTCAAAGGAGAAAGAAAGAGCTCCCGCTGAAGCAGGCTGGCTGGAGGTCACACTCCAGAGAGGACTTCCTCCAAGGACTGTTTGGGGCCTGGGGATTATAAGAAGCTGGAGCTGTTTGGAGAGCTGCCTGGAGGAACAGAAACCAGCACGAGTCTTTCAGGCTGGTGGAATATTAACAATAATAAAAACAACGTTCAATGTGTAGATTCTGATAGGAGCTTTGTGAGGAATTCTGTCTTTTCTACTCCGTGCCCAGAGTCTAGGATGCCTGGCGCAGAGGGGGCGCTGAGTAAATACGTTTGATGGCTGATTGAAATGAATGGATGAATTCTATCCCATAACAACCTGTGAGTCTTGGGGAAGGTCTGGTGGGCTGCCAGAGCTGGCGTGGGGCCCTAGCCTCTGGAACCCACCTCCAGCCTGTCCCCCGGCCTTCAGCCTGGCTGTTCCCACAGTTCCTGGCTGTAGAGGGCGTGGAGGGGGCTGGGAAGCCAGCGTCAGGCAGCAGACGCGCCGCTGGCAGCCCTGGACAGATGCCCGGAGTGTCTACAAGAGGGAGTTCCGTAGCTCAGGCGCCTGAGTCACCTCTGAGAAACCCTGGCCGCATACCTGGCCCCTGACATCACCCGGTCAGGGCACCCCCAGGCGGCCCAGACAAGCGGACTGAATCACAGGCAGAATTCAGCCACCACGGCGCGGGCGCGTGGCCCGCTGTCACCCCCACAATACCCCCGCGTGGCCGTCTGGCTTCAGGGGCCGGGCAGGCCTTGCAGGGGTCAGTGAGGGGGGACGGGGCCTGAGTCAGCCCGGAGGCCGCGTCTGGAGACCACCCCGCCATGGGTGTGCTCCTGGTGCAGGCAGGAGAAAGTGCGAGAGGAAGCCCGTGTGGGTGTGACCGGGAGGCTGTGGGTTGTGGGCAGGGCCCGGTGACGGGCTGGCTGTGGGATGAGGTATGGGTGTTGGCGCAGAGAACGTCGGAGTTGCAGGACAGGGGGTCAGAGAACAACGGAATGTCCGCACAAAGCGCACGCGATGCTCACGCAGGCACACTCGTGCGCATGCTCAGAACCTCCCGTGGGGAGCCCCTGCTCTGTCCACCCCAGGATTCCAGAACCCCACTGCCTGCGTTGGCAGCCGAATCTCACTCTGCACCAGCTTGCAAGTTGGCCAGGTTCTCTAAGGGCTCCAGGCCTCAATTTTCTCATCTGTACAGTGGGGGCAATGTTATTGCTGTTAATGAGGGGCCCTGGTGGCCCAATAGTTAAGCACTCAGCTGCTAAGGAAAGGTTGGCAGTTCCAAACCTACCCAGAGGCTCCACTAACGAAAGACCTGGTGATCTGTTTCAGTAAAGATTGTAGCCTAGGAAACCCTCTGGAGCACTTCTGCTCTGTCCTACTGGGTCACTGTAAGTCTCAATCAACCCCAGGGCACCGAATAACAACAACACTAACATTGCTATAATAGGAGTCCCCGGGGGGCATAAACAGTTAAGCGCTGGACTACTTTGAACCACGGGGCGGTTCGAACCCACCCAGAGGCACCGCGGAAGACAAGCTTGGCGGTCTCCTTCTGAAAGGTCACAGCCTTGAAAACCCTATGGAGCTGTTCTATTCTGCTCACATTTGATCACCATGAGTCGGAATTGACTCCACGGCAGCTGACAATATTGCTGTAATACTTCCTTCCAGGCACTGTTCTAGGCATTTTTTTTGTATTAACTCATTTACTCCTTAAAACAGCCCCAGGAGAGAGGTGCGATTATCACCCTCACTTTACAGAGGAGGGCATGGAGCCTCAGAGAAGTTACTGGCCCAAGACTTACACAGCTGCGCCCGCCTTTCAGTGTTATTGGAAGGGTTAAACAACAAGAACAAAACACATATGAACTGTATAATGTCACTACTGGTTAGCTCTCAAGTGACTGTCAGCTACTATTATCACTGTTGTTGGTTGTCGTGGAGTCAGTTCCGACTCATGGGGACTCCATGTGTATAGGGTAGAACTGCTCCATAGGGTTTTCAAGGCTGTGACCCTTCAGAAGCAGATCGCCAGGCCTGTTTTCCGAGGCGCCTCTGGGTGGGTTGGACTTGCCAACCTCGTGGTTAGTAGTCAAACACTTAATGGTTTGCACCACCCAGGGACTCCTTTATTATTATTACTACTACTACTATTATTTTCATCCTTAAATCCAACTAGGAAGGTCTCCACAGTAGTTACCCCACACCAGTTTGGTTTCGTCCTTCCTCTGAGCTCCCCACAGTCCTTCCTGCCTTCCCTTCTCTGATCCTGCATGTCCACATTAGGAAGAGCGTGGTCCTGGGGATTCCTTCCTTATCCAAATCTTTTCAGGACATGACTAGATGGCTGTCTAGACTCACCTCCACCTGGAAGTCCTCTGGGCTTGCTTCAGCCTCACTGAGCATTCCCACCCCACCCTGATGTCTGGAGTCACATGGTGTCACATGGTGTGGGTCTGGGTTGGGGGTGAATAAGAGGCTGCTCCCCACAGTAAGGGAGTCAACAGGACCCCAGACCCAAGGCCTGAAATAAGCCTAAATTGTAGAAAGCCCTCTGCTTAGCTCTGGGTCTGTGTCTGTCTGTGCATCTGAGTATGTCTTCTTTACCCTGTGTCTGTGTGTCTGCATATGTGAAACTGTATGTGTGTGAGAGAGAGAGAGAGCGGTTCTGAGCGTGTGTGGGAGAGAGACTACACGGTGGTGTGAGCCAGCTGTGTGATTCGGTGTATCTGGGTGAATAGCGGAGAAGGAGGTTTTTATGCAACTCAGCAAATCTGTGGGTCTGTAAAGGCTCTTTGTGTCCGTGTGACTGTGGGTGGACCTCCTTGCAAACGTCTGTGCTGATATCGAAGAAATTCTGCAAGTCCACAGCCCTAGGGATAAAACTGTGGCCACTGGGGTGCCTGGCTCAGCCACTCTGTGTGTGGGGAGTTGTGTGTCTTTGAAGACAAACAAAGATGTGCGCCTGTCAGTATCTGTGTGATTTGGTGCGTGTTTGTGTATGTGCATCATTATCTGTGTGTCTGTGCAGACAAAGGTGTCTGTCAGTATCTGTGTGGTTAAGTGTGTGTGTGCGTGTGTGTGTGTGCGCACACGTGCACCTGTGGGGTGTGCATATACAACTGTATGTATAGCTCTGTTGTTGTTAGTTACTTTTGAGTCCATTCCAACTCATGACGACCCCCACGTGTGTCAGAGTAGAACTGCTCCTTTGGTCTTCTTTGGGGGAAGCAGGTCACCAGGTCTTCCTTCTGAGGCGCCTCTGGGTGGGTTTGAACCACCAACCTTTTGGTTAGTAGTCAACCACTTAACTGATTACGCCACCCAGGGCCTCCTTATGTATAGCTCTGTGTGTGTGAGTGGTGTTTGCATAGTGGTGTGTGTGTGTACAAAGGTGAAAGGCGTATGCCTGTTGATGTCTGAAAACTGGTGAAAGTACGTGTACCTCAGGATGTGTGTGTGTACTCTGTGTTTGTCTGCATGTGTGTCCGTCTGTCTGTCTCCACAGTTTGGGTTCTGTAAACCAAACCTCCTTCCTTCCACCCCTGACAAACATGTCTGCTGCCTGGGAAGACCCACTGACTTCAGCTGAGACTTGCCCCAGCCCTCCTTGGGACCGGACGGGAATAACAGATTGTTCGTCAACACCTGCAGTCAGGCCCCAACCCCTAGGCACAGCCTCTCTGTCACCCAGTCTGTCTGTAGGATCTTCTGCCCTCAGCCAATACAATGGCAAAGGAACAGTGGGGTGGGTATGTTTCTGTCCAAGACAGTCTCTCAGTGTTTATGAACGACGGAATATATAAGGATTCATTTACTCAATAAGTATTTGTTGAACACCTTTTGTATGCCTTGGTGGCTCAAATAGTTTTCTCTTGGCTACCAAACTGAAGGTTGGAGGTTTGAATCCACTCAGAGGCACTGTGGAAGAAAGGCCTGGAGAACTGCTTCCATAAAGATTACAGCCAAGAAAACCTTATGGAGCAGTTCTACCCTGTCACATGGGGTCACCATGAGTCAGAATCGATTCTATGGCAGCAGGTTTTGGGTGCTTGGCACTGTGCAGGGGACACAGTGGTGTCCAGGACAGCCACAGCCCAGTCTGCATGGGGCTCACAGGCCAGTGGGAGAGACAGACCCATCCCCAGATGGTGATGAACTAACGCAGCCTGGGGATTAGGGAAGGCTTCCTGGAGGAGGGGATGCAGAAACTGAAACCTGGAGAAAGAAGCTATGAGTCAGAGGAAGTGAAAGGAAGAGTGCTCCAGGCAGAGAGAAGAGTGGGTGCAGAGGCTTGAAGACAAGAGGGAGAAGAAGAAGTTGCTCGGGAATGTGAGAGGAGTGGGGTGAGATGAGACTGGGGCAGTGGTCATGCCAGACCTCATGGACCATGGGGAGGAGTTTGGATGCAGAATGCAGGAATATAAGGAGGGTCGAGCTGAGATTCCTCAGTCTGGACCACTCTGCTGTTCTGAAGCTCCACAGACACCCCCTCCATTTGGCCTCCTGGATTGCTCAGTGGGGAGCTGGCCTGTCCAGCCAGTAACACTCACTATTCACCACTGGGCCTGAGGAGGCTCATTAATCCACCTGGCCCTATTTAAACAGATGTTCCACCAAAGAAGATACACAAACGGCCAACAAGCACCAAAAAGATGCTCAACGTCATTAGTCGTTAGGGAAATGCATATCAAAACCACAATGAGGCACCACTTTACATCCACTAGGATGGCTACGATCAGAAAAACAGAAAAACAAGTGCTGGTGAGGACATGGAGACATTGGGACCCTCATCCATTGCTGATGGGATTGTGAAATCATGCAGCTGCTGTGGAAAACAGGCGGTTCCTCCAAAAGGTATACATAGAATGATCCTATGACCCAGCAGGCCCACTCCTAGGTATATAACCAAAAGAACTGAAAGCAGGAACGCAACCGATATTTGTCCACCAAGATGATCCTAGGAGCCGCAGCCTGGGCATCACCTAGGAGCCACAGCCTGGGTATCACCTAGGAGCTTGGTGGAAATGCAGATGACAGCACCAGAAGATGCATTTTAACTGGGCGATTCCTGTGCACATTAACAGCTTAGAAGCACTACTATTTGTCCACCAATGTTCATAGCAGCACTATTCACAAAAGCCACCCAAGTGTCCATCAACAGATGAGTGGGTCAACAAAATGTGGTACATACGTATACTGGAGTATTACTCAGCCATAAAGAGAAATTGAGGCCTGAGACATGCTACGACATGAATGAACCAAGAAATCATTACGCTGAGTGAAATAAGTCGGTCACGAAAGGACAAGTAGTGCATGATCCTATTTATATGAAATATTTAAAATATTTATAATATTAAATGAATAGAGACCAAGGCTACCAGGGGCAGGAAGGAGGAGGAAAAGGGGAGTCTAGGGGGTACTGAATGTTTGTTCATGGTGGTGGAATAATTTGGAAGAGGGGTAACAGTTGCACAGCCTGGTGACCATGGCCAATGTGACTGAATGGTACATGTAAAAAATACTGGAATGGCAATTATTTTGCTATATATTTTTACCACAATAAAAAAGGAGGTCACAGTCACAACAACAAGACACACCCACACCCACACATGCACACACATGTTCGCCCCTTCCTCTCACCCTCAGAAATGCTCACAGGCCCTGATCCTCCCAGGATGATCCTAGCAGCCCAGACGGGTATCACCTAGGAGCTTGCTACAAATGCAGACGACAGCAACGAAAGTTTCATTTTAACTGGGCGATTCCTGTGCACATTAACAGCTTAGAAGCACTACTCACAGGCTTACCCCCCACCCCCGTGCCTCAATTTCCTCTTCTGTACAATGGGGATATCACAGAACCCACTTATGCGGCTGGTGTGAAGATTAACAGAGATAATGCACGTAAAGGCGCTAAGCACCATGCCCAGCAAACAGCAAATGCTTAATAAGCCTTTGCTTTCAACAGCCTCCTCCTCTTCCTCTTTATTATTAAATTTCAGAGCCTCAAAGGACTTTCAGAAACCACGTCATCCAAACTTCTTTCTCTACGCATGGGGAAACTGAGGAACAGAGGGGCAGGGTTTTTGCCAAGGGAAGGACAGGAGTCTGTGCTGAGGCCTACCTTTAGCAGCATCTCCCCCAGGCTGTTTCTGGGATGTTCTGAGCAAGCACAGCACAGCATGGCACTGCCACCTCACCCGCCAGCCTGTGGGGGCAGGAGGGTTAGCCCCTGCCCATGCAGAGCCAAGGCCTGGGGAGCCAGAGCAGAGGGTACTGCCACTCCCCAATACCACTCAAGTCCTTCTCCTTCTAGAAGGTCCCATAATTGAGCCCCCTGGAGACAGATTTGCCTTGCCCATGGTCTGTGGCAGGTCTGCATTTAAGGGAAACCCTGTGTGTGTCTGTGTGTGTGTGTGTGAGAGAGAGAGAGAGAGAGAGAGAGGAGCTATAGCTGCTGACCAAAAGTTTGGCAGTTCAAATCCGCCAGCTGCTCCTTTGAAACACCATGAGGCAGTTCTACTCTGCCGTATAGGGTTGCTATGAATCGGAATCGACTCAACGGCAGCAGGTTTATGATGTGTGTGTAGGAGTGTGTGTGTGAGAGACTGTGCGCTAGTGTCTGTGAGTGTCTGGGTGTGCATTTGAGAAAGACTGTGTGTGTGTGTGAGTGTGAGTGAATGTGTGTGCATTTGAGGGAGTCTGTGAGTGTGTGTGAACAAGTGAGTACATGTGTGTGTGAGGGAGTATGTGTGTCTGTGTGTGCATTTGATGGAGAGTGCATATGAGTATGTGTGAGGGAGTGTATGTGTGTCCCCAAAGCTGACTTTTCCCTTAGGCCAAGGAGGCACGGTGCCTAGGGCCCATGATAATTTTAGCGTCCTGTGGAAATGTTTCATTTCCTTTAAAATAAGAAAAAAACTGAACTTTTAAGGTAAAGACAATGTATCAATATATAATATTAATAGATTCATTGTTGTAGCAAGGCAGTCATAAAATAAGATGTTTTATAGCTGAAGAGGCATGAAGGCAAACGCTCCCAGGGCCCATGCAAGTCACCATGCGGTCTGACGTGGCTTTGCCTCTGCGTGAGGTCTCTAGGAGGGTCTACGCGTGCAAAAGTCAGGGTGGCTTCGTTTTAATAAACACCAAGCACCTACAATGTGCCAGGAATGTTCCAGGAGTTTTACTGATGTTGTTGCTAGTTGCTATTGAGTCGGCTCCAACTCATGGTGCCCTTCTGTACAACAGAACGGAACATTGCTGGTCCTGCATCATCTGCATGACTGTTGTCTCCCAACCTGGGGGGCTCATCTTCCAGCACTATATCAGACAATATTCTGTTGTGATCCATAAGGTTTTCATTGGCTACTTTTTGGAAGTAGATCACCAGGCCTTTCTTCCTAGTCTGTCTTAGTCTGGAAGCTCCACCGTGGGTGACCCTGCTGGTATTTTAAATACTGGTGACATAGCTTCCAGCATTATAGCAACACGCAAGCCCCCACAGAACAAACGGATGGACGGGTGGTGATTACTGATATTAACTTCATGGAATCTTCCTACCAGACCAATGACTGGGCGTTATTCCTGTCCTGCTTTTCCAGGTAGAGAAATTGAGGTTCCAGATGTCCAGTTCACCCAGCTACTAAGTGATAGGGCCAGCACTGAAGTCCACACAAGCTGGCTTCCAGGTCTGCCCATATGTTGTAAATGGCCAGTGTGCGAGCGAGTGTGACCGTTTGTGTGTGAATATATTGACTTAGATAAACTCACTGAATCAAGACTTACAAGCATAAGTTCTGGAGCCCAACACCTCGTATGCTTATCCCAGCTCTGCCACTTACTTGCTGTGTAACTCTGGGCAAGTGACTTCCCCTCTCTGTGCCTCTGTTTCCTGGCCTGTAAAATAGTTCTGACCTCATAGGCACAGCGTGAGAATTAAGAAAGTTAATATAAAGCGCTCCGGAAGAATTCTCTCGTTATTGTTATGTGAAGGGCTGTAAGCGTGGTTGCCTCTACAGAACGTGTGGTTGTTGGCCTGGTGTGTGTGTGTGTCTGTGACTGTCTCCATCTCTGGGTGTTGTGGATGTGTGTGTGAACGTATGTGTCCATGTGCATCTTTACTGAAGGTCTGTCTCAGGGTTCCTGTGTGTTTTGGGATCTGTACAGATGTCCCCACCTAGTTGTGTGCCTAAATTCCTGTGTCTAGGTGTGTGTGAACGTCTCGTGTGTGTGTGTGTATGTGTGCATCCATGTGTATCTGTACTGAAGTTCTCAGGGTCCCTGTGTGTTTTGGAGTCTGTGCAGACATTTTGTCTGGCCATGTACCTGAGCGCTAAGCTCCTTGTGTGTGTGTGATGTGCGTTGCATGTATTTCTCCTTGTATATGTGGCTGTGTGTGATGTGAGCTGTGTAGATGACTCCTAGTGTGTGTGGGATGTGTATTGTATTTCTTCTTCTATATGTGGATGTGTGTGATGTGGGTTGTATGGATGACTCCTAGTATGTGTATGAGGTATATTGTGTGTATTTCCTCTTGTATATGTCTGGATGTGTGTGATGTGGATTGTGTGGACGTCTGCCTGTGTGTGCGTGGACGTGCGTGATGTGCTTTGGTAACCACATGAGGGTACGTGCTTCTACGTGCAGGTGTGCGTCTATGAAGCTGTTTCTCCCTGTGACCAAGTGTGTTCCTGCTTGTGGGGCAACGTCTGTGTGCCCACGTGTGTGACCTGTGGGCTGTGAGTGGCTGTGTGGATGGATGTGCCACCTATGTCAGGGTGTGAATGTCTTTGGGTGGCCAGGGTAGGTATTTGGGTTTCTCTGACTCTGTCTCCTGCGGCAGAGTGGGAGAGGAGATGAGGGGCTTGGAGGAGACTGGGGGATCAGGGGTCACTCCCTGTCTGATGCTGGGGCCGAGTCACTGCCTGCTGGTGGCTACTCTGTCATCCTCTAGTCCCTGTCCCTCCCTCCCAACTGGTGGTAGACAGCGGGGGTGGAGGAGGGGGGCAGAGGGCAGAATTTCATCTGGAAACTTCAACCTCCCCTATTGCCCCCATATCCCTCCAGCCTTCTACTCCCCACTCTTGGGCTAGGAACCCAGACTCTTGGAAATCAGGAACCACCTCCTCCTTTCCCTCTGCCTCAGACCTGCTGTGTGACCCTGAGCCAAGCCGTCTCTCTCTCTGGACCTATGGGATTCACAATTTTAAAGTGCTTGGGGGACTGTGCCTGGCTCTGCTTTGGGAGAGAAGTGCTACGGACTCCAAGGTTTTTGTCGAAGCTGGAGGCACCCTTCCCAGGGAATGATTAAGAATTCAGGATTGTGGCATCAGAAATAACAGACACTTGAACCCCATTTCCTAACTGGGTGGCTTCAGGTAAGCAGCTTCATCCCTCTGAGCCCAGGTTACAATATATACACTGTGAAGTCGGGAAGTGGTTTACACCCCCAGCAACTGAAGCCATTATCATTCAAACTATCCCAAGGCCCTGGTTTTCCTGGAAGTTTCATTGAACCAGCCTGCTCTCAGGGATCCAGAAGGAGGTTAGCAAGGGCTCTGGAGTTTGATAATTCTGAATCTGAATTTCTTGCGATGAGATCTTGAGCAAGTCATTTAACCTCTTTCCGTGTATCACTTTCCTCTTTTATAAAATGGAGATTTTCGCCCTTAACCTTCCAAATCTGTTTTAAGAATCGCAGATCTCGTATTGAAAGGCTTACCTTAGCGCAGGAGCTTGTACCTGGTCACTGCTCAATACATAACATGAATAACAATTACTATCACAGTGAAACCTGTGAGAGCCCGAACTCGACCGAACTGCCTTGTTTTTCCAGGTCTCGCAAGTTTTCCTCCTTTGGCAAGGTGCGGTCTTAGCACGTTTCTATCGCTCCTTTTAGTGAAAAATAATTTTCCTTCTCTGAGAGGTTTCCGCCTCACACGGGTTCCGGCTTTCCTCAGGTTTTACTGTATTATTCTGAAGTCCCTCCACATTTGTTCTGTCTCCAGAACTGATTCTAAAGCGAGAAGGAGAGGTCCCAGCACCATCAGCAGGGAAGCTTCGCCCTAAACCCTTCGCCCAGCTGAGAAAATTGAAGCTCCGAAAGAGGAAACATTTCCTAAGCTCGCACAGCGACCCAGGGCAGAAGCTGGGACGAGCCTCGGGACCCCACCCCCCCACCTCCACTTTCACCCAGAGCTCCACTTGCACTCACAGCATCACAGACTCTCCCGCAGGGTTCGGGACTCAGTTTCCCCACCTACGTGACTACACAACACTAGCCAGTGTCTCTGTGGAGACTTGCGTTCCTCTCGAGTGGGGGCGCTGCACTAGCCGAGAGAATGGGGGCGGGGGGGCAGAGGGAAGGGGGAACCTACTAGCTGGGGTCTTCCCCGCCGGGGTCAGCACAGCCTTCCCCCCACGAGGTTAAGCGCCTATGAATACCAGCCCCCGGGCGGCGTGGCACTGCGCAGGCGCGGGCGGGTTCCGCAGGCGCGCGGTGTGCGCTCGCGAGCGAGCGAGGGATTCCCTCTGACGTAATTGCTAGGATACCAAACAAACATTCAGCCTGCTCGGCCGAGCTCCTTATATGGCTAATTGCGTCACAGGAACTCCGGGGAGGCGGGGTCGGAATCCCCTCCCGCCGTGCGCCCCGCAACTCAGCCCCGGAGACCCCCAGGACAGCGAGGATCATTCAGATAAATCAGATCGAGGCTAGGGCAGACCTCTGGCCGAAAGGCGCTTGTGTTGGTTCACCCGGATCGGAGATTTTAGGAAGTTTGTGGCGCGCGGTGCGGGTGACGTAAGCAGAGGGGCGGGTCCCGGGCGTATAAATACAGGCTAGCCGGCAGTGGGCTTCATTCATAAGACCGAGAGCTACGGCCACGGCGGGGACACGCGGAACCCGGACTGGGGACTTGATTGTTGTGGTTCTTCTTCTTGGGAGCTGTGATATCCGGTTTATTATTCTTTTTCCGAAGAGAAAGTTTTTGGAAAGATTCTTCTAGATAATTCTTCGTTTTGTTTTGGAGGAGCGAATTACTTTTTCTTCTTTATTGCCTCCCCTCCCCCGTGGGACCCGGCGGACGTGTGGAGGAGACCGCAGCCGAAGCAGATTCTGTAAACCCGGACAGCACTTTCCGCCGCTGGGGGAGCGGCCCCCCACGCCTCTGGGTCCTCCAGAGCCTGGACTTTCGGGAGTCACAGCGGCATCCTGTAGGGTTCTGGGCACCGCGAAGGAGCTGCACAGAAACTTTGCCTTGTTGGTTGGAGCGGGACGCGCTGCCCGCTCCCCGAGCTTCTCAGGACAGCGCACTTTGGGGACGCGCTTGGCTCACCCCGGACTCGCACCTTTCTTCTCCCACCCGGCTATAGCCTTGGCTTCCCGGCGACCCCAGCGTGGTCACAGGGCCCCCCCTGTGCCCAGGGAAATGTTCCAGGCTTTCCCCGGAGACTACGACTCAGGCTCCCGGTGCAGCTCCTCGCCCTCCGCCGAGTCTCAGTATCTGTCTTCGGTGGACTCCTTTGGCAGTCCATCCACCGCCGCCGCCTCCCAGGTAAGTTTCTAGAGAGTTTGGGGTACTGCTTTGTGGGCTTTGTTTTTTAAGTCAAGGGTAGAGCAAGACATGTCTCCCCCTAAAAAAATAAATAAAAATAAAAACGCGCCCAAACCCAGGATCTGAAAGGGAAGGACCTGAAAGAGAATAGGCTCGAAGTGCGCTTTGCAAACTGCAAAGAGTCGAAAGATGTTTGCAATTGGTTGTGTGTGTGGAGCGCGGGGAGGGAATGGTGGGGTAATCTTCAGGAGGGGGAGGGATGATGCGCCGCTCAGTGCAACGCGTATGCGGTAGCAGGACTGAGAACTTTTAGGCTCCGGGACTGCCCTCAGCTCAGGCCCCTAACCCGAAGCTGGCGCGGTTAGGCAGGTGGAGGAAACCCCGGGGAAGCTTCCAGTAGCCTCCTCCCCTTTCCTCCTCCTTCAGAGAGCCTACTCCCGGCGCTCGGTAGCCCTCCACCCAGCGGGAAAGCGGGCCTCGAACCCTCAGCCACGCTGCCTCCGCCTCCTGCGCGGAGACGTAACGGGGGACCCGTGCGTAACGGCTGACGCGCTGGAATCCTCCGTCTGACGCGGGGCACGCACAGCGCGCGGCGCCCCCTTCGTCCGCCCCGCCCCTGACGTCCCCGGAGCGTTCTATTTTGGAACGCCGGGGCCACGTTGCTAAGGGAGGGGGCAGTCCAGCGTCCCGATTGGCTGCTGTCGGGCCGGCTTTGACCAATCAGCTTCCCCTTCCTATTTGTAGGGTGCAGCTTCCTTCCCCGCTCTGGCCCTGGGCCCCGTGGTTCCTCGGCGCTAGGGTCTCTTTTACGGGCCTCTCGAAGCAGGGCGAAAGGTTTTCTGTCGCGGCAGGAACAACCTTCTGAGACCCGATGGGTCCGCGAGGACCTTGCGGTGATTTGGTCCCCTCGGCATTCAGGGACAGGGGGTGCCTGCATGTGTGGCGGAGTTTTTTCGGGAGGCATGGTGACTGTCACCCACTTCTCCAGACACACGCAGACACACTCCCACTCCTTCTGCTTTGGACACCCCGTCCCTCCGGTGTGTCCGAAGCTAGGGCTAGAACCTGTAACCCGAGGGGCACCGACCAGGTGGTCTCCAGAAGCCCCGCCCCCTCTGGGTTCCCAGGACGCTGATTGGCCGGCAAGCCAGCCCTTCCCTCACCACGCCCCCCGGAGAGTAGTTAAGCCTTCCGAGCAGGTCTAGGATTCCATTTGCAGGTGGGGGGGAGATGAGCACCCACTGGGGTCGAGGGGGCTCTGGGCCTGCAGACATTCCCCCTCCGCGAAAGTCTGAGAGAGCCCGGGCCGTCACTTTTCTCTACCTGTCGGTCCACCCTAACCTGTCACTTATCAGTCTCCCTCTGGGAGAGACAGTTACCTGAAACGTTTGTTCTGAACTCCTAGACCCGTCCCCCAACACCTTTTTAACTGGGACCCCCGCCCCTGCACGGGGGTCTCTTGGACCCTCCCAGCTTCTCATTCCCTCGCACAGAGGGGTGTGTATGTGTGTGTGTGTGTGTGTGTGTGTGTGTAGAGGAAGGCTTGGCCTAAGGCCTCTCCCCCTCCCTCCCCTTTCCTCTGGGGTGGGGGTGGGGTGTTGTGGCTGTGTGTGGCTGTGGCTCCATCCCGGGGGTTCTGTCACCGGCTGTGTCCAGCCTCCTCCCCACCCCCCACACCTAAGAGTCACCAACCCGGGGTGTGATTCACCACTCGCTGGAACCGTGCAACCTTTCACCGAGGAAGGAGAAGGAGGAGGGAGAAGCCAGTTGAGCAGAAATCCTCTCATTAACCACTGCGTCACGGTGTAGTGGAAGGGTGGGTGTTGTGGCTTTTTGCCTGTGACACACACATCCACACCCGCTCACCCTGTGCTCACTCACGGGGTCGGTGTGTGTATGTGTGTTGGGCGTGTGTGTGTCGGTGTCTCTGTTTGTGTGTCTACGCCTGTGTGTGTATGTGTCACCCCGTAGGAGTGCGCCGGTCTCGGGGAAATGCCCGGTTCCTTCGTGCCCACGGTCACCGCGATCACAACCAGCCAGGACCTCCAGTGGCTCGTGCAACCCACCCTCATCTCTTCCATGGCCCAGTCCCAGGGGCAGCCACTGGCCTCCCAGCCCCCAGTCGTCGACCCCTATGACATGCCAGGAACCAGCTATTCCACACCAGGCATGAGCGGCTACAGCAGTGGCGGAGCTAGTGGTGGGCCTTCTACCAGCGGAACCGCCAGCAGACCTGGGCCTTCCCGCCCAGCCCGAGCCCGGCCCAGGAGACCCCCAGAGGAGACGGTAAGTAGGGGGCATCAGAACTTGGTCTGAGGGACAGAAAGCAAGAGTGGCAGGAACTTTCTCAAAATTGGGGTGGGGGGCCACTAAGGTTTCAATGCCACTGAAACCCTATCATTCCAGCTATAGTCAATGAGGACGAGATGGTCCTTTTCTGGCTCCTGGGGGTTCTGGAAGAAGAGGTGGTTTGGGATGGGTGGAGGAGGTGCACACTGTCCCCAAACTTCATGGCCTCTATCTCCGCTACTCAGCTCACACCCGAGGAGGAGGAGAAGAGAAGGGTTCGCCGAGAACGGAACAAGCTGGCGGCAGCCAAGTGTAGGAACCGTCGACGGGAGCTGACTGACCGACTGCAAGCGGTGAGGATGGCCCCTGGGGAGGGCTGAGGAGATGCTGAAGGGGGCTCTGTCCCCATTCTGTTTTCCCCCACCTGTGCCCTTACCTTGGGCTAAGAACCAGAGGTTCACCTGTGGAACGAGATGCAAGTGGGGCCAGATGGGGTAACCCCATGACATACCCAGACCCCCATATACTTATGTAGGCTCCTGGCCACACCCTGCCTGGACCTATGCCGCACCCCACCCCCGACACACACACCACTCTCCTGGCCTTTACTTCATCTGAGGGAGCATATGGGGGACCCTCAGTAGAGGGGAGCTCTGCTTCTCTCTCCCATTTGATCTTGGGCAAGCACTGACTGGTTTTTGCCTTGGTTTCTCCAGGTCTTCAACCCCTCATCAACCCCCCAGGCTCCTTCTATTACCTTTAACATTCTTTAAAACTCTTTTTCCCCTATGTCAATTCCCCACCACCTGTCACCAGCCACCCATAGTTCTCAGACCTTGGGCTGGGGGCATCGACCCCTAGGCCCACTCCTTTTTCACTTCCTACCTCAGCTGAGAGTTGCCCGCCGTATACCTGCAGGGTGACCTGTCATCTCTCAAGGAAACCAGGACAATCCTCCACCTTCCTCCTGTCCTTGGTCGGTTCCCCAGGAGGATTAGGGAGAAGGGTAGCAGGGTGGGGGGACAGGTGGCATTAAAAACACACACACACACTTTCATTCATTCATCAAACCTCTGAGCACCTCCGGTGCACCAGAAACTTCCATGTGCACCAGACCCCTTCCTAACCACCCACTTGACAGACGGGGAAACTGAGGCTCTGAGCAGGCAAAACGCTTGCCCGAAGCCCCCTGGCATACCGGGATCCATCTAAAGGGGTCTTTCCTCTCAGTCCGGGCCCGGGCTGCAAGTCTAGAGGAGAATGTTCCAGGCGTGACCCACCTTCTCTAGCGGCTGACGGCCTTTTTCTCCTTCTTCCCTCTCCTCGACCTGGCCTCCGGGGGACCTCAGGAGACAGATCAACTGGAGGAAGAAAAGGCAGAGCTGGAGTCGGAGATCGCTGAGCTCCAAAAGGAGAAGGAGCGTCTGGAGTTTGTGCTGGTGGCCCACAAACCGGGCTGCAAGATCCCTTTCGAAGAGGGGCCCGGGCCCGGCCCTGGCCCGCTGGCGGAGGTGAGAGATTTGCCGGGGTCAGCATCCGCTAAGGAAGATGGTTTCGGCTGGCTGCTGCCGCCCCCGCCACCACCGCCCCTGCCCTTCCAGACCAGCCAAGACGCACCCCCCAACCTGACAGCTTCTCTCTTTACACACAGTGAAGTTCAAGTCCTCGGCGACCCTTTCCCCGTTGTTAACCCTTCGTACACTTCCTCGTTTGTCCTCACCTGCCCGGAGGTCTCCGCGTTCGCCGGCGCCCAACGCACCAGCGGCAGTGACCAGCCTTCCGACCCTCTGAACTCGCCCTCCCTTCTTGCTCTGTGAACTCTTTAGACACACAAAACAAACATACACACAAGGGAGAGAGATTTGGAAGAGAAGGAGGAAGAGAGAGGGGAACAGACAAGTGGGTGTGCGGCCTCCCTGCCTCTCCTGCCTGACCCTCTGCCGCCACTGCCAGCGGACAGAACCTCCTTGTGTTTTGTCCCGAGCCTAGTTTCTATGCCCTGGCGAGACCGAGACTGGAGAGCTGGTGACTTTGGGGGCAGGGGGTGGGGAGGGGAAGGGCATTCCAGGCTGCCTGTTTGTCCTCTCACCTCAACCCAGCCTCTGGGGAATGGGTGGGTGGGGGGTGATGCGCCATTGGGCAGTGCTGTGTGGGGCTGGAGGGAAGGGGTACGGCAGTGGGCGGTGGGGTGGGCTCCAGAGAGGCCCAACAAGGAAATGCCACCCCCTCTTGTCATCTCTCACACTCACCTTTCATGGGGGTGTCTATGCTGGCATCCTCACTTCCCGACCTTAGCTTATTTATCCACAATTCCCACGTGGTTAGAACTTCTTTTGTACTGAGTGACAGAATTGAGCCCACCCCCTCCTTGGAGGGAGGTTGATGCTCCCTCTGAAAATCCCCCCCCCCCCAGACTTATTCTGAAATGTGAACCACCCTGGCTGTTCATCCAGCCGCCCCCTCCTCACAAAACTGGCTCGGATCTGAATTTCTCACCTCCTAAGGAGTCCCACAAATTCAGCCCCCCCAGCCCTCCTTTCTGATTACAGTATTATTCCAAGCCTTCTGCCCCCCAAACTTCCAGCCTCCCCTCCTGGCCTTCCTTGTTGGGCCTTTCTGATTTCAGTCAGCAGGTGGCGCTGTGATGCCTGCCCTGCTGGAGTGTTTTATACTGTGAACTGAGTTGGCCAACTTATAGGGTGGGGCCAGGGTGGGACAGAGCCCTTCCGGAGGGACTGCGGCCCCCGGCTTCCCGAAGCTTCTTCTTGGTCTCCCTCCTCCCATCTGGCTTCTTTCCCCTACAGCAGTTGAGTTTAATTCAAGGGGGTGACAGAATTGAGAGGGGGCGACCGTTATCCCTGTGGCCTCTCCCTCCTCAGGACCCCCAGCCCCAAACCCTGGCCCTTTCCTTAAGGCGCCTCATCTTCCCCAAGCCTAGGACGCCAACTTCTCCCTCCCCTTCGTACCCCCACATCCCCTCTAGAAAGGGGACACGGGGAGTTTGCAAGGAGGTTTGATATTTTTCTGGAGAAGATTTAAGGGCTGAGGCTTTGTCCCCTCCAACCCCAATATTTTTGGACTGACAAACTCAAAGGGGCTGGGCTCCCATCATCCCAGCTTCCCCTTCCCCAACTCCCTCAGTCCCCAAATCTTGGTTTTGGCTCTCCCACCTCGCCTCTCCTTGTGCTTCACCTCATGAGAATTTGATCATGAGGCAAATTTATATTTTTTAATATGAGGGGTGGGCATGCCCTCCCCCGTGCTGCATGGAAGACATTCCACATGTCCCCTCCCTGTAACCCCAGACCCCTCCCATAGCTATTTATCCCTTTCCTGGTAACCGAAAAGCACTTATATCTATTATGTATAAATAAAATATATTATATATGGGTGTGTGTGTGTGTGCGTGTGTGTGTATGTGTGAGTATGTGAGCGCTTCTGCAAAACCTCAGCCTGGATCATGTTGGCCCTTAGGAGGGTGTTGTCACATTGGAAATACTGCTTCTGGAACTTGGAATCAGCCTGTCTTTCTGACAGTCTTGTCTTTTCTCTGGCTATCTCTATTATTGTTAGTTGCCCGCGAGTTGATTCCAACTCATGGTGACCCCGTGTGTGCAGAGAACTGTACTCCATACAGTTTTCAAGGCTGTGACCTTTCAGAAGCAGATCACCAGACCTTTCTTCCGAGGGGCCTCGGGGTGGGTTTGAACTGCTAACCTTTTGGCTAGTAGTTAAGCACTTAACTGTTTGCGCCACCCAGCTAGACTGTCTCTAGCTGTCACCATTGTGATGGTCTCCGTTCCTCTGTTTCTGACAGTCTGCCTGTCTCCTTTCCGAGTGTCTCTCTCCCTCGGTCTTTACTCTGCCTGTTTTTCTCTGACTGTTTCTGCCTGTCTCCTTTCTGACTGCCCCGGACCCTCCAGGTGTCTTCTGACTCGGCCTGTTGGGGAAATGAGATTGTATTTTTGTAAGGAAGCCTGAGGCATCATAGATTTTGACCATCAGTATCCCTGAGGAATCTGGGTGTGAGGGTGAGACTATGAGCGGAGCCTGCCCCTACTGACCAAAATGTATGGACTCCCCAAATGCTCCCCACCCCATGCTGTATTTGTGATTCTATTTTTGTATTTTGCACCTGATCCCGGAGGCTGGGGCAGGCTGGCTCTGGGCCACTCCCCTCCCCCCAAGGTTCTGCACTGTCGCCGTGTTCCGATCCTCCAATAAAAAGCGCTTAAAATGCACCCACCAGGCGTCAGTGTCTCCTTCCTCCCGACGCCCATGACCTGGCTTCCTTTCAACATGAAGGAATGAGGTTAGACTGCTTAGGGGACTATACACAGGCGTATACACTTGCTGGAACTCCTACTAGTGAAGCAGCTCCAGCAGGACGGAGGGAGGCTAGACTATCAGGAGGACTTCCCATACACACACAGGCTGTGCCTCCTATAGAAAAAGTAAGGAGGCAGAAATCAGCTGTGAGTTATAGTTGTGTTGCGAATCCCTGGGTGGCGCAAACAGTTATGCCCTCGACTACTAGCCACAAGTTTGGCTGTTCGAGTCCACCTAGAGGTGCCTCAGAAGACAAGCCTGGTGATCTACTTCGGAAAAATCAGCCAGAAAAACCCTACAGAGAGTGCAGTTCTACTCTGACACTCATGGTGTTGCCGTAAGTCGGAATTGACTCGACAGCAAAAAACAACATGGATGTCTTGAAGGGTCGAGGAAGTTTTGAGGGAATAGCTTAAGCAAAATATATGGAGGTTTGTGCAAGGCAAGTTTAAGGTAAAGAGTGGGGAATCCCTTCAGGTCCTGAGGTAGAAAAACACCCATCCGACTTTGACCCACTCTAAAGACTATCAAACTGAACATTCTGCCCACCTATCACTTATAAACCCTCATGTCATTTATGTGGATCCTCAGGGTTATATGAAACACAAGAATTAGAATGACATTATCCTGGAGATAGATTTCCTTTTCTTTTCATGTGGCCACCTCTGGATTATAACCATACTGTGGCAGATCCAAGACTAACTCCAAACCAAAAATTTTGCCATTTTGCCTATCCAAAAATACAGCTGAGTCACCCCCATTGCAAAAATCCAAGTTCTCCCTTATTTGCATAGCAGCAAGCACTCTGGGAATGGAAGGGCGGCTTCAAAGGTCACTCAGACACCTTCATAAACAAATAAGCAGGGAAAGTTATCATGGTGGAATCAATTCATTCATTCTTTAATTCAACAAAATTTGCTAAGCTCCTACTGTGTGATCGCCTCTGTGCTGGGCAAGGTTGGGGACATTGCAGGGACCAAGAGAGGCCCAGGCAGTGCCCTCCTAGGGCCCACAGTCCAGTGAAGGACACAGATCCATCCCCAGTCAGGGATGACCCAAAGTGGCCAGGGCTTCATTGGACAGCCCATTGGGCGGAGGGGGGATGTCCAGCGGGAGCTCCTCACCTGGTCTAGGAGTCAAGGGGGGCTTCCTGGAGGACAGGACAGCTGACTTAGTCCTAGAGGATGAATAAAGTATAAAAGGGAATAAAAGAAGAATGTAAAGATGGTTCAAGGCCAAGGAAATAGCAAAGATCTTTTGGCAAGGAGAGGGTTTGGTATACTGAGAGAGCTGAAAACGCACAGTGCCTGGAGCAAAAGGCTTGGAGAGAGAGTCAGCAGGGACCAGATTCTGCAACCACTTGAACTCCAGACTATGGAGTTTGGGTCTTCTCTTGAGGGCACTGGGGAGCCATAGGAGATTTTGAGCAGGAGAGGGGCAGGGACAGGTTTGTGCTTTAGGAAGACCCCTCCAGCTGCAGGGTTGAAGGTGACTGGGAGGGAGAGACTGAGGCAGCACACAAGACAGCAGGCTGGGGCAGGGATTCTGGTGTGTGAAGAGGCGCCTAGACAAGAGCCGGAGCTGTGGGGATGAAGAGAGAGGGACAGAGTCAAGAGACCTTCAGTCCAGAATATATAAAGAACTACTACAGCTCAAGCAACCCCGTTTTAAAATGGGCAAACGACTTGACTAAAGATTTCTTCAAGGAAGACATGCAAATGGCCAATAAAAAAAAACAAAAACCTGTTGCCATTGAGTTTATTCTGACTCACAGTGACCCTATAGAACAGAATAGAACTGCCCTACAGTGTTTCCAAGGAGTGACTGGTGAAGTTGAACGGCCGACCTTTTGGTTAGCAGCTGAGTTCTTAACCACTACACCCCCAGGGCTCCAAACAGCCAATTAGAAAAAAAAAAAAAAAAAACAAGAAACTAAACCTATTGCCATCCAGTGGCTTCTGGCTCATAGTGTCCCTATAGGATGGAGTAGAACTGCCCTACAGGGTTTCCAAGGAGCGGCTGGTGGGTTTGAACTACTGAGCTTTTGGTTAGCAGCCAAAGGCTTAACCACTACACCACCAGGGCCCCCAAATAAGCACATGAAAAGATGCTCAGCATTATTAGTCATTAGGGAAGTGCAAATCAAAACCACAATGAGCTACCACTTAACACCCACTAAGATGGCTATTATAAAATTTTTTACAAAATGGAAAATAGCAAGTGTTATTGAGGATGTGGAGAAATTGGAACCCTGATGCATTGCTGGTGGGAACGTAACATGGAGCAGCTGCTGTGGAAAACAGTTTGGTGGTTCCTCAAAACGGTTCAACACAGAACTACCATATGACCCAGAATTCTCCACCTGGGTATATACCCAGAAGACTGAAAAGCAGGGACGCAAACAAATACTAGTACACCAATGTTCATTGCAGTACTACTTACAATGGTCAAAAGGTAGAAACAACCCAAGTGTCCAGCAGATGAATGAATAAACAACATGAGGTAGATCCATGCAATGAAATCTTATTCAACCATAAAAAGGAATGAAGTTCTGATACTTACTTTGACAAGGACCAACCCTGAAAACATTATGCTGAGTGAAACAAGCGAGACAGGAAAGGACATATATTGTATCAGATATTGAGATGTCTAGAACAGGTATTTATAAAGACTGAGTCTGGGTGGTACCGTGGTTAAGCATTTGGCTGCTAACCAAAAGGTTGCCGGTTTGAATCTGCCAGTTGCTCCTTGGGAACCCTATGGGCCAGTTTCTACTCTGTCCTATAGGATCACTGTGAGTCAGAATTGACTCGATAGCAGTGTGGGTTTTTTTCTTTTTTTTTGGAGACAGAAAGTAGCTTAGTAGTTACCAGGTGATGGGAGTAGGAGGAAATGGGTGTTAATGGCTTAAAGGGTATAGAGTTTTTGTTTGGGGAAATGAAAACGTTTTGGAAGTAGCTGATACTTATGGTTGTGCGACACTGTGAACGTAATTAATGCCAATGAATTGTGCACTTAAAAATGGATAAAATGGCAAATTCTATAATATGCACATTTTACCACCATAAGGTTAAAAGAGAGAGTGTGTGCCTTAGTCATCTAGTGCTCCTATAACAGAAATGCCACAAGTGGGTGGCTTTAACAACCAGAAATTTATTTTCTCACAGTTTAGGAGGCTGGCAGTCCAAATTCGGGGCGCCACCTCCAGGGGAAGGCTTTCTCTCTCTGTCGGCTCTGGGGGAAGGTCTTTGTTAATTGGCTCCTTGGTGATCTTCATGTGGAATGCCATCTATCTTCCCCAACTCTGCTTGCTTCTCGATGCCTAATCTGCTCTTCTATATCTCAAGAGAGATGGATTGAAGACACACCCGACGTTAATACTGTCTAATTATCATAACAAAGAAAACCCATTCCCAAATGCGGTTATAACCACAGGTATAGGTAGGGGTTAGGGTTTGCAACACATATTTTGAGGGAACACAGTTCAATCCATAAGCTAGAGAGAGACATTTAGGAAGCAGAGTGGACAGGACTTGGTGAGTAGCTAGCTTGGGAAGGACCCTGCAGGGCAGTATTAAAGCGCAAAGGTCTGGGACTGGAAGCTCACCAAAGCTGAGTGACTTGGTTTTTGTTTGTTTTGGAATTCTTTCTCTCTCTTTTTTATTGTGCTAGAAGTGAAGGTTTACAGAGCAAATTAGTTTCACATTCAATAGTTTATACACAAATTGTTCCATGCCATTGGTCCGTGCCATTGGTTCCTATCTCCACGATGTGTCAGCGCTCTCCCCACTGCCACCCTGAGGTCCTCATTTGCATTCGTATGGTTTTCCTGTCCCTTCTTGCCTTCTCATCTTTGCTGTCGGGCAGAGCAGATGTGGCTCTTTTGGTCTCCTATAGACGATTGTTCTAGGGAGCACTTTCCTCATAGGTGTTATTGTTTATTTTATTGATCTGTCTGTTATTTGGCTGTAAGGTGATCTCCGGGAATGGCTTCAGTGCCAAGTGAGAATGGTGTCTAAGGGCCATAGTCTCAGAGGTTCCTCCAGTCTCTCTCGGACCAGTAAATCTGGTCTCTTTTATGAATTTGAATTTTGTTCTACTTTTTTTTTTTTACCCACTCTAACCAGGACCTTCTATTGTGATCCTGGTCAGAGTGGTAGATAGTGGTAGCTGGGCACCATCTAGTTCTTCTGGTCTCAGGCTAGTGGAGGCTGTGTTTCCTGTGGTCCATTAGTCCTTTGGACTAATTGTTTCCTTGAGTCTTTGGTTTTCTTCACTTTCCTTTGCTATGGATAGAAAGAGACCAATCATCATATCTTAGATGGCTGCTCGCAAGCTTTTAAGACCCCAGACGCTACTCACCAAAGCAAGATGTAGAATGTTGTCTTTATGAATTACGTTATGCCCATTGACCTACATGTCCCCTGAGACTATTAGGGTCTTCAGCCTTCAAGCCCAGTAACTCAGTCAAAGCTGGGTGACCGTGAACCAGTGACTTCACCTCTCGGAGCCTCAGCTTCCTCATCTGCAGAATGGGGCTGTTGTGAGGACCTGGTGAACTTGTGCATGCCAGCGCTGAGCACAGAGTGAATCGCCCAGACGTTACTATCCCATTGCTATTATTGGGGCCACCCCGACCCCAGCCCAGAATATTCCCCACCTTCTGCCAGCTGAAAGGAGCCCTAGTGGTGCAGTGGTGAAGCCCTCGGCTGCTAACCAAAAGGCCAGTAGTTGGAACCCACCAGCCGCTCCTCGGAAGAAAGACGTGGCAGTCTACTTCAGTATGGATTACAGTCTTGGAAACCCTATGGGGAGGTTCCACTCTGTTCTGTAGGACAGCCACAAGTCCGAATCAACTTGACGGCAATGGATTCTTGGTTTTCTCCTGGCTAATTCCCTCTCACGTGCTCAACCTCAGGTCTCTGCTCAAGCGTCACACGGACCTCCCGCCTCCACCGGGTCAGGTCTGCTTCTCAGATGACCTTATATGCTCCGTACTTTTCCTTCCCAGCAGTCATCACCTTTGTAGTTGTCCATTAAATATGCAATTCACGATTGTTAATATTTGTCTCGTTCCATGTGGAACAAGGGACATCATTGCTGATGTCAGATGGAGCCTGGCTGAAAGCAGAGAATACCGGAAAGATGTCTACCTGTATTTTATTGACTCTGCAAAGGCATTTTTGACTATATGGATCATAAATTATGGATAACACTGCGAAGAATGGGAATTCCAGAACACTTAATTTTGCTCATGAGGAACCTGTACATAGTCCAAGAGACAGTCGTTCGAACAGAACAAGGGGATACTGTGGTTTTTAAAATCAGAAAAGGTGTGCATCAGGGTTGTATCCCCTCATCATAGGTATTCAGTCTGTATGCTGAGCAAATAATCTGAGAAACTGGACTGTATGAAGAAGAACAGGGCATCAGGATTGGAAGAAGACTCTTTAAAAACCTGTGATATGCAGGTGACACAATCTTGCTTGCTGAATGTGAAGACGACTTGAAGCACTTTCTGATGAAGATCAAAGACCACAGCCTTCAGCATGGATTACACCTCAACATAAAGAAAACAAAAATTCTCACAACTGGACCAATAAGCAACATCATGATAAATGGAGAAAAGATTGAAGTTGTCAAGAATTTCATTTTACTTGGATCCACAATCAATGCCCATGGAAGCAGCAGTCAAGAAACCAAGCAACATATTCCATTGAGCAAATCTGCTGCGAAAGACCTCTTTATGATGTTAAAAAGCAAAATGTGTCACTTCGAGGACTAAGGTGCTCCTGACTCAAGCCATGGTGTTTTCAATTGCCTCATATGCATGCGAAAGCTGGACAATGAATAAGGAAGACCAAAGAAGAATTGATGTCTTTGAATTATGATGTTGGCGAAAAATATTGAACATACCATGGGCTGCCAGAAGAGCAAACAAGTCTGTCTTGGAAGAAGTGCAGCCAGAACACTTCTTAGAAGCAAGTATGGCAAGACTTGTCTCACCTACTTTGGGTATGTTATCAGGAGGGACCAGTCCCTGGAGAAGGGCATCATGCTTGGTAAAGAAGAGGGTCAGCGAAAGAGAGAAGACTCTAAACGAGAAGGATTGACACAGTGGCTGCAACAGTGGGCTCAAACATAGCAACAACTGTGAGGATGGCGCAGGCCAGGGCAGTGTTTCGTTCTGTTGTACATGGGGTGGCAGTGAGTCAGAACTGACTCTACGGGCACCTAACAACAACGTTTGTCTTCCCCGCTGGACTGGGAGCCCCTTGAGGCCAGGGCCGGCGTTGCCCCGGTTACACCGGTCTCCTCAGTACCGCTCAGCGCAGTGTCGGGCACGGAGCAGCCACTCAGCGAATACTTATTGAATGAATGAATGAATGAACAGATGAATACATATCTGACTAATTAATAAATACACATGTGGTTAATACATGAGTGAGCAAATGACTAAAGGGGTGAATGAGTTAGCAAGTGAAAGGGAGAAATCTAGGATAATTCCGAGACTTTAAATACCCTGGGGCTGAAATTGTAGGTGAATTTTCCTTCGTCTTTGATGGCTATCGAAAAAGACGCAGCCACAAGCAAGGAGACCCGCGAGGCGGTCGAAAAAAACTCAACCACAAGCAAGGAGACCCGTGAGGCGGTAGGATAAACTGCGGGGTAGAAAAACGCTTCTCCAAATGCCGCGCATGCAGCGACCTCTCCTGGCACTGACTGGAGGAGCGTCCACCAAGACAACATGCGCTCCAACGTCCAGTTTAGGGCGAGGAAAAAGAACACTTGCGCCGCCCGAAAGGTGGAATTGAACCACTCTGCCGCTAGACAGCTACAGGTTTGAAGCCTGCACCCCAGACCACTGAGGATCATCCGGGCACGGTTAACTGAACCCTTGAAAGTATATAAGGCTCCACAATTTTTATCTTTTATGATTATGGTAATATTTTTGGGGGTTAGTGAGATTCTTGATTTCAATACCTATAAATTCTTCCAATCTATTTATCACAGGAAATATCATTCAAAATGTTGTCTCTCCTTCAGTCGGAATTAATCGCTCTCGCTCACTAAACATCCTTATTTGCATACCGCCGCGCACTCTGGGAAGCGGCTCCCCGGTCCCGGCCAACTTGTCTCTAATTGTTAAAGGGTCGGAACTCCTTTTCTTAAAGTGAGAAGTCAATTTTTTATGAAGAGAAACTCATAATTCTTCACTCATAAGTCCCTTCCTTGAAAAATCCGAATTCTTCACCTACGGAGAAGTGAGTGAATTCTTGTCAGACTATCCAAGTCTGATTTAGCCAGGCTCCGGGGAAGATCCCTTCTCCCGAGGCTCTGGGTATGGGGTGATGTGGCTGGTGCGGCACCTGCTGGCCTTTTATGGAACTGCAGAGACCTACGGGACCCCGGTGTTCCTTCAAATGTTTGTCGAGCGCCTACTAAGTCCCAGGCACTGTCCTAGGAGCTGGAGAAGTGCGGTGGCCAAAATGACAGAAATCCCTGTCTTCGTGGAGCTAATACACTAGAGTTCACCAGTTCCTACACCAGCATTTTATAGCCAGGAAAACTGAGGCTCAGAAACGGATAGCACCATACTCCAGTTCACGCAGCTGGTCCACCTCAGGGAATCAAATCTGTGCCATCATGATCACCATCAGCATTATTATTAAAACAAAAATAAATAAACCGAGTTACTCTAGACTACTAACCTAAAAATTGGCGATTGAAATATATCCCTCTGCACTGCAGAAGAAAGGCCTGGCAATCTTCCATAAACATCACAGCCAAGAAAACCCTATGGAGCAATTCTACTCTGTAACACATGGGGTTGCCATGAAATTCCCTTGTTGGCAACAGGTTTGGGTTTTGGTTAATCATAACCTAAGACGTCCCTGGGTGGTCCTTGGCTACTTACTAACTGAAATGTTGGTGGTTCAAATCCACCCAGCAGTGCTGCAGAAGAAAGGTCTGGTAACCTCCTTCCATAACTGTTGTGTGCAGTCAAGTCTATTCCGACTCATAGCAACCTTATAGGACAGAGTAGAACTGCCCCATAGGGTTTCCAAGGCTGTCATCTTTACGGAAGCAGACTGCCACAGCTTTCTCCTGCAGAGTTGCTGGTGGGTTCAAATCCCTGACCATTCGGTTAGCAGCCGAGCACCCACTGTGCCATCAAGGCTCCTTTCCATAAGATTACAACTATTGAAAACTCTATGGAGTGCAATTCTACTCTGAAGCACATGGGGTCGCCATGAGTTGGGACTGACTCAACAACAATGGGTTGGTTTGTTTTGTTTATCATAACCTAAGTCGGTGATTCTTTGAAAAGATGTCATTCCCCCACGTGAAACTCTTTAATCGCTACCATCACAGAGTAAAAGCCAGTTTTCACCACAACTGACAAATCCTATCATCTAGACCCTTTCACTCCTCCGACCCCATCTCCTAATCCTCTGCCCTCACATACTCAGCTCTGGCATACAGGTCTCCTGCTGAACACACCAGGCACGTTCCCTCCTCGGGGTCTTTGCGTTTTGCTGATCCCCTTGCCTGGATTTCCTTTCCCCACATGATCACGTGACTCCCTGCCAGCCTTCACTCTGGCCTCCGCTCAAATATCACCGCTCAATGAAGTCTTCCCTGACCATCCGGTTTAAAATAGCAAGTTCTGTCACTCTCTCCCCTCACCCTGCTGGACTTTTCTCTAGCACACTGGTGACCACCTGACATGTTCGATCTCTATTTGCTTATTGTCTGTCTGCTCCCGGAAGACTATCAGCTCCATGAAACTATCGACTTTGTTCCTGATCATCGCTGTATTCTTAGTGCCTAAAGAGTTCCTGGTAATGCTGACGGCGTAGTGGTTATAGAGCTACGGCTACCAGCCACAGGGTCAGCGATTCGAATTCACACGGCGCTCTTTGGAAAGCGTATGGGGCAGTTCTACCCTGTCCTGTAGGGTTGGTGTGAGTCGAAATCAACTCAACAGGGATGGGTTTGGCTTTGCTTTTTAAAGAGTGCCTGGGAGCCCGGATGGCGCAGTCGTGCAGCACTTGGCTGCTAATGGGAACATCAATGGTTCGAACCCACCAGCCGCTCCTGGGGAGAAAGGTGTGGCAGTCGGCTTCCATAAAGATTACGGCGTAGAAAACCCTATGGGGCGGTTTAACTCAGTCCGATAGGGTCACCGTGAGTCTGAGTCTACTTGGCAGCAACGGGTTTGGTTTTTTGGTTTGAAAGAGTGCTTGGCACATAGCAGAAGCTCAATAAATATTTGTGGGATCGATGAAAGAATATTATTACTGTATTATTTCTATCGTTCTCTGATCCTCAGTCTCCCCTTTTGTAAAACAGGACTAGTACAATTGATCTCACTGGCTTATTGGGAACTGTAATGAGCTGATAAATATAAAACAGGGCCAGGCAACTGGGAGGCGCTCCGTGAAGGCTGTTTCAATCTCCAACCTGTTTCCTGCCTCCAGTACAGGTAGCAAGCATGGGCTTGGGGGCTGTAGCCATTCCTGGCCCCATCATCTCAACCAGTTCTTCTTCCGCCATTCTTTGATCTGGACAAACGGACAGATGGCAGAGGGGGTCTGCAGAGGGGGTTCTGTCTTATGGAAAGTGTGAATAAAAGCATCTTTAGGGAATCTTGCCATTTTTTAATGTGGACATTTAAAATATTCTAACTGCTTAGTAAATTCAGATTCAAGAGAAGCACTCTGTTAAGGATTGAATTGTGTCCTCCCAAACGATATGTTGAAGTCCTAACTCCTGTGCTTGTGAATGTGACCTTGCCTGGACATACGAAGGATGCTATCAGTTCACATGAGAAAGAGCAAGAAAGACAGAGAGAGAGAAGACATATGGCCACATGAAAATGGACACAAAATTGGAGTGATGTGTCTACAAGCCAAGGAACGTGAAGGATCACCAGCCATCACCAGAAGCTAGGAGAAAAGCGTGGAACAGATCCTCCCTCAGGAGAAATCAACACACCCAACACCCTAACTTGGACTTCTAGCCTCCAGAACTGTGTTCTTGCAAGCCACTCAATTTGTGGTAGTTTGTTCCAGCAGGGAAACCCTAGTGACTTGGTGGTTAAGAGCTACAACTGCTAACCATAAAAGTTGGCAGTTCGAATCTATCAGGTGCTCCTTGGTAAACCATATGGGGCAGTTCTACTCTGTCCTATAGGGTCAGAATTGACTTGACAGCAACCGGTTTGGTTTTTGGGTTTTGTTCCAGCAGGCTTAGGAAATTAATACATAATCTCAGCCCTTTCTGTTTTAGTTGGATAGCTGCTGCTGCTAGACCCCACGTATATACAAGGTCTGCAGCTGTAACTACTACTCGGGACACCATTATCTATTTCCTAAAACCTGACATGCATCACTGGGGGCCAGTGAGATGATTTTAGGTGGTGCACGAATAAATATTTTAAATGTTCATTGTTTTGTGTTTATTTTTACTGGTATCTTCTATTTCTGGCAAGCAACGCTGGTTTCCTTTTAAGGGTGTGAAGTAACATTTCCTCTTAAAAGATATTTATTTTAGTTTTTTAATAAACCTGATTAAAGAAAAATGTTAGGTAAATTGCAGAATAGGTGGTGGATCATGAAGGAGGTGAGGAATGACTGAAGTTTGGGAAATAATGTCATAGCTAATGATAGCAGCTTCTGTTTAGTGGGCATTTATTATGTGACAGGCCCTGTGCCAAGGGCTTACATCACGATATGGTTACGGTGACAGTTTTCTGGTTGAGGAAACAGGTTTTGAGAGGTGAAGTCACTTGCTCAAGGTCACAGGCCCAAAAGGTAGTGGGGCTAGGATTCAAATAGATGTGTGGGACTTTATTTTGTTTAGACGAAGGTTTACGGAGTAAATTAGTTTCTCATTAAACAATTAATATACATATTGTTTTGGGACACTGGTTGCCAAGCCCACGATGTGTCAACACTGTCCCCTCCTCGACCTTGGGTTCCCCATTACCAGCTTTCCTGTCCCCTCCTGCCTTCTCGTCCTTGCACCCAGGCTGGTGTGCCCATTTAGTCTCGTTTTGTTTTATGGGCCTGTCTAATCTTTGGCTGAAGGGTGAACCTCAGGAGTGACTTCAGTACTGAGTTAAAAGAGTGTCCAGAGGCCATCCTCTCTGGGTTTTTCCAGTCTCTGTCATACCAGTAAATCTGGTCTTTTTTCGTGAGTTAGAATTTTGTTCTACATTTTTCTCCAGCTCTGTCCAGGCCCCTCTGTTGTGATCCCTGTCAGAGCAGTCAGTGGTGGTAGCCTGGCACCATCTAGTTGTGCTGGACTCAGTCTGGTGGAGGCCGTGGTAGTTGTGGTCCATTAGTCCTTTGGACTAATCTTTCCCTTGTGTCTTTGGTTTTCTTCATTCTCCCTTGCTTCACACGGGATGAGACCAGTAGAGTATCTTAGACGGCCACTCACAAGCTTTTAAGACCCCAGATGCTACTTACTGAGGTAGAATGTAGAACATAGTCTTTATAAATTATGTTATGCCAATTGAGCTAGATAATCCCCATGTGTGGAACTTTAGATTCATCTCATCCTGCCTCCCTCTCCCCCAGTTTACAGCTTTGGCGACTGAGGCCCAGAGAGGCCATGACACCCTGTACTTGTTCCTGAGGTAATTGGGATGGAGAGAAGGGGATAGAGGAGACACTTCTGGGAGGTAGAACGGACAGGGCTTGGTGGCTGATTGGATGTGAGGGGTGAGGGAGTGGAAGGAGTCCAGGGCCACACCCAGGTCTCTACCCCTGTGACAAAGTGGGCAGTTGCAACATCCCTGAGTTGGAGGTGAGGAAGAATGAGAGGGAGTTTTGGCTATGACAAGGAATTCATTTGTCCAGAAGGCCGTTGGATACGTGGGTCTGGGGCTCAGGTGAGAAGACTGCCAACAGGCAGAATGCAGGGCTTGATTAGTGACGTCTGCTATGAGCACAGGCATGGAAAGTGGCTGCCAAGGCTAAACTCCGCTAGCCCTGGGATAGGTGGTTTCTCAGTGTCTTCCCCCTAATCATTCCATAATCTAAACAGATGGCAGAGGGGGCTTCTGCCGCAGATACAGGGAAAGTTCCTTCTTATCACTGAAGCTTTTTTCAGTGCAGGAAAGTGAAAGTTGGAGAAGACGGGAAGCACAGGAGGCCTCGAGTTTTCCACAGGAGACTTTATTACAGTGTAAATCCAAGCTCAGGCTTCCCCTGGGCCCCATGCAAAGCCCCGGCGCGGGGACCGGTGGTGTCCAGGAGACACCAGCCCCTCACGGCGCCTCCAGTGGCGGGGTCGCGGAAGTGCAGGGCGGGTGCCCTGCCTAGGCAACTACAAGTCCCAGCAGGCCCCGCGGCCAAGGTGCCTCATCTTTCCTGGACTCTTAGAGTAGAGCCTCTTGGGAAATGTAGTCCTGGCCGCTCAGGCAGTTTGCCCAAACTCCTGGCGTGAGGGATCCTAACACACACCGGGAAATGGCTTGGGCCAGGGAGAAGAGGGTGAGTATGGAAGGGAGATGAAGGGGGCAGAAGGCTGCTGGGGATGGGGGCAGGCCTCCCCCAGGCAGAGACACCCCTCTCATTCGGCTTTGGCTTTGGATCCGGAAACAGCAGCTGCTGCAGAGGCAAGGGCTCCGGTCCCTGGGATCTTAGCTCGGATCCTGAAGGAGAAACGGGTGGGGTGACAAGGTGGGGCAAGAAAAGGGGTAGGTATCTGAGAACTAAGAGGAAAGCTGGTTAAGTGAAAGAGTGCCCAAAGCCAGCCCAGCACCTCCCCGCACGCGCCACTCCCTCCCCAACCCCCACCCCCACCCCGCACACACAGTCTGCATTGGAACTGCCTCTCACTAGTCTCTGAGAATAGGGTATTCAGGGAGAGGGCAGAGTGTGGGGATTGATTAGTGATGTCTGCCTTGAACACAGGCAGGCCAAGACGCTGCCAAGGTTAGGTTCCGCTAGCCCTAGGGTGGGCGGTCTCTCAACGCGCAGGGAGACACGGAGTGTATTTTAAAAAAGCTCCCAATCTTCCCCCTCCTTCCAACTCCAACCCATGCCCTTACTTAGCTTTGATGTGGCTCAACTGATTTGTCACCAACCCCACATACTGGTCGATCTGGACCTGGGAAGACCAAAAGGGGTGAAAGGAGGAACTGGAGGGTGTTCTTCTGTTTAGTTCCTCTAGGAGGCTGCTTCCTTCCCTACCTCCGAATCAGGAGCTAGGGGAGTGACCCACCCCCCACTTTCAACTCTAAACTTAATAGATACCCTTGTTGTGTAGTGGTTAAGAGCTACAACTGCTAACCAAAAGGTCAGCAGTTCAAATCCACCAGGCGCTCCTTGAAACTCTATGGGGCAGTTCTACTCTGCCCTATAGGGTCATTAGGATTCGGAATCAACTCAACAGCAATGGGTTTTTTGGTTTGTTTGTTTTGGAAGTCCAGGGGTCAAGCTGTAGAGTCAGTTGGTTGGCCACACAGAGTTGGGTGTGAAGAGTGATGTCAGGCAGACACAGAAGTATCTTCCAGCAAGTCTGTGTACTAGGCACAGCTGTTAATCTTCAGGTGAGTTTGTGTGTGTGTGTGTGTGTGTGTGTGTGTGTGTGTGGTGTGTTTAGTGATAGGGTGGGAGTAGAGGGCATTGATGTTGCTCAGCCAAGTCCATGACTGAACTGATTAATACTTGTTTAATTCACAGGGAGCCCCTGGGTGGTGCAAATGATTAACATAGTCGGCTGCTAACTGAAAGGTTGGAGGTTTGAGTTCACCCAGAGGTGCCTTGGAAGAAAGGCCTGCCAATCTACTTTCCAAAAATCAGCCTTGAAAACCCTGTGGAGTACAGTTCTACTCTGACACACATGGGGCTGCCACGAGCTAAAATCGACTTAATGGCAACTGGTTTTTAAAATTCCCAGTGTTAGTTGACTTTGTCTCAGTCGTTCAGGCGTGGGAAGGGGTTAGGCAGGACTGTCTCTCTGGCATGGACCTGTATCGTTTGCTCTCGGCTGCACTAGATAAAGAAGTGTCACTCAGTGTATCTGTGGAGAGGATGAATGTCAGGCAACCCTGGTTATGTCCCACCTGATTTTGAACTAGAGGTGAGTCTGTCCCTGGTGGCTGTCTCAGGGAGTAGGGGCACCAGTTAGTCTGTCTGTCTTGGTCTTTGGCTGGGATGGGTGTCAGTCAGGCCCAGGCTATGCTTAGGGAGTGATGGCATCAGTCTGTCTGTCTGTCTGCATCTGGATATGTGTTTGTCAGTCGCCGGTGGAATTGGGTGGAGAGGGCATTAAGCTGTCTGCCTGTTTCTGGCTAAGACAAGTGTTGTTCAGCCCCAGCTATGTTAGGGGAAGAAGACTCTCAGGTTGCCTGTCTCTGGCTGGGACATGACAGCCAGACCTTGGACCCCTCAGCAGGCAGGAGGATCCATCATCAGGTAGAAGCACCAGTTAGTCCACCTGCCTGGGGCTGGGGCACGTCAGTCAACCCTGGCTCTGTCAGGGGACACCAATCCGAATGTCCACCTCTGGGTGCTGGAACATATTTGCTAGACTCTAGCTCTATTGCTAGAGGCCTGGTGGTGCAATGGTTAAGAGTTCAGCTGCTAACCAAAAGGTCAGCAGTTCGAATCCATCAGCTGCTCCTTGGAAAACGTATGGGACAGTTCTACTCTGTCCTATGGGGTCATTATGAGTCGGAATCGATTCAACAGCAGCAGGTTAGGTTAGGTTTAGCTCCGTTATGCTCAACTGCTATCCTAAAGGTTGGCGGTTTGAACCCACCCAGCAGTACTGCAGAAGAAAAGTCCTGGCGATGTGCTTCTGTTAAGATTGTTGTTAGGTGCCGTCAAGTCGGTTCTGACTCATAGCAACCCCATGTACAACAGAATGAAATGCTACCCCGGCCGGCGTCATCCTCACAATTGTTGCTATGTTTGAGTCCATTGTTGCAGCCACTGAGCAGCCACTGTGTCAATCCACCTCACTGAGGGTCTTCTTCTTTTTTGCTGACTCTCCATTAAAATTACAGCCAAGAAAACCCTATGGAGCAGTTCTACTCTGTAACATCTGGGGTTGCCATGAATCGGAATTGGATCAACGGTAACTAACTGGCTACGACATCTGTCAATGGGACCCTGGCTCTGGCATGAGGAGCAGTCAGACCACCTATGTTTAGTTGGGGTTCTGGCCACTGAAGTCCTCGGGCATTCACCTAAGGAACCCTGGTGCCACAGTGGTTAAGCGTTCAGCTGCTAACTGAAAGGTCGGCAGTTTGAACCCGCCAGCTGCTCAGCAGGAGGAAGATGTGACAGTCTGCTTCGGTAAAGATTACACCCTTGGAAACCCTCTGGGGGTAGTTCTACTCTGTCCTATAGGGTCGCTATGAGTCGACTTGACGACATCGGCTTTAGCTGGATTGCGCTCAGCTGCTAACCTAAATGTTGGCGATTTGAACCCTCCCAGCAGTACTGCGGAAGAAAAGACCTAGCGATCTGCTTCCGTTCAGGTTATAGCCAAGAACACCCTATGAAGCAGTTCTACTCTGTAACACCTGGGGTTACCATGGGTCAGAATGGACTCAATGGCAGTGGGTTTTTTGTTTATTTGCTTTTCTAGCACTCACCTTGTGCTGCCGGTACAGCAGGGGGAAGGTGAATACACCGATCACTCCTGTGGGCACAGAGGTGAGGGGTCAGGCCAGGAGATTAAACAGTTCTTTCCCTGGGCCCATCCCCTACTAAACCCCACGCCGCTCCCCACAGCCTTCCCAACTCACCCAGAATGAGAAGAGTTAAACCATTGAAGACCGCGCCCACGAAAGTCAAGATGTAGAAGAAGAGGGCCAGCTGTGGGGGAAGGTCAGGGTCAGCAGAGCCACAGGGCACTCAGCAGGCTGTGACCTCACCCAGTGGTGGCCCTCTACCCCCGGGGCATGGAGGTGAATGTTGGGAAGCCTGAGGGCACCTTGAGGGAGTCCACGAAGTCTTCTACCAGGAAGAAATGCCGCAGCTGTGTGGCTGCAGAGACCACACGGGATGCGATCTGCTGAGACAAGCGCTCTGTCTGCTCCCGGGTCAGGGTCAGGTCCACATCCAGGTAGGCCCTGAGGAGACAAAGGGGTATGGGGTGACTCAGGGGGTGGACAGGGCTCAGGCTGGGGGGTATGGCTGGGACAAAGGTAAAAAGTGGAGGTCAGGGTAAAGACCAGGGTCAGGATTGGGGGATAAATTGAAGGAACCAAGTGTAGAGGGGTTAGAGTCAAGGTCAGGGTCAGGGGGAGGAACAAGGATTAAGGGTAAGAGGTTAGGGCTGGGGGTTAGGGGTCAGAGCCCAGTTTAAAGTCAGGTGAGAGTCAGAAAAAGGATCCAGAAGGGTCAGGGCCAGGATGAGAATTAGTGTCTGACTTGAGGTCGTGGGTTATGATTTACGGTCAGTGTTGGAATCTGGACTGGGGTTAGGGTTAGCGATCGGGGGTTCTCACTGGAAGGGGTTGGCGCCGTCCCCCCGGTGTACAGCCTGCAGCACTTTGCGGTAAACCCTGAGAGAGATGGTGCCACAGAGCAGCAACAGGGCCACGTGGGCGGCCACAGACACGATGCTAAAGTGCAGGAGGCAGAGCAGAGAGACCATGAGGCCCGTGAAGACCACTCCTGACGTCCTCGTGTCCTTCCAGTACAGCAAGTCCGCCACTGTGAAGGGGTTGGGGTGTCAGGCCATGCGTGTCTCCTCTTCCGCCCCTGCCCCAAAACCCAAGTTAACCATCTAGCAAGTCTCCTTCATCTTGCTGTTTGTGTGCTGTTGAGTTGATTTCAACTCATAGTGACCCCATGTGACAGAGTAGAACTGCCCCATAGGGTTTCCTATCTCCACAGGAGCAGATCACCAAGTCTTTCTCCCACAGAGCCACTGGGTGGGTTCGAACCACCGACTTTTGGTTAGCAGTCAAGCACTTAACCGCGTGCCACCAGGGCTCCTTTCCTTAATTTTACTCATATAATTATGTGTGGACACACATACACATACCGGTAACTTTTGCTTATTAGTTATGAAAAATGGAAGCATATATACACTTTTCTGTATCATGTTTATCTCACTCCACTTTGCCCTGGAGAAATCCCTCCTAGTCAGCTGGCATCAAGGAATAGCTATTGATTCATTCTTTTTAAGGACTACAGGCAGTCCTCGACTTACGACATACTCGAGTTACAAGGAAATGTACTTAAGACTGTCTGTTTCTGTGTATTTTTTTAATGTATGTCTGTATTAAAATATGTCTGTAAGTTTATCTGTAATGTTTCCAACCCCCAAAGACAAATAAACATCAGATTTATAAAGATACTGATAATAAAAGGCAATAATAAAGAAAACTAAAAAAAAAGAGCTATTCAGTCAGAAATGACTGATGACGGAGTCGTAGGAAAGGAACCCCATCTTAAGGCGAGGGCTACCTATACATGATATTCCGGGTGGGGCTGTACCGTCATTTACTCAACCATGCGCCTATTGCTGGGCCACTCACTTTGCCTCCTTTTTGTTTTCCCCACTACAAACAGGGCTGCAAGCAACATCCTTTTACAGATAGCCTGACCTCCTGGAGCTTCTATTTCTGAGATAGTTCCAGGGGTGGAATCGCTCGGTGAACCGGTTATGTATTTTTGACTGTCATAATTATTGCCAGATTGCTAAACGAGCAAGACCAGAACCATTCTCGTTTCCACCGGCAACGTATCAGAATGCTCTTTTCCCAACAGCCTGCCCAGCAATGGATGTTATCGCTTTTTAAAATTTTTGCCAGACTGCCAGATGCAAAGTGATTTCTCATCGATAACCCTCCCAGCACTCTTTTCTGAATCCGAAACGGAATAACACCACCACCCTCCTTTCTGAGCTGTGTCTCCAATTTCTGATCCCTTTCTGTGACCCTAAACTCTCGGGACCTCAAAGTTTCGTCTCACGCATCTAAACTTTAACAGCTCTCGCGTTAGAGCCCGAATTGTTCTCGCAGGTCCTTTCACTTTCCTTCCAGACCCTCTGCATTCTCCCGTCCTCACTCCAGTCATACTCTGATTCATCCCAACTAGTCCCCCTCAGAGTCTGACCCCTCTCACTTCTGTATCCGCCTTGTACACATCCTCCCATCCACCTTTAAGTAGGGCAGGCCCCCCACCCACCCAGAACGCAGGGTGCTCCCCAAAGGCTCCCCGAGGCCAGCGCCAGTGGGTGGGGGAGGGGCCGGGTCGCCTGAGGCGGGGGCTAAGTTTAGGCACGCTGCGGGGAGGGAGCCTTGCCCGCAGCTGTGCCAGCCTGTCCAGCCCCTGAGTGACAGCACCGCCTGGGCCCGAGGCTGGGGGAGGGGGCCTCTCTGCTTCTGAGCCCGAAGGCCCCGGCTCGGAGGAGAGGGGACCCTAAGCTCCCTCGGCACCCTCCCTACACAGCCCTTTAGCCCCCCAGACCCAGCCTGGAGCTCTGGGGAATCTGGAGACCAATGGGAAACATGCCCAAGACCTGGGGGAGGTGAGGGTGAATCCAGACTCCTTTCCTCCGTCCTCCAGCCCCCCTCCCAGTCTGCCCCAAAAGCCCACCTTTACTCCCCATCTTCGCTGCGAGTGAGAGGCTGCGGACGCCGCGGCTTCTCGGGGATTTTTGCCCACTTCGGTGGAACCCGGAGGGAGGGAGTAGGGGGGCGGGGCCCATATGCACCCAGCCAATGGCTGTCCACTGACGTGGGGACAGTTCCAAAAAGGGACGGGCTGTCTTTGTAAACAGACAAAAGCAGTGCTGTGGATAAGCAGCCCCTGGCTGTTCCCGGAGGCGGAGCATATTGAAAGTGAGGCAGGGTCAATTAGACAGGCCAAGTCAGGGAAGAGGAGAGTTTTTAAACGATGCGGGGTTTACTTATAAATATTCGATAGCCATATACAGAAGAGATCTTTTCCCCCCGAGGATCTGAACTGTCCAAAATCAGACTCTAGGGGGAGCATTCTAAACGAGGGTGGATTTTTTTTTTTTTTTTTTTTTTTTTTGAAGATCATCGTTTTGTGGAGTTTTTTTTTTTTTTTTTTTTTTTTTAGCAATCAGCCAATCCTAATACTTCAAGCAGAGCCAAAGTCTCAAGTGGGCAGGGAACTACATATAAAGAGCCAATGGCACCCCTCAGTTAACGGGAAAAATTTTAAGGGGCGGAGTTTATAATGCCGGGAGCATCACCTCCTCTCTTCAGCACTATTCTCCTCCTTTGAAGAGGTTGGCCTCTTTAAATCCCGCCCCTTGCGTTGCTATAATCCAACAGAGAACCTTCACTCAGGCTGCTTACCTAGAAGGTGTGGTTCCAATGTGAATTCTGATTGGTCTGTGCTATCGAGGCACTGCCTCGTGATTGGCTCCTGTTCTGGCTGCCTCCACGGCTCTTCCTCTTTCTTGTCCAGCGAGGGCTCATCAGGCCAAGAGTTCGAATCCCGGGATCTGGACGGGGACGGGGTACGAGCCTGGGGAGTCCCAGAGCCTGGGCTGGGCTGAGGAGTCAAGACTTTGGGCGGTGAGGATTGAGCAAGCCGGAGCTGTAGGTCCAGTTCTGGGGAGAGGGGTAGGAAGACAAGGCCGTGAGCTTTCTCCAAGGGGAGTGTCTTAAAGAGAGACACCCACCCCTCATGACCTCCGGCCCAGCCCCTCAGACTTCTCACCTTCCCCAGTCTCTCCTGCCTCCGATCTGTCAGGCTCCTCGTCTTCCAGCGGAGTGGAGCTGCTGGTGGAGGAGTCCTCCCCAGATCCCGCTTCCTGGGTCGCCCAGCCCAGTTGGTCCAGACGGAGCCGCAGGTCCTCCAGGGGGCGCTCAGCCGGAGAGGCGGCGTCGAGGGCACCGCGGCGTCCGGGCTCGGGGGACTGGCTCAGGCTAGGGATGCTCTCCAAGCTGTCGCCCAGTCCGGGCTGAGGGGGCGGGTCTCGCGATTCTGAGACTGAGCGGCTCTGGGGTCGGGGGCGGCGGGCAGCAGAGTCCCGGCGGCCCCCGGAGCTCACCACACCGTCGAAGGCGATGTAGGAGAAGGTCAGCTCCCGAGGGGTGCCCCAGTCCTGCGACGTGGTCTCCTCCTCGTCGTCCTCCGAGAATTCCCGGGCTGTGTGCAGCTCCCGGAAATCAGAGTCGTCGTTCCCTCCTGCAGCGGGCAAAGGAGAGCTGTGAACTTCCCAGCGCAGGACCCTGGAAGACTCTCCCCAAACCCCCTACCCGGCTGAGAATGCCCTTCAAGCCTTTTCCCTTACTTTGCCCCCACCTCACTTGCCTTCTGTGGAATCTGGGGTAGAGGAGGCTGTCGAAGGGGCTTCTTCTGCGAGAGGAAAAGAATCGAAGACTCTTAGAAGTTTGGACGGTCCGAATCATAGAAGTGTACCAGTCCTGGAATCTCAGATGGCCCAAATTAAGGAATCTTAGAAAGTTTGAATTATAGGCCCCTTAGAACATTCTGCATATAGACTGTAAAATCTTAGCAACACTGCCGTCAGACTCACAGTTCAAATCTAGGAAATGTAATCTTAGAGTCTTCAAATTAGGAATTTTAGAAGGTTTCAATCTATTCATTCTTTTGACAACCTTTTATTGAGCACCTACTATGTGCCAGGTACTGTTCTAGGTCCTGGGGATACAGTGGTGAACAAAACAGACACGATCTCTGCCGTCATAGAGCTTACACTCTATGGGGGAGACAGAGAGTAAACAAATAAATACATGATATTGAGTAAATATATGACGTGTATGGGAAAAATAAAATTGGATAAGGGACTAGAAAGTGAGGGGGTCCTCTTTTAGACTGGGTAGTCAGGAAGGCCTCTCTGATAAGATGACATTGGAGCAGAGACCTGAATGAAGTGAGGAAACCATGTGACTATCTAGAGAACAGCATTCTTCAGACAGACAGAACTGCCAGTGCAAAGGCCCCGAGGCAGGCATTATGCTGGCATATAGAGCATGTGACTGAGGGGGAGAGAGACGGCAGATGAAGGCAAGTAGATAAGGGGGGAACAGGTCATGTAGGGTCTTTTTAAGCTGAGTTAAGGACAAAATCTTAGAATGTTGGGATGGTACTCTAGACTATTGAAATAGCAAATTATTAGCATTTTGGCATCTGGGCTCTCAGGACATGTGAGTGGCTGGATCCGAAAATGTTAGAATCCCCAGCTGTCAGAATGCTGAACACGGACTGTTAGAGCCGTGGGATCCTGAGGATTTGACAAAGCGTTTTCAATTTTGGAATCCAGCCCCTCAGAGCTAGCTCGGGGCTTGGCACACAGGAGATGCTCAGTATTGTTTGGAAATTAAAATCGGAAGCCCTCCACCCCACTTCGTTTCCTCAGCTGGGGAATCGGAGACTCAGACCGGCGCAGGCCTCCCCCAGGGTTACCACTAATCAGTGGCAAAGCCTGCTAAGAATCCAGGAGTCCTGGCCCCAACCCAGGGATGCTTGCTGCTCTGGGACAGGGGTTTGGACGATTTGGGCGAGGTCCAGGCTGCCTTGGAGTCTAGGCAGAAAAGGTGGGTGGGATGCGAAGACAGGTGGGGGGGTCAGACCCCTCTCCTCCATTCTGGCTCTACCCCTCGGCTCAGCACCCCCACTTCCTGCTGGCTGCGGCCAGCACCAGGGCGATGGGACAGCTCCCCGCGCGCAGGCTCAGACCTGGCGGGGCCCAGCGGCACGTTCGAGGGGCCAGCGCGCTCCTATCCGCCCAGGCACCCGCTAGCTATGTCAGCGCCCTTCACCTCGGCCCCGTCTCACCCGGTCCTCCTGGTCGGGCCGCCCTGTCGCCGCCAGAGCGCGGGGGGAGGGGAGCACTTCCTTTGTCTCCTTCCCCCAGCCCGGCTCTCCCGCGGACTAGCGCGGAGGGGACACTGGGTAGGACCCCACCCGGGCCTCCGGGCCCCACACCGGGCCCGAGCCTCCCCCTACTCACTGCAGTGGGCGAAGACCGGCAGGACCTGCCCCATGGCCCCCCTCGGGCCTGCATCGGGACCCCCGCCCACTCCGGCCGCGCCGCCCTGGGCCCGGGGCCGCGAGCGTTCATCTCCGCCAGGCGCACGCCGCCGCCGCCGCCATCCTCGCCTTCTCCTCCAGGGCC
>NW_004444023.1:344567-347810 GCF_000243295.1 Trichechus manatus latirostris
GTGGCTAAGGCACTGCAGCGCGGGGGCCGGGGGCGGGGCCAGAGGGAGGCGGGGCGGAACTGAGGACGGGCGAGGGGGCGGGGAAACACGCAGAAGCTTGGTTGCTGGGGCGTGGCTGTAGACCAGAGAGGCGGAGCTAAGAGGCAGGCAAGGGGCGGGGAAAGCGTGGAAAGGGATCAGATGAGAGGCGGTGGGAGCGGGTCTCTGGGAGGGGGCGTGGTCTTTAGAGAAACAGGGGCGGGGCTTGGGGATAGACGGAGGGGTCTGGGGAGAGAACCGAGGCGCCTTGGCGGAGAGGATGGGAGAATGGATCTCCGGATGGGTTGGGGCGGAACTAGGAGCAACAAAGATGAGAAGACAGAAATATTCTAATGTTCTGAGGTAGGGTCCTAACCTCGATTCGCAGAGGGAGTGGGACTAGGGAAAACGGGGAGGGAAGAAATGACTCCAAAAGTTTTGAGGCGAGGGGAGGCGCTCAGAAATGGGTGGGGCCTAAGCCAATTTAGAATATTCAGATAAGTGGGTGGGGTCAGCTGGGAGAGAGCCGAGCTAGAGGTGGGGCCGAGAGGGAATAAGAAAGAACCTGCAAAGGAGGGGGCGGGCCCCAGAAGGTGGACCAAACCTGGAGTGCAGAGGCTTGGCCTGGAGTTGAGGCGTAGTTAGGATTTCGAAGACTACAACCATCTGAGGCTGTGGGCTTGAGTTGATGGGCAGTGGAGAAGCAACAGAAGCTCGGGGTAAGGGTCGAACAAAAAAAATAACCAAAGATTTAAATGTTTTGAAGCTGGAGGTGTGAAAGTGGGCGGAGCTTACAGCGGGGCTGGGGACCAGAAGCCAAGGCGTTATGGTTAAGAACACGGTTTCTAGAATTCAGTTCCCGGTAACACCAATTACTAGCTATAGGCAGGTATTCCTTTGTGACTCGGTTTCCTCATATGTAAATTGGAGATAATGGTATACAAGCATTCCCCGGGGTACGAACTTCCGACTTATGGACTACTCATACTTGGCTTTTAATATTATGTAAATTTGCCCTCACTTTCTAACCCCTAATTTACAACAAATTCTTCATCACAATCACCTTGCCTTGCTGCTGGTGTAGCTTTTAAATAATTGGAAAGGCTTCTACCCTTTTCTTGCACTAAAGAAAGGCTAAATAAGAACTGTATGTACCTCTTCCTACTTACCTACAAATTCGAATTTTCGATTTACGAATGAGGAACGGATCTCATTTGTAAGCCAGGGACTACCTGTAAAATAACGTGTGCCACATGGGTAAGTGCTACCAATCATTTTTTATCATGTTCCCTCACCCAGGTCCCAAAACCTGCTTTGAAGGTGTAGGAGAGGAGACCTAGAAGTCTAATCTCCTTTTTAAACTCGACTTGACCAGTACATAGGAATGGGATTTAGGTGGTTTAAAATCTCACAGCGGAGCAGATTGATGGCTGGGGGCCAGGGTCCTGACCCCAGAGGCTAAGGAAGGCGGCCTTCGCCCGCCTGCTGGAGCGCCTCCTCACGCCAGCTCTCGAGTTAGAGGAGGCTCAGGAGGAGGAAGAGGGAGGGGAGCAAGTCCCCCGACATGCCTCAGTCCTTTCTAGCCGCGCCGCGCCGCGCTCAGCGGCCGCATGGGGGCGCGGCGACGGCGTGGGGCGCGAGCAGGGCAGAACTGGCGCGCGTTCGTAGAGGACGCGCACTGCGCTTGGCTCTTGTTGCCGGGGCTGCTTCCGCGCTGGGGCTCCTTCGCTGTTCTCGACCGCCACGGCGGGGCGCTAGCAGCCCGCTTCGGCGCGCGCCAGGTGCTCGAGGCGCTGGGCCCTGGGCCCGGCGAGCCGGAGGGCTTGCTCCGGACGCTGCGCCGCGCCTGCCGGAGCGCTTGCTCGCGCTCTGGCCACGAGGCGAGCTGGGGCGGCTCCACGGCAGTGGTGTTGCTAGTCTCCTCGCCCTTCCTGCACCTGGCACACTGCGGCGACTCCCGCGCTGTGCTGAGCCGCGCTGGCGCCATAGGCCTTCAGCACCGAGGACCACAGGTCCCTGGGGCCCAGGGAGCCACAGCGCATCCAGGACGCGGATGGAAGCCTCCGCCGCTGGCGCATCGAGTGCTCCATGGCGGCGTTGCGGGCGCTGGGCGACTTTGCCTTCAAGGGGGCTTGAGGAAAGCCCCCGAGCTGCAAAATCTTGTCTGCGGAACACGAGGTGGCCGCTCTGGTCCACCAGACCAGGACGAGTTCTTGTTTCTGGCCTCCAACCGCATGTAGGACGCAATATTTGGCGCCTCCCGGGTGAGACTGGTGACTTCGCGCCTTCGCTTGCGCCTGGCCCCAGCTTCTTTAGGGGCAGCTGTTGGACACGTGTCTGGGCAAGGCAGTAGGGGCGGGGCGTGGGAAGGGGTAGGGCTTGGTACAATGAAAGGGGAGAACACGGGATTTAGGGAGGAAGGCTTTGATGGAGAGGCCGACCTAGAAGGCATGAGTTGTTGTTAAGTGCCATCCAGTCCACTTCAACTCGTAGCGACCTCATGTGACAGAGTAGAATTGCCCCCATAGGGATTTCGAGGCTGTAATCTTTACAAGAGCTTCAAACAAATCGAGGAGAGCCAAATTATGACCTTGAGTGTATCTCACCTGAATCTAGAGACCATGTCAAGAATAATTTTGAGACACCGAACACTAAGGACCGAAGACGAGACGAGTTGTGGGATGATGACATCAAGGACACATACACGAAGAAAGCAAAAGGTCATTAAAAAGATAGGAAAGAAAGAAAAGACCAAAATGGATGTCAGAAGAGACTCTGAAACTTGCTCTTGAACTTAGAGTAGCTAAAGCAAATGGAAGAAATTATGACATAAAAGACCTGAACAGAACATTTCAAAGGGCAGCTCGAGAAGACAAAGTATTATAATGAAATGTGCAAAGACCTGGAATTAGAAAACCAAAAGAAAAGAACATGCTTGACATTTCTCAAGCCGAAAGAACTGAGTTGTAATATTGAAAGATTCTATGGGGCAAAATACTGTATGATGCAGGAAACATCAGCAGAAGATGGAAGGATATAAAGCCAAAAACTATAAAGTTCATAGAAGAAAAAATAGGACCAACGCTACAGGCTGTAATACACGGCCTTAACAGAATACAAACCATAACCACCAACACACAAACTCCAGAAGATAAGCTAGATAACTGGGATCTTCTAAAAATCAAACACCTATGCTCTTCAAAAGACTTCACCAAAAGAGTAAAA
>NW_004444023.1:348355-399801 GCF_000243295.1 Trichechus manatus latirostris
ATCAACAGATGAATGGATAAACAAACTATGGTACATACACACAATGGAGTATTACGCAATGATAAAGAACAATGATAGATCTGTGAAGCATCTCATAACATGGATGAAACTGGAGGCCATTTTGCTGAGTGAAATAAGTCAATCACAAAAGGACAAATATTGTATGAGGCCTTTATTGTAACAACTCATGAAAAGTTCACACACAAAAAGTAACAATCTTTGTTGGTTATGAGGGTTGGGAGGGGTGGGGGGGAATACTTAATAGACATTAGATAAGTGGCAACTTTGGTGAAGGGTGAAGTTACTCCTGAGGTTCACCGTTCAGCCAGGGATTGGACAGCCCCATAAAACAAAACGGGACTAATGAGGCACAGCAGTCCAGGGACAAGGACTAGAAGGCAGAAGGGGACAGGAAAGCTGATGATAGGGAACCCAAGATTGAGTAAAGGCAGTGTTGACATGTAGTGGGGTTGTTAACCATTGGTCATAGTGCAATATGTATACTAACCACTTAATGAGAAACTATTTTGTTCTGTAAACTTTTATCTAAAGTGAGAATAGCAGCACAACTGGAAGAATGTAATTGATGTCACTGAATTGTACATGCAGAAATTTTTTAAATGGTGTATCTTTGGCTACGTATATTTTCATAAAAAATAAAGGTCCTCCGAGGCCGAGAAGGGAGACTGTTGACATGTCGTGGGATTGTTAACCGATGTCATAAAACAGTATGTGTACTGACTGTTTAATGAGAAACTATTTGTTCTGTAAACCTTCACCTAAAGTGCAATAAAAAAAAAAGAATTCAAAAAAAGAAAAAAAAAAAAAAAGAAAACAAGATGGAAGGAATACACAGAGTCACTGTACCAAAAAGAATTGGTCAACTTGCAACCATTTCAGGAGGTAGCATATGATCAAAAACTGATGGTACTGAAGGATGAGGTCCAAGCTGCACTGAAGGCATTGGCGAAAAACAAGGCTCCAGGAACTGATGGAATACCAGTTGAGACGTTTCAAGAAATGGATGCAAGGCTGAAAGCTCTCACTCGTCTATGCCAAGAAATTTGGAAGACAGCTACCTGGCCAACCGAGTAGAAGAGATCCATATACGGGCCCATTCCGAAGAAAGGTGATCCAACAGACTGTGGAAATTATTGAACAATATCATACGAAAGTAAAATTTTGTTGAAGATAGTTAAAAAAATGGTTACAGTAGTACATAGACAGGGAACTGCCAGAAATTCAAGCCAGATTCAGAAAAGGATGTGAAACAAGGGATATAAGTGTTGATTTCAGATGGATCTTGGCTGAAAGCAGAGAATACCAGAAAGATATTTACCTGTATTTCACTGACTATGCAAAAGCATTAGACTGTGTGGACCATAATAAATTATGGGTAACATTTCAAAGAATGGGAACCAGAACACTTAATTGTGCTCATGAGGAACCTGTATACAAACCAAGAGGAAGTCGTTCGAACAAATATTGTGTGGTTTAAAATCAGGAAAGGTGTGTGTCAGGGTTGTATTCTTTCACCATACTTATCCAGTTGTATGCTGAGCAAATAAATAATCCAAGAGGCTGGACTGTGTGAAGAAGAACATGGCATCAGGATTGGAGGAAGACTCACTAACAACCTGCGATATGCAGATGACACAACCTTGCTTGCTGAAAGTGAAGAGAACTTGAAGCACTTGCTGGTGAAATGAGAGATTACAGAATTCAGTACGGATTACACCTCAATGTAAAGAAAACATAAATCCTCACAACTGGACCAATAAGCAACATCATGATAAACAGAGGAAATATTGAAGTTGTCAAGGATTTCATTTTACTTAGATCCACAATCAATGCCCATGGAAGCAGCAGTCAAGAAATCAAATGATGTATTGCATTGGGCAAATCTACTGCAACAGACCTCTTTAAAGTGTTAAAAAGCAAAGATGTCACTTTGAGGACTATGGTATTTTCAATTGCCTCATATGCATGCGAAAGCTGAGCAACGAATCAGGGAGACTGAAGAATTGATGCCTTTAAATTATGGTGTTGTTGAAGAATATTGAATATACCATGGACTGCCAGATGAAGGAACAAATCTGTCTTGGAAGAAGTACAGCCAGAATTCTCCTTAAAAGGGAAGGTGGAGAGACTTGTCTCATATACTTTGGACAAGTCGTCAGGAGGGACCAGTCCCTGAGAAGGAAGGACATTATGCTTGGTAGAGTAGAGGGTCACCGAAAAGGAGGAAGACCCTCAACAAGATGGATTAACACAGTGGCTGCAACAGTGGGCTCAAACATAGCAAGGATTGTGAGGATGACATAGGACCCAGCAGTATTTCATTCTGTTGTACATACGGTCGCTGTAAGTTGGAACTAACTGGACTGCACTTAACAACAACAGTCTGTACCTGAGCAGATGGCTGCACCTTTTTCACAGGGAGCCGCTGGATAGGTCTGAACCACCAACCTTTCAGTTAACAGCCGAGCTTAACCGTTGCACCACCAGGGCATGAGTAAAGCTAGAGAAAGTGGGGAGTGGAACTTCACTAAAGGACATGGCCTACTGGAATTAAACAAACAAAAAAAAAAAACTATTGCCATGAGTCTCTTAGGACTCATAGTAACCCTATAGGACTGGGTAGAACTGCCCCATAGGGTTTCCAGGGAGCAGCTGGTGGATTTGAACTGCCAACCTTTATGGTTAGTAGCAAATCTCTTAACCACTAAGTCACCAGGGCTTCAGAGAAAGGAACAGTAAGGATACCTTGAGGCACTCTCCATAGAAGGTTAGTGGGAGGGACATAAGAGAAAGGGCGTGGTCCTTTGCAAAGGGGCGGGCACTAGGACGTAGGGGCGGAGCCTGAGGCACGCTAAGCGCTTGAGGACGGAAGAGCAATTAGACAGCAAAGTAGGCAGGGCTTCAGAGGAAGGGCGTGGTTCTCTGGAACAGGACCAGGTTGTTACAGGGAGCCCTGGTGACGCTGTGGTTAAGTATTTGGCTGCTAACCAAAAGGGCAGCAGTTTGAATCCACCCCCTGCTCCTTGGAAACCCTATGGGGCAGTTCTTCTCTCTCCTATAGGGTCACTATGAGTCCAGTAGACTTGACAACAACGTGGTTTTTTGGTTTTGTTTTTTTACAACAGTGAGGAAGTAGCCCTGGTGGCGCAGTGGTTACAGCGCTTGGTTGCTAAGGGAAAGTTCAGTTGTTTGAACCCACCAGCTGCTCCACAGGAGAAAGATGTGGCAGTCTGCTTTCCTAAAGATTAAAGCCTTGGAAGCCTTATGGGGCAGTTCTACTCTGTCCTATAGGGTCGCTATGATTCTGAATCGACTGGCCTGGCAATGGGGTTTTTTAATAGGATGACTGAGAAGGAACCCTGGTTGCGCAATGGTTAATTGCTCAACTGCTAACCCAAAGGCAGATAGTTGGAGCCCACTAGCCTCTTGGTGGGGAGAAAAGACCTGGCAATCTCCTCCTGTAAAGATTACAGCCTAGGAAACCCTACGGGGCAGTTCTACTCCGCCCCAGGGGGTCGCTATGAGTCAGAATGGACTCAACGGCGCCCTAAAGCAGGGATACGGGCGAAGGCGTTGTCTAAGAGATTGGTCCTGGTAGAAGAGGATTGAGTGTAGTCCGGCAGATGGACTAGTCTTGGGAAAAATGGACCTAACCAGATTGGGGACAGGGAACTGGAACACCAGGATTGTTTGGAAGCCAAGCTTCCAAGGGCGTGGAGCTCCGTGCTGGGCTTCAACTCCCTCGCACCCGACTCCCTTTCCCCACCGTCTCCAGAGCAGCCTGGACAACATGTCCTGCATCCTGGTCTGCTTCCCAGGGACCCCCAAGCCTTGTGAAGAGGCGATCAGGAGGGAGCGAGCGCTGGACTCCACCGTGGGCAGCAGGGTCACCTGCGAGCAGGCGCCAGAAGCCCAGCGGGAGGGACGGTAGACAAGCAGGGGCTCCTCCACAATCCTGCCTCCTTCTCAGCTCTGTTTCTCTGCCTAGGAGCCCCCCGCCTGAATGGGGACTTCAGGACTCTGGCCTTGGAGGACATCCCGGGTGCACTGCCTGGGGGTAGGGCTGGACTGCAAGCGACAGGATGAGGGTGGGAGGGGGAGAGCCTCTCTTTGCTCTCCAGGGTCACTGTCATCACTGAACCTTATTCTTAGCTCTGCCAGGCCTCAGAAGGGCTCTGGGAGGTAAGGACCCCGTGGAGTTTTTTTTTTTTTTTTTTTTACCTTAAATTTTACTTACGGAGCCCTGGTGGTATAGTGGTTAAGAGCTCACTGCCCGCCAGAAAGGTCGACAGTTTGAATCCACCAGTCAGTCGCTCCTTGGAAACCCTGTAGGGCAGTTCTACTCTGTCCTATAGGGTCGCTAGGAGTCCGAATCGACTCGACTGCAACGGGTGGCGTAGTGATCGGGTGGTATAGTGGTGAAGAGCTCGACTGCTAACCAAAAGGTTGGCGGTTCGAACCCACCAGCCGCTCCTTGGAAACCCTGTGGGGGCAATTCTACTCTGTCCTTATAGGGTCGCTGTAAGTCGGAATCGACTCGACAGCAATGGGTTTAAATTTTATTTATTTTGTTATTGTTGAGAATATACACAACAAAACATACACCAATTCAAGTTTCTACATGTCCGTCGTATATTTCTACATCTACATGTACACTGGTTACATTCTTCGAGTTGTGCAACCATTCTCAGCCTCCTTTTCTGAGTTATTCCTCCCACATTAGCATAAACTCACTTCCCCCTAGGGTTCCTATCTAATCTTTGCAGTTGCTGTTATCAGTTTGATCCCATATAGATAGTTCTTAAAAGAGCACAATGCTCAAGGCAGACCTCCTTTTTTACTAGTTAGACTAAGCTATTGTTTGGTTTTAAGATGATTTCAGGGGATAATTTTGGTTTAAGGTTTAAAGATTATCTCAGGACAGTAGTTTCAGGGCTTCATCCACTCCCCATGGCTCCAGAAAGTCTAGAGTCCATGAGAATTTGAAATTCTGTTCTGCATTTTCCCCCTTTTGATCAGGATTCATCTATGGAATCTTTGATCAAAATGTTCAGTAATGGTAGCCAGGTACCATCCAGTCCTCCAGGTCTCATGGCAAAGGAGGCAGTTGTTCATGGAGGCAGTTAGCCACACATTCTATTTTCTCCTCCTATTCTTGACTGTCCTTCTTCCTCTGTTGCTTCAAGTGAATACAGATCAATTATTGTGCCTTGGATGGCCGCTTGCGAGCTTTTAAGACCCCAGGTACTACACAATGAACTAGGAGGTAGAACAAGGGCACTGAACGTGTTATTAGGTCAATTAACTGGGATAGGACCCTGTGTTTTTTAGTGTTTCTCTTAGGAGCATTCAATCCAGCCATTCCCCCTCTAGATATGGGGAAATTGAGGCCAGAGAGGACAAAGGACTTGTCTGCTATAGTAATAAATTCCCACCTTGAGCCCTGAAGCACCATGCTAGGCATAATGAGGTGATGTAGAGAAGGAACTTTGCTTCATTTTCAAGAAATGTGCTCCTTGCAAGACTCTATAAGATCCCTGGGTGGTGTAAGGGGTTTGCACTGGAAAGGTTGGCAGTTCAAACTCAGTGACAACACGGAAGAGAGGCCTGGCAATCTGCTTCCATAAAAATTACAGCCAAGAAAACCCTATGGAGCACAATTCTATTCTGTAACACATGGAGTCACCATGAGTTGGAATCAACTCAATGGCAATGGGTTTGGGTTTAGGTTTTTTTGCAAGGCTCTATAAGGTCCATCATCACAAGCACCACCCCTTCAATCCAGGAATAAGGCAGGAAAATTCAGGGAATCTTAATAATCGGTCTCTAAGGCCGTCTGCCTCCATAAAGATTGTTGTCGTTAGGTGCCCTCGAGTTGGTTCCGACTCATAGCAACCTATGTAGAACAGAATGAAACACTGCCCAGTCCTGCGCCATCCTCACAATCGTTACTATGTTTGAGCCCATTGTTGCAGCCACTGCGTCAATCCATCTCATTGAGGGTCTTCTTTTTCACTAACCCTTTGCTTTACCAAGCATGATTTCCTTCTCCAGGGACTGGTACTTGCTGATACCATGTCCAAAGTAAGTGAGACAAAGTCTTGGCATCCTTGCTTCTAAGAAGCATTCTGGCTGTACTTCTTCCAGGACAGATTTGTTCCTTCTTCTGGAAGTCTGTGGTATATTCAATATTCTTCACCAACGCCATAGTTCAAACGTAATCCATAAAGATTATGGCCTTGGAAACCCTACCGGGAGTTCTACTGTGTCCTAGAGGGTCACTATGAAATCTGAATTGACTAGATGGCAATGGGTTTGTTTGCTTGGTTGGTTTTTGCAAGGTTCTATAAGGCCCATTATCCCAAGCACCACCACCCCTCCACCCAGGAATAAAGCAGGAAATTCAGGGAAAGTTAATAACAGTCCCCTGAGGCCTGAATGAAGTGCAGAGACCCTGAGGACAATATCCTTGAGGATGGTCCAAGTCTTGGAGGGGAGAGTTGTGAGTTGGACTCAGATAGCTGCAGAGGAGAGGTGGTAGGTGGTGAAGGATAAATTAAGGCTTGGGAGCAGGAGTCAGGAAAGAAATGTGAGGGAGGAAGCCGGAGCCAGAGTCCAAATATCTTTGCATGGTAGGGAAGGGAGGTTGGTTATTATCTTTTGAATGAGGGAGAATTGTTGATGGTTTCTCAGCAATGGAAGGAGGTCTTGGTCAGGATTCTTTGGGTTGGAAGTGACAGAAACCCAATGCAACCTCTGACAGAAAACAGGGAATTTATCGGGTCGTCTAATTGAAGTGTTTAGGGACTTAAGGCATAGCTGGATCGAGTTCTCAGATGTTGTCATCAGGAACTGTCTCTTAGCTTTATTTTCTTTGAGTTGGCTTCATTCCCAGGCAGGGTCTCCTCATGAGGTAGTAGAGTTGCCGCTTCAGGCTCACATCCCACCAGCTTACCATCCCCAGTGGAGAGAGGGCACCAGTCCTCCCAGAGCAGGTTTTCACTGGCCCAACTGGGTCACATGTCTGACTAGTCACTGTGTTTCTGATTGGTCTGGCGGGGGTCATATGCCCACCCTTAGCACTTGGAGTTGGGGCTGCTCCATCCAAACCTGACGGATTGAAAGATGGAGAATGGTGGTCCCTCAAAAGAAAATATGAGTGTTGCTTCCACAAGACAAGGAAGTGAATGCTGAGAGGGCAAGATGGGGGTTCCTATTCACTATCTCACACATTTTGCATTACAGAAGGGGCAAGGTGGGGCTGGAAAGCTGCCTTGAGCTTGGAGGCCTGACAGCTATCGTCCTTTGGGGACCCTCCACTCAGCTGGGCCCCCCCCCCAACAACTGAGGAAGAAAACTGACCCTTTCCCCAGCTCCGAGGACCAGCGGAAGGAAAACAAGCCGACGGAGGAACTTCAGAGTGCTTATTCTCCTTTCTCCTAGTTCCCTCTGACAGAAAAGCCTTACACAAGGGGGAAATTCCACTTACCATTCAGACCAAAAAACCCGAAAAAATTTTGAAATATTTAGAGCTGAACAGAATCCGAGAAACCATCCAGTTCATTAAGCTTCTCTTCCCTTTCCATTTTCATCTTTTTTTTTTTTTTAAATTGGGGATGGTTAGAGTTCTTATTACATTTTAATTACTTAAGTAATTCAAGATATATTTTTCTTGTTAAAAAAACCAATATGATTTACCTAGTCAGTTGGCAAATCCGTGTGGGGTACCTGCTGTGTGTGAGGTCCTGCTTACAACCTTGAGCAAGGCCAGCTGAGACCTCTGTCCCCGGTGGGACTGACCTTCAATAAATAAGATCATCTCAAACACTGACAAGTGTCCCAAGGAAAACAAAACAGGGACATGATAACAAAATGACCAGGGGACCTACTTTGGTCTTTAAAATTATTGTTTTTTGAGTGGGTAATCAATTTACTTGGTTCGAAATTCAAAGGATACAAAATGGTGTACAATGAAAAGTCTTTTTCCATCCCCTACCCTCTGCCACTGAATTTTGCACCACAACGGGGTGCTTTAGACGGGCCTCAGGGAAGGCCTCCGCAGAGGGAAAAGGGATATTGAGCAGAGACCTTACAGAGAAGGAGCTAGCCATGCAAACACCCCAGGGAAAAGTGTCCCAAGCAGAGGGAACAGCCAGTGAAAAGCCCTGGAGACAGGATTGAACTTGGCATTTGCAGGATGAGGCTTGAGATCTTTATCACCAACGAATTCCCCACATTCCCACTTCCCATTTCATTGGTAACTGTTACAGACTGAATTGTGTCTCCCAAAATGTGTGTCAGCTTGGCTAGGCCATGATTCCCAGTATTGTGTGTTGTAAATCCTGCCTCTACAATGTTAATGAGGCAGGATTAGAGGCAGTTATGTTAATGAGGCAGAACTCCATCTACAAGATTAGATTGTGTCTTAAATCAATCTCTTTTGAGATATAAAAGAGAGAAGGGAGCAGAGAGACATGGGGACCTCATACCACCAAGAAATAAGAGCCAGGAGAATAATGTGTCCTTTGGACGCTGGGTCCCTATGCTGAGAAAGAAGCTCCTCAACTGAGGATGATTGATGATAAGGACCTTCCCCAGAGCCGACACAGAGAGAAAGCCTTCTCCTGGAGCTGGCACCCTGAATTTGGACTTGTAGCCTCCTAGACTGTGAGAGAATAAATTTCTCTTTGTTAAAATCATCCACTTGTATTTCTGTTACAGCAGCACTAGATAACTAGAACAGTAACCAGTGTAATGAGGTTGGAGTGGATTTTTCCAGATCGTTCACTCTGCATATTGTTGTGAGGTGCTATGAAGTTGATTTTCTACTCCTAGCAACCAAGCGACAGAGCAGAACTCCCCCATAGAGTTTTCTAGGCTGTAATCTTTAAGGGAGCAGATCACTAGCTTTCTCCTGAAGAACTGCTGAATGGGTTCAAACTGCCAACCCGCTGGGTGGGTTTAAACTTTCAACTTTTTAGTTAGCAGCCAAGCGCTTAACCGTTCCACCACCAGGGCTCCTTACTCTGCATGTACACACATGTATATGTTCCTCTAGCAAATACATGGTATCTTTGGTATTTCCTTGATTTTTTTCATACCATACATATCATTAGGAAACTTGTTTTTTCTCTCAACAATATCATAGAGAGCTCTTCCATGCAATCACACACTCCATGCTTTTTAGCTGATGCCCAGAGGAGGGATGTGCAGTGATTTAGCTATCTGTCCTTCTTTTGATGGCCATTTAGGCTGTTTCTGATTTCCTGCGCCAACGTCATCGCTGCCACAAAGACCATTAAACAGGTTCCTTGTGCACATAGGCAAGGGTTTCTCTAGTGGAGGAGTCTTGCTACCTATTTTGTATGGTACTTGAGCTGAGAACGGAGCCTTGGTGGTGCAGTGGTTAAGAGCTCAGCTGTGCTAACCAAAAGGTCAGCAGTTCAAATCCACCAGCCACTCCCTGGAAATCCTATGGGGCAGTTGTACTCTGTCTTATGGGGTCACTATCAGTCCGAATCGGCAAGGGGTTGGGTTTTGGTTTGAGCTAAGCATGGTTTCTATATTTTTAAAGGGTTGTAAAAAAAAAAAAAATACGTGAAAGAGGCCTTATGTGGTCCACAAAGCCTACAAGATTTACTATTTGGATATTTACAGAAAAAGTCTGCTGAACCCTGGTCTAATATAGGCAGCACCCAGAAGTGCTCACAGATGGGAAAGCAGAGACCCAGAGAGGAGAAAGGACTTGACCAAGGTTCCACAGAACTGAGGTTCTTATTTGATTGCATAAATGTTTGTGGAGCTGCTGCTCTGAATCTGGCAGGGCTGGGTGAAGCCCAGAAATCGATCACGTACACGTCTGCCCCCAAAGAACTCCCACCCTGAGAAGACTCCCGGAGGAACAATTACAAGCTAGGTGGGTCAGGGTTCAAGGTCACCCACAGTAGGATGGAGAAGGGGAGGGGCTTACTCAAGTCTTCATAGAATTCCTGTCAGAGCTTGGCTTAGAAGGTGAGGCGCTCCCCAGGTGAAGGGGGCGTAACAGGGGATCATCAAATCTGCTGGGTCCTGAGAAATGTTGGTTTTACACTCACACCTTGGGGACTCCGGCAAGAGAGCCATAGCCCAGATTCGTTCCCTGCCTCCAGGCCTCAGTTTACCCATTTGCACGCATCTTAGTGATGATTTCTCAGGCTCCTGCCCCTCCGCTAAGCACTTCACCCGGACTAAGTGGCGCTCTCCGGTGGGGGCGTGGCCACTAGGGTGACGTCACTTGGGCGGGGCTAGAGGGACCCGCTGCGGAAGCCTCGGAAGGGGTCCCGGCTCCGTCCAGAGCGGGCGCTTGGGAAAGGGGGCTGCTGGGAACCGACACCTGGGCGGGGGGGGCTCCCCGCCTCCGGGCCCCCTAGATTGCTAGGATAATCCCTCCATCCCCCGCAGGAGAAACTGAGTCATTCCGGGGCGTGCGTGGGGAGGGGGCCACACAGGAGCCCCGCGTCCCGTCACTACCCCGGGCCAGCGCCGCTCCCCCCACCCGCGCCTGTCTCCCCAGCCCCCACCCCCATCCTCACCCCACACCCGGACCCTGCAGCTGTGAGTCAGCGGCCGACCGCGCCCCCTCGGCCCACTTCCTCCTCACCTTCCCGAGGCGCGCGGGCGGGGCGGCCGGGGGCGGTGAGAAGGGTGGGACCCTAGCCACCCATCCCCCTCCTGTGCGGGGGAGGGGGCTAACCCCCCCAGTCACCACCCCCTCATAAACTGACAGAGAAGACAGAGACGCTGGGGGCTCCGAAGGTGGGATTTAAGGGAGAACGTTTGAGAGAATCTGTGCTTAACCAGAGGGTCCGAGCCGTCGCCCCCCAAAATTGAGTAACAGGGAAAGAAATGGAGAAGTCAATGGGGAGGGTGAGAAGAGAGAAATTGTGCCCCTGTTTCGATCGCCCTAAGAATTTCCATACTGGGGGAGACATAGGGATCATGGAAGGATCCCTTTCCCTCCTACCAAGCTACTCCCCCAATTTGGGGGCGACCCCCAGAGTGCACCTCTATGCACTGACTCACGCTGAGAACGAGGAAAATAGCGGAAGTCAAGGGTGCCGCGTTGCCCTTTTAAGCGCCCTCCACCCCCAGCCTTGAGGCGGCCGCGGCCCCTTTAAGGCGCGGGGCATTGTGGGTGTGGGGAGTGGAATTTTGGAACGAAATGTAGCGAAGAGAAGTACAGTAGTAAGAGTAACATTGTAGCCGCCGCCGGCCAAGGGGGCGCGCCGGGGAGGGGACGCCGCACCCCCTTTCTGCCGCAGGAACCCCCATCAAACCCCAGGGGGAGGAGGCGTCCGAGGACCCGCTTCGGCCCCGGCCACGTTCCCCCCAGGAAGCCGGACTCTATGGGGCGGGACCCTGGGGGAGACTGAGCAGAACCTGGAGCCAGCCTCGAACCCCTGAACCGCGAGCCAGGGGCGCCCCGGGAGCCTTCACCCCGTGGGCGCGCCGCCCGCCCGTGAGCAGCCATGAGGTGAGCCGCGAACTGCCGCCGGGCGAGGGCTCCCCGCCCTGCCTTTGTCCCCCCTCCCCCAGCTCGCTCGGGGCTGGAATTTGGGAACTGGGCTCTGGGAGCCTTAGATTTGGGGCCGAATCCCGCTGGACGAGCTCCAAATACTGGCCACCTCCTCATGACTCCCAAGGCTCAGGGTGATGCCGGTGAGGTTCTCCTGGGAGCCCTCAGATTTGGGGGCGCTCCGAGGACTCCTGAATTTTAAAGACTTTTTCAGGGGACCTCCAAGTTGGTGAATTCTCTCCACAGAGATGCCAGGATTCAGGCAAATCTCAGAATCTCCCCAAACCTCAACTCGGAGTATGGGAGGGATTGTGGGGGGCCGCGTTGGGAGCTCTGGAACCTGGAAGAGAGGCTAACCCTTGTTCGCGGGATGTCCTTTTACGTGGCGCTGAAAAAGTCTCCCCAATTGGAACCGCGCTTCCTAACTTCAGGGGTACGTCTTAACCCCATAAATTTGGGGGCAGGGGACACTCATCCTCTTGTGGAGGAGGTTGGTGGTGCGGACGGACTAATGGACCCAGACGCAACCTCGAGGGTCTGGTTGGGACTCCCCTCCCCCGCCCCTCTGCACCCAGTCTTCCCGAAACAGGCCGTGCCTAGGACCGAGTGAGCGCTCCGTGCGGAGGGCGGCTCCCAGGTCCGCAGCCAGCAGGGCGGCCCTTCTCCCCCACCTGCGCGGCCCTGGAGAGGGAGGGGGCGCGGCAGCTGGGGGAAGGGGGGCCTTTGTCTTCCTGACTCACCTGTCGAGACAGCTGGTGGGGGGGGGCGAGCAAGGAGCGCGGTGGGCCGGCTGCTCTTCTCACCCCGGCCCCTCCCCCCTCCCCACCCTCCCCACCCTTGCCGGGCCCTTGGGAGCTGTGGGGTTGGAGGAGGGGGCGCAGGAAAGCTTCAAGGTCATAGCTCTCTCCGCCTGGGACCCAGGCTTCCCAAAGAATTCCAGCTTTCTTCTCAGGAATTTAATCCTGGGGTGAGGGGCCCAAGGCACCCAGGGATTGTATCTTCATGTGGCCTCCCCTAAAACTCCTGGGCTCACCTGAGGGCGGGGCCAGTGCAGGAGCTGGGCTAGGGGAAGGGACTCACCAACCCCCATAATCTCTCCCTTGGGGCCGGAGCCTGACAATACTATCTCCCTTCCTCCACTCTCTCTGGGACTTCCTGCCCCAAAGCCCCCAGCCTAAAGGGGAAGGCCCCGAGGGACTGCTGGGGATTAACCTCCTGGTGCCTGCACCCTCCAACTTCCCCCACACCCTTGCCTCTGATATGGGGTAGCATTCCTTTTTATGATCACTAGAGAACTCCCCTCTCCTCGATTCTTCCTTCTGCTGGGAAAGGGGTTGTTGGAAAATTCGGATTAAGGGGCACCCACAGACACCCTCAAGACTTCCTGGCTAGCTTTCCCCCCATTATAGCAACATCCCTTAAGGTCTGCCCTGGAGAGGGAGCAGTTTGCGGTCTTCCTTCACCCTCTTCCCCTGGGACGGGACGCTGCTCTCCCACTGCCCCCCAGCCCCGCCTCTCGTCCCCCCCAAGAGCGTTTCCGGTCCCGCGGATGGCGGATGTCCGAGTTAGTGCTGCCTCACTCGCTGCGAGACCGTAAAAGGGCAGGAGCAGCTTCTGGGCCGGCCTCCCGCCCTCCCCTCAGCCCCAAGGCCCTGGCCCTCCCATAGGGCCCCCCTCTTGTGGTGGCAGTGGCTGAACCTCCCACCTCCTGGGGGGTGGGCAGAAGTTGATCCTATCCCACTAGAGGGTCACTCCCACCTCCTGAAGGGTCTCCCCTTTGGGTGGCGATACCCACCTTCCTGGGCTCTGCCTCTCTTCAAGGACTAGGATTCAGGAGACCTATGCCTGTATTCCCAGCTGGGGAAACTGAGGTTCAAAGAGGAAACCATGGCGTAAGGCCCCTTAGCAAATCCTAGGCAATTATGGGGGGCAGATGCAGGGTAGGGAAGGTCTGGTTTGGGATCCAGTCCTCTGATTGCTGGCTGGTTAGGCTGGGGACAGTCGTGGGGGCAGTTGGAAGGAGAGGATGTTAAGATGGAAAATTACAAGATATATTTCTTTTTCTCCCAGTTTGACAAATATTTGTTGAGTGTCTCCTGTGTACAGGACTCTGAGCTGGGATTCTGGGAGGGCCAGGAAGGGAGGCAGAGGTCTGAGGATCTCCAGGCGGAATGGATTCAGGAAGAATTTGAGTCCATTTTTTTCCTCTTCCAATAATAGTAATTGTTATTATTGTTATTTAAAAAAAAAAAGAAACTTGTGCTCAATCATCTGCTCTATGCCAGGCACAGTACTAGGGCCTGATTCAGTTTAATCTTCCTCACATTCTAAGAGACTGATACTGTTACAGCCTTCCCAGTTTACAGATGGGAAAACTGAGGCACAGAGAAGTTAAGCAAATTTCCTGTTAAGTCAAACAGTTTGGACATGGCCAAGCGTGAATTTGAACCTAGGCTGTCTCCAAATGACTATATGCTATTAAAGAAAGGGGAAATTTAAAAAAAAAAAAAAACTTTTTAAGTAACACACTTTCGCTGTGGGAACACTTAAGATAATGCAGATAAACAAAAAGAAACTCAGGTGGGAAACTACCTTCCTGTACATTTATGGAAAACAGAGGCCCATGGAGAAGGGACTAGAATGAGGTCACACAACGACCACAGGCAGGGCTGGAACCCTGGGTGTGGGTCTGGTTCCCTACGCAGGGTTGCTTCAACTCCAAGAAGATTTGTAGTTTGGAAAGGTTGGGGATGAGGTGGGGTCGGGGGTAGGGTCACAAGTTTTATGGTATAAAGTGGCTATGGGGTAAGTCGGGGGAGGGGAGGAATGAAGGAAAGAGCAAGATTCCAGTCTGGAAGGTTTGAGTAAACCGGAGTCATTGGAGTGCTTGATTACCCCCAATGATGGGAAGCTCTCTCCCTTATGTTTTGACTATCAGTTCCCATGTATGGAGGGTTCTAAATTTGTTCCTTACAACAAATCCAGTGCATTATGGTTTCCGAGTGAGAAACTGAGATCCAGACAGGTGAAGCCACGCAGCAAGGAAGTAACTTGAACCCTCTTTCATTTACCAAGTGCTACAGTTTTCCAAAATATAGAGATAAGGGGGTGGAGGGGAATGAGTCCTAGGCTGACTGGGGTTAAGGCTCTCCCATGTCAGGTTGAGGGGTGCCAGGCCTCAGGAGACCACTGGAATCAGCTGGACCTGGTTTCAATCTCCTCTACTTTCTGGCTGTGTGATTTTCTGTTCTGGCTTATGCCTAGTTTATACACTTTTATTTTTTTGAACTTCAGTAATGAATTGGTTTTGTATAGGTAATACTAACCCAAGGGGGTGTGTGTGTGGAGATCATGTAGTTCAAAGGGGGTAAACTGTGTGAAATTTCCTCCCTCCCTGTCCCCCAGTCCCTTCAGAGGCAGCTACAGCCGGACTCCTGCATAGCAGCCTCAGGATATATCACCCCTCTGTGTGCGGATGTATTTATATCCTCCCCACCTTTTTTTTTTTAAACCTCTGATACACACCACTTGGTACCATGTCTTTTTTAAATTTAAAAAACTTAGCTGTTTTCTTATCTCTAAATGGGGTTAAGAACTCTGGGGGGAACCTGGGGAGGACGTGGGTTCAAATCCTAGCCCCTCTGCTGACCTGCTGTGTGACCTGGGGCAAGTGTGACCTCTCTGTGCCCTCATTTCCTCATTTCTCAGAAGGATACAGGGTCAGTGTCCATGTCATAAGGTTGTTTGTGGGGTTTAGTGTGGACATTGGAGCAAGGCGCCTAGAACAGTGTCTGGGACACGGGCTAACTGATAGTATCAGCTGCCGTTGTTAAGAATTTTCTGTTTAGAGATGTGTTTGTTGTTGCTAGTTGGTGTTGACTGGATTCTGACTATGGCGACCCCGTGTGTGCAGAGTGGAACTGTGCTCCATAGGGTTTTCAAAGCTGTGACCTTTCAGAAGCAGATCGCCAGGCCTTTCTTTCGAGGCACCTCCGGGTGGGTTTGAACTGCCAAACCTTCAGCTAGTAGCCAAGCACTTAATTGTTTGCACCAACAACCATTATGTACTTACTATGTGCTGGGCACCAGTCTAGGTTCTGGGGACACAGCAGTGAACAAAAGGGACAAAACTCCATGCCCTCGCGGACCTGACATTTTGGTGGGGGAAAGAGACAGTAATAAATTTTGGGTCAAGCAGGGCTGGGTGCTGTGAAGAAGTGTGACAGGGCAGTCAGGGAGGGCTTCTCAGGTGACTGTCTAAGCAGAGACCTGGGGGAGGTGAGAGGTGAGGATCCAGGCTTGAGGAACAACACAGGCCCTGAGGCAAGAGTGCTTCTTTCCTGTAGAAGGAGCAGCATGGAGTCCGATGAGGCTGGAACAGAGCTAGCGAAGGGGAGAGGGAGGAGAGGAAATCAAAGAGATAATGGGGGCAGATAATGGAAGGCCATGGTGAGGACTTGGCTTTGACTCTGCCAGAGCCAGGAGCCACGGGAGCTTCTGAGAAGGGAAGGGGAAGGATCTGACTTGCATTTAAACAGGATCCTTCTGGGATGGGGACGCTGCAGCCTGGAGAGAGGCAGGACCAGCCTAGGGTCACCCAGCTGGGGTCCGGCTCTCTGGCCAGGCTGGAGACTCAGCAGGGCAGGGCCACCTGGGAGAGCAAAGTGCAGCCAAGGCAGGGCAGGGACGGCAGCCCTGGGCGCCTGGCCAGAGTCTGCCGTGGGTGTGGATGGCAGGTGTGGGCGAGGCCTTAACCCTGCCCAGCCGGGGGCACCAGAAGCCAGAAACAGCCCTCGAGGCTGCGCTTGTCTGGAAACAGCACCTGGTGTTTGGGTAGGGCCCACGCAGTGGCCGGTGGTGGAGACTGTGGCCTTGGGAGCCAGGTGGCTTGGGTTCACATCCTCCCCCACCCTCGCCGCCCCCGTTGCTACTCACTCACTGTGTGACCTTGGGCAAGTCACTCAACCTCTCTGGGCTTCAGTTTGCAGGCCTCACCTGCATTCACCTGCATGAGGAGGATGAAATAGTGCCTACCTTGTGGGTACAGGGCTTAGGAGGGTGCCTGATAAGGGGGGCTACTATGATTATGTAAACTTGGGGTGCAGGGCTCGGTCTGCTGAGGGTCTTTCCCTGCCCTGCCTAAGGAAGAGAGAGAGGCCTTTTACAGCCACAGCAGAGACAGAGCCATTTGAGGGTATAATTTCTCTCCCCGGAAACCCCTGACCACTTCCTCTTTTCAGGAAAAAGCTGAGTGGGGGTGGGGGGTGGGGACAAGCACTTCCCCCAGGTCTTTGTATGACCTTGGGCAAGTCACTTCCGGTTTCAGAGCCTTAGTTTTCTCACTGGGGGAGGGGAGTGTTGAACCTCCCCAGAGGGACTGGTGGGGGGTCCAGAGGGAGGCAGCTGTGTGGGGTGCCCGTGGGAGCCCTTGATAGGGATGCTGACAGTGACTGAGCGCTCGATACGTGCCAGGCACTCTACTTGCCCGACTCCGGTGCTACTCCCCACTGTCCTGAGAGATGGGGACTGTTACTTCCCCAGTTTACAGACGTGGGAAGGTCTCTTGTCTGAGTCACATGGAGTAGATGGCTCAGCGGGGATTTGAACCCAGGTCTGGTGGACGCCAGATCCTGAACTCTGAACCAATTGACCCCTGAGGCTGAGTCAGATGTCACCCCCTCCAGGAAGCTCTCTCTGACTCCCCCAGCTGTCTCCCGCACTGGACTGTGAGCCCCGGGAGGGAGGGAACGAGGCTGTCTGGGTCACCCCTGTGTCTGTTGTCCCCAGTACCGCCCAGCATGGGCCTGACCCGGAGCAGCGTGTGTCTGCTGAATGGCAGTTAGCGCCCCGGGGAGCTGGAGGGATGGGGTGGACTGGAGGAGACACCTGACTTCCCCTGGGGGGAGAAGAAGTAGAAGAACCTGGAATCTGGACCTGCCTTGCTGCAGCCTCACACCCGTCCCCCCACGCCTCAGCCTCAGCTCCTCCTCTGCCGAGCGCCCTGGCAGAGAGGGGAAACTGAGGGCCCAGACTGCTTGGCCTCACTCTGTCCCTATTATCTGCATCTCTCTTTCCAGACTATCTGTCTCGGGCTCCCTGTCCATCTTCCTGTCTGTCCATCTGTTTCTGCCTGTCTGTTTCTACCCAATCTGTCTGTCTTTTAGTCTGTCTCTCTCCTTTTCTGCAGTCTGACTCTCACCTCCCTCTCCATGTCTGTCTTTCTTTCCTTGTCTGTCTTTTTTCTCTCTTCCCCCATTTGTCTGTCTCACTTTCTCTCTCCCGGTCTGTCTCTCTCTCTCCTGGTTTTTATGTGTCTCTTCTTGTCTGTCTCTCTGTCTAGCCTGTCTTGTTTTCCTCCCCCAGTCTCTGTCTTTGCCGGTCTGTGCCCCCCACCCCCACCCCCGCCCGCTGGCCGCTCTGTGTCTTTCTCTTCACCACACATTCTGTCTTGGTCCCTTTGAATCTCCCCACGATAGAGGAGGTGACCGGCCCCTGGAGGAGGGCCTGTGCCACCCCCTGGCTAACTGGCCCCTCTCCTTCTCTCCCTACTTCCCGGCAGCGAGACGGTCATCTGCTCCAGCCGGGCCACTGTGATGCTTTACGATGACAGCAACAAGCGGTGGCTGCCTGCCGGCACAGGTCCCCAGGCCTTCAGCCGTGTCCAGATCTACCACAACCCCACAGCCAACTCCTTCCGGGTCGTCGGCCGGAAAATGCAGCCGGACCAGCAGGTGGAGCCCCTCCTCGCTCCCTCCGGGCTGAGCCCCCCACCCCTCCCTCCGGGCTGAGCCCCCCACCCCTGACCCCGCTGCCTCTCGCTCACCTTCCCCTCCTGCCAGGTGGTCATCAACTGTGCCATCATCCGAGGTGTCAAGTACAACCAGGCCACTCCCAACTTCCATCAGTGGCGCGATGCCCGCCAGGTCTGGGGCCTCAATTTCGGCAGCAAGGAGGACGCGGCGCAGTTTGCCGCAGGCATGGCCAGTGCCCTAGAGGCGTTGGAAGGTCAGAAACAGCGGTGGGCCTGGGGCGGTGGGCCTAAGGCGGTGGGCCTGGGGCAGGCAGAGGGCCCCACGGATACCCGCTGTGTGGCCTGGGGCCACTGCTTCACTCTGGGCCTCAGTTTACCAAACCAGACCTGTTGCCGTCAATCAATTCCAACTTGTGGCAACCCCATATGACAGAATAGAACTAAGGTCCATAGGGTTTTTTTTTTTTTTTTTTTTTTGCTGTAATCTTTACAGTAGCAGATCACCAGGCCTGCCTTCTGGGGTGCTTCTGGGTGGGTTTGGTTAGTAGTCGAGCGCAAACCATTTGCACCACCCAGGGACCCGCAGCCTCAGTTTACTCATCTGTAAAATGGGGCTTATTCATTGCTACCATGGAGATTTATGATGAGGATTTAATGAACTCCTGTGTGCCCCCACGTATGAAATGTACAATTCATAAGGGTATAACTCAATGAATTTTTACACATGCACACTCCTGTGACTACCTTCCAGATCGAGTTCTAGAACATTCCCAGGCCCCAGAAGTCTCCTTGTGCCCCTTCCTAGTCAGTACCCCTTCCCCAGGTAACCACTGTGCACGTCATCATCAGTTTTCAAGCACTGAGATGGGAAAAGAAAAAGAACTCCCCAGTTGACCTTTCTTAAAGTCGCATGTACACCCGAGTCCCCTGAGGGTCTTGTGCAAATACTGAGCCTGGTCGAGGAGGCTGGGGTGGGGCCTGAGACAGTGTTTCTAACAGGCTTCCTGCGGATGCTGAGGCTGCTAGCCAGTGATGGACGGCACTTTGAGTAGCAAGGCTTTAGGTGGTTCTGCTACGTGTCCAAGGAGCCCTGGTGGCACAGTAGTTAAAGAACTTGGCTGCTAAGGAAAGGTTGGCGGTTCAAACCCACCAGCCACTCCGTGGGAGAAAGATGTGGCAGCGTGCTTCCGTAAAGATCACAGCCTTGGAAACCCTATGGGACAGTTCTACTCTGTCACATGGAGGCAGTGTGAGTCGAAATCAACTCGACAGCAGCAGTTTTGGTTTGGCTGTGTGTCTATGGAACGTGAAATCACCAAATGGCCGAGGCATTTGCTTCCTGGGGAAACTTCAGAGCTAGCAGGAAGGGGCTTGCACATCTGGGGGCACACAGAGAAATATAAGCGGGTCACGAGTGCTACAGGAGCCAGAGGGCCTGGGGGTAGGTTACTTGCTGAGTGGCAGTAACTGTGTTTAAGGGCCTGGACGCTGGAGTTGGCCTGAATTTGAGTCTTGTTCCTGTGAATTCCTGGATATGGCACTCTGGGCAAGTAACTGCCTTCTGGGTCTTAGTTACCACACCTGTCACTTAGACATAGCAGCCCCCACCTCACAGCAGCTCATCAGGGGGAGCTGTGCTGGGACCCTCATCTGAGTGTCAGAGGAAGAAGGAAGTGAGCGCCTCTGGGCAGGATTCCTGGGAGCCTGGGGCAGGAAGGTGTCAACAGGCAGGCAGGGCAGAGTTCCAGGGTTGACTCATCTCCCTGACTTTCTCCTTTCACCTCCAGGAGGGGCGCCCCCGCCACCCCCCACAGCACCTCCCACCTGGTCGGTCCAGAACGGCCCCTCCCCAGAGGAGGTGGAGCAGCAGAAAAGGTGGGGCCCTGTCCCTGGGCAGGGAACCACACCACGCCCAGAGTTCTAGGATGTTCCAGAACCCCTGACTCCCAAAGTTCAGAACCTGCCAACTTTCCCAGAAGACTAGAAACTCACATCTTTCAGAAAGCCCCAACTCTTGGAGTCCCAGAAGCTCTTTTTCTCTGATGGTTCAGAAATCCCTGATGCTCAGAGTAGAACCTCTTGGACCCCAAATCCCAGCCCTCCCTGTTCCCAGAGTCCAGAATCTGGTTAAAGAATCTTGGCCTTTTGTAATTCAGATGTTCTTGAAAGTTTGATGGCTAGAATGCTAGCAGTCCCTCCTACTCCTCCCCCATCCCTTTCTCCACCCCCTTCCTGGGCCCTGGGGAAGGAAGGCATGGGTGGGGGATTAGGAGCCAGCTTCCCCTAATCCCAGGCTGGCTGGAAGTGAAGCAGGGGGACGTCACTGGCCATTCTCGGGGCCCTAAGTGACCGCTGCTCTATTGCCCCCTCCTCAGGCAGCAGCCGGTCCAGCCGGAGCACGTGGAGCGTGAACGCAGGGTCTCCAGCACAGGTGATGGTTCTAATGGCCCTGGGAGTCGGGGGCCTCCCTGGAGGAGAGGGCGGGCTGGCTGGACAACAAAGGATGAGGTGTCTTTCAGCAACACCCCCTTTTTGTGTGTTTCAGGAGGCCCGCCTGCTCCCCCAGCTGGGGGGCCACCCCCACCTCCAGGACCACCCCCTCCTCCAGGTCCCCCTCCGCCCCCGGGTCTGCCCTCCTCAGGGGTCTCGGCTGCAGGGCAAGGAGCAGGAGGAGGCCCACCCCCTGCGCCCCCTCTCCCCACGGCACAGGGCCCCAGCGGTGGAGGGGCCGGAGCCCCTGGACTGGCCGCAGCCATTGCCGGCGCCAAACTCAGGAAAGTCAGCAAGGTGAGGGGCCAGGGGTGCGGGGCGTCGGGTGACTGGGGCCATGATGGAATAACGGGGTGAGGCCAACCAGGAGGCCATTCCAGAAAGTCCCCTCCCCTTTTAATTTTTCTAGCAGGAGGAGGCCTCAGCGGGGCCCGCGGCTCCCAAAGCCGAGAGCGGCAGGGGCACAGGTGGGCTCATGGAAGAGATGAATGCCATGCTGGCCCGTAGGTGAGCCTGATGCCCTGCCCCAGACCCCTCAGTCCCCTCAGAAAAGCTCCAGAGAAAAAACCCACCAGCCCACTGGGAACCTAACTGAAGCAGAATCACCTGGAGATGTTTTTGAAACACATCCCTGAAAATTCTAGCTCAGCAGAGCCAGGTGGGAGGAGGGGCCAGATTCCTGTTTGGTTTCTAGTTGTTAGTTAAGGAGCCCTGGTGGCTCAGTGGTTAAGTGCTCGGCTGCTAACCGGGAGAAAAGACCTGGTGATCTGGTTCCGTAAAGATTACAGCCTAGGAAACCCTATGGGACAGTTCTACTCTGTCATATAGGGTTGCTGTGAGTTGGAATCAACTTGACGGCACCCAACAGTTGTTAGTTGTTGTCGAGTCAACTCATGGGGACCCACGTGTGCAGCGTAGAACTGCTCCATAGGGTTTTCAAGGCTGTGACCTTTCAGAAGCAGATCACCAGGCCTGTCTTCCGAGGCACCTCTGGGTGGGTTCCAACTGCCAACCTTTCGGCTAGCAGTCGAGCGCTTAACCATTTGCACTGCCCAAGGGCTCCAGTTTCGTTTCTTTTGGTGAAAGTTCACCCTTCGATAGTCAGGTTTGGGATATAATGCTGGGGATTGTCATCTCCTGAAACGACTCACGTTTGTAACTGCCAAGATAGCTTTTAGAATGTTCTAAAACCCAGTGTTATAGAACCTTAGGAGATCCTGCCACAGAACTCTGCAAACTCAATTCCTAGAATCCCAGCATTCTAAAATAGAGCCCCCACCCCTAGAATTTTGTGATTCCTGAACATGAGACTCGTGGAACAACACTCTCTTTGACTTCTAAAACTAGGTCTCCTTAGCCTTCAGGAATGCCTGAACTTTAGACACTAGAATCCACAGTTCCTAGTCGGGAGGGGAATTTGGTGACTGGGGGAGAACTGAAGCCATCTGTTTTTGCCTTGCCCACCTGCAGAAGGAAAGCTACACAGGTTGGGGAGAAACCCAAGGATGAATCTGCCAATGTGAGTTAGGGGCTCTTTCTGTCTGACACACCTTAGGCTGTACCACTGGGGAGGGGTATTGGGAAGGGGGGGTTGATAGGGATGGGCTGGGTTTGAACCTGAAAGAGGAATATGAGCAGGGACTGGCTCCTGACAGTTTTATTTCCCACCAGCAGGTGGAGCCAGAGGCCAGAGTCCCAGCCCAGACTGGTGAGTGAGAGCCCAGTCTGGCTAAAGGAACTACAAATCCCAGGATGCCTTGTTTTCAGATATAAAGTACCCTAAGGAAGGGTTTGTGCAAACACTGCTGGGGATTGTAGTCTCCTGAGATGGTTCTTTGAATGGAGGTTGATGAGGGAGGCTGGGGGAGAAAGATTGAAGGGAGGTACTCCTCGTCCCTCATCTTTCTGATTTGTTGCCTATCCCCCAGAATCTGTGCGAAGACCCTGGGAGAAGAACAGCACAACTTTGCCAAGGTGGGCAGTTAATACCAGGGTCTCATCCCCCTAGAAAAGCTGAACTTGCCAAATTTATAGAGAGGAGCAACGTATGATGCCTGGAATGGGAGACAGGTCCTCGCTCTAACCCCAGATTTGCCCCAAACCACCCCAACTCTCTCAGGATGAAGTCTTCTTCTTCAGTGACCACTTCCGAGGCCCACCCCTCTACACCAAGCTCCAGTGATGAGACAGACCTGGAGAGGGTGAAACAGGTAACTTGGGGGAGGGGGCTGGGAGGAGGGTTGGGGGTAAAAATGGGCCACAGGAAGAGAGGGGGTCTGAGTCTGGACCCTGCCGCTGATCTCAGTTTTCCATTCTGAGAAATGGAGCAATTCTATCAGGTCAGGGATGACACACACCACTACAACATTTACCAGTGCCTGTGGCAGACCTTACTAATCCATCACCGCACTCATTCCTGATGAGTACCCAGAATCCTTTCCAGCACATGGCCCCAGACAGACATCCACCACTGATCAGAGCTGGCAGGAGCCTGGAATGTATTTGCCAGCCCTGGTACTGGATGTTCTCCAGTACTTTTCTTCTGGCTCCAAGGGTCCAGAATTCTTCTCTAAAATTCTCCAATCATTCTGTGACCTTGCCATCCATGTCATGGGAGGGGTGGGGTATCTTGAACCTCCTTTCTCTGGCCCATCAGTCAGTGAGAAGAGGGGATTTATTTCTGCAGTTCCTCAAGCCCCCTTCCCCCTGACTGGCTACACTCTCTTATTTTCAGGAACTTCTAGAAGAGGTGAGAAAGGAGCTGCGGAAAGTGAAAGAGGAAATAATTGAAGGTAAGTTTTTTTTTAACATTTATTTTGGAGAGATCCTGCCCCTTGGAATGAGCCTTGTTTTGGAAGGAAAGGGGGATGAGACTCTGCCTCTGACCTCTGGCCCTTGTTTCCTTCCAGCCTTTGTCCAGGAACTGAGGAAGCGGGGTTCCCCCTGACCACAGGGACCCGGAGGATCGCACTTCTCCTTTCCGCACACCCTGCCTGTCACCCAGCTTTTCCCTGCCTCGACTTGACTTGGAATTGGCTGAAGACTACACAGGAATGCATCTTTCCCACTGCCCATCCCGCTTGGAAAATTCCAAGGAGGTGTGGCTTCCTTGGTGCCATGCCCACACCCATACCGGCTGCTGATTGGCTGAGGAGGCCCCCACCCTCTGCTCCCTTTGGTCCTTCCCCTCTGCCATCCCCTCTGGGCTGGTTCCTCTACTGGGGATGTACCAATTAGCCCCACAGTCAGGGGGAAGGAAGGAGGGAATTACACATTCCCTGGTTCTACTTTCACTTTATCGCTTAATGCCTTCAATTTTTTTTTCTTTTTTTTTTTTTAAGAAAATAAATATATATATATTTGGGTTTTTTGGGGGGTGGGAAGGGAAATTTTTTTCGCTTTGGTTTTGATAAAATGGGGTATGGGGAGTTTTTAAATGCAATAGTCCCAGGCTTGTCCCATTTGGGGCAGCTATTTAAGGGGGGGGCTGTCCCTTCAGGTTGGGGGTCCCTCACCCCAGTCCAGGGACCTTTCCCCCTTCCCTTTGGCTCCTTCCCCTTTTCTATGAGGAATTAAGATGCTGTAACTTTTTGGAACCTCAGTTTTTTGGTTTTTTATTTGAGTAGGTTTTGGGGTCCAGGCCATTTTTACCCCTGGAGAAAATAAGATGAGGAAGAAAGGATAAAGGGAGGAAACCTCTCCTGCCTTCACCTTTAGCTTCTTGAAAATGGGCCCCTGCAGAATAAACCTGCCGGTTTTTATAAATGTGAAGATCTCTGGTGTGATTTGAAGGGCTGCTCTGATGAGGATAGAGGGGTGCCCATCCCTTGGCACCACGTATGGGAAGACTTGGTTCTCTCTGGAGCCCTGCAGTGCTTGGCTGCTAACCAAAAGGTCGGTGATTGGAACCCACCAGCCGCTCTGTTTGCAAAAGATATGGCAGTCTGCTTCCGTAAAGATTACAGCCTGCAGTTCTACCCTGTCCTATAGGGTCGCTATGACTTGACGGCAGTGGTTTTTTGGTTTTGGTTCTCTTTGCTGAGATCCTTGCCCTCCCTTCGGTCCTCTGCCTTCCACTCATCTTCCTCCTACTTGCCCAGCACCCAGCATAATCTGGGCCTCCACTCGCCCTTCCTCCTCAGGTCCCTTACCATGCAACTTCCTCCCCCTCCCCCATCTACTTCCCTACCCTGGAGGAAGGAGCCCGGGCAGTCTCTCATCAGCTGTGTGGCCTTGGGCAAGTCCTTTTGCTTTCCCTGGGCCTCAGTTTCCCACTGGGAAAGGGCTTATAGGAGAATTCTGCCCCCCTCCCATCAGAACCCACCCAGCTCCTCCCATTTTTCACGAGCCTTGTACCCATTCTGCAGCCGCACATCATGGTTCTCAGATACGTTTTTAAGATGACTTCTTCACCCCAGTGCGCTTTTAATTATAAAACATTTACAGTCTGAAAAAATTAGAATTAAAAAGTCAAAAGGCTCATAACACCCACCCACCTCTTCAGTAGGTTGGCAGCGGGTGGGGTGGGTAACACTGGCTGGTGGAATATTCCATTTGGGTGGGGTGGGGAGCTCCTGGATGAGAGGCAGGTAGCCCCATTAGAGGCCACTGCCATGAAGAGGGGGGGACTGTGGGACCAGTCCAAAGCCAGGAAGGAAAGAAGGGGATCCCTGAGTACTCTGAGGAATTGATCTGAATGGAAGATGGGGGTGGGAGTGTGTGTGGCAATCTGACCCATGCAGTGGGGGGGCAGGTGGGTCCCCATGAGCGATTACTGAAGAGGAGGAGACGGGTAAGGAAGGTAGAAAAGTCTAGGGGCTTTGGAGACAGGTAAATAGGGAGCTGAGATGGAAGGATAGGATGGATTAGCCCACGTCAGGATCAATTTTTCCACCCCAAGAGGCAAGTCCTGGAACAGACCACGGATGGGAGATAGGGTGGAATTGAACGGGAAGACCCCCCGCCATTCCAGTGGATTGTGCCACAGACTAAAGGATGGAGGGAAGATCTGTTGGAATAATCCACTTAGGTAGGGGAAGATCCCAGTCGAAGGTGGATTAGAGGCAGAGCGGCAGAGTGACTCATTGGAGCTAAGGCAGTCCAACAGCCTTGTTCTTGTCATTTTTTCCCCCTAACGAGTGTGGTTTGAAGGTGACGGGGTAGAGAAATCCATTGGAAGTTTCCGCATTTTCATTACACCGGTCTGTACCAATGAGGACGAAGAAGGGGGCGTTCTTGTGTAATGGAGGAGTGTCCCAGGAAGGGACCACCCCTCAGGTAAATGGGGGTGTGTGCGACAGAATGAAAGGTGGGTAAGTCCAGTGGCAGGATGCGATTTTGTTTTGCCAAAAAAGTGAGAAGGATGTCCTGATGGGCCCGAATTTGTGGGGTGGGGTGCATGGGAAGACACCGCCTTTCCATTCCAATGTGCTGAACCAACGGGCTAGGGGAGTGGGGTGTCCCTGTTGGAATGTTCTACCAGGGGGTGTGGAGGTCCTAGTGGCAACTAAGCAGGGTAGTAGGGAGGTTACCAAATGCTTGTTGGAGCAGCCCCAGTCCAGGGTTCCCTTTGCCCCCACAGGGACCAGGAGGGGCCATTTGGGTCAGTCCAGGCAGGGGAAGTGCGGAGAGAAGGCCAAGTCGGACGTCGCAGCCCTGACAACTGTTAGGTCAAGGCCTCCTATTTCGCAGGCTCTGCCTAGTACACGGGCGGTGCCAGGGGCGTGGCCGGGCATGTGGGCGGCGCCGCGGGCGGTGCCAGGGGCGTGACCGGGCATGTGGGCGGCGCCGCGGGCGGTGCCAGGGGCGTGACCGGGCATGCGGGCGGCGCCGCGGGCGGCGCCAGGGGTGTGGGTGGGCATGCGGGCGGTGCCACGGGCGGCGCCATGGGTGTGGGTGGTACCAGGGGCAGTGCAGAGGGCACGGGCGGCGCGTCCCGGGCGCCAAGCTGGGTGCGCATCTCCTGCAGCTGCGCTCGCAGCTCCTCCAGGGCGCTCTGCGACGGCACCGCCCGCACCCGAGCCTGCAGAGTCTCCAGCATCAGCGACAGGCGGTCCACCTCGTCTTGCAGTGTGTCCCAGGCGGCGCTCTGCTCCAGCTGCTTGTGGCGCTGGTGCCTCTGGTGGCGCCAGAACTCGAGCACCAGGCAGCCGCCGGCCACAAGGAAGATGGTGGCCTCGCCCAGCAGTTCGGCGCCCAGCTCGGCGGCTGCCTCCTCGTTCAGCGGTTTGATGGCTTCACCCCGTAAGCCCATGATGCGCATCTTGGTCCGCATCTCCACCCAGTGGTACACTGTGGGGTAAGACAGGAGTCGGGCCGCGCTCGGGAAGTCCCCTGCAAGCCTGCCCCTCCGCGCCTCGGTGTCCCCCCCGTCGGAGCAAGGGGGACGCGGTGGCCAGCATCACCAGGGTGGGTTGAGGGTGCGAAAGGCGCTTTAAAACAAGACCTGCGCCTGGCCCCACCCTGGGGATGTCAAGTCACCCAGCCTGCGCTGGACGCGAGGGCGTCTTTTAAAAGCGCCCAGAAGATTCTCAGGAGCAGTCAGGGATGAGAAACCCAGCTCTGGAAGGGAAGTCCTCAGACTGGGGGCCACGTACCTGGAAGGGTCACAGGAGCTCCAGGAGCGACGTCCACGGAAGGTGTAAAGCTGGCTCCCGCTGCTCCTTCCACAACCCCCACCCTCATCCCCACCCCCACCCCGCGGGCCAGCAGGGCTTCTCCCTCCTCCCGCTAAGGTGAGGCTGGCGGTTCTGGGCTCCAGAAGCACGTTTACTATGCAGGTTTTGGCACTTACCTTGGAAGGCGCTCAGGGGTTGAGCGACGCTACTCTAAGGAGAACCCCTTCCTACCTAACCACTTATTCATGTGAACAAGGCTTCTCAGCCTTTGCATCGTTACAAACGCGACAGAGGAGTAGAACTGATGCTGGAACTCTGGGTGGATTCGAACCGTCAACCTTTAGGTTAGTAGTGAAGCGCAAACTGCTTCAGCAACCCAGGGACCTTTTGACTCACTCCAGCACTAATTAATATTCATCCATGGATACATGAGCTGATTGGGTGGAAAAGCCCCATCCAGCTCACTGCAAGATGAATTTCTGATAACGTTTTATATTTCTCCCCTTCCAATTATCCTCCGCAGCAACCACACTGTGATATCTTAAAATAGTCACCCTTTCTTCCTTTTAGTTAGAAAAATAAAATTTGTATATGGGGGGAATTATTTATACAACATAGAAGGGAGTAAATTTGAAAACAGAAGTCTGCCTTCCCGCCTCCAGCTTTTGTCCTGCTCCTCAAAGGTTAACCAACTTTAGATCCTTTTTGCATTTATTTCTTCTACTTTAACCTTATGATAAAAAATAGTAAGTTGGTTGCTTGACTAAACTGAATTTTTAAAAATATTATGTGTTGAAATGGCAAATGTTTTGTTATATATATTTTTACCACATTGAAGAAACATGACTTGATTTTCCACTTCCACCTCCATGACGAAACATATGGAATACTTTATCTCCTTCCCTCCACCCTCCCAATTTTTACAAATGATTTTTATCTTTATTTTTTACTGTTTATTGGTAACTTTTGACATTCTAAATAACATGCCTATTACCTCAACTTCCTGACACCTGTACCTGTAAGTACATTAACTGCCCTACCCTGCCTTCCACTCTCTTCCTCCACTTCACCACCCATGGTCTGTCTGCTATAGTATTATTTTTATCACATTAAGGTGTCTTAGGTTATAGTAAGTTTTCAGTATTTTTTCCATAAGCTGAGTCTAAAAATGGAAATATAGAGCATGTATAATATTAAGATTATGTAAACACTAATCACTATGGATCCATAACAAAGATGTAATTTTATTTCACTAAACCAGTGCCATTGGAAGCATTAACATTAAATGGCAGCTTGAAACATTCATCAGTTGCTTCACTTCGTGCCACATTTTAATTTTCTCATATTTAGACCTTGATTTTACTGTACAAAGCATTTAGTTTTCCCTAGAGCACTGTTTCTTAAACTGCCAAATGTGACCCACAAATGTTTAACTCACCATGTAACCAGGATCATCCAGCGTCTTGCTCCTGTTCTTTTTATTAAATAGTTGATTGTGAACAGTGTCTGCTCTCTGGGCTGTGGCAGGGCTGTCCTCCCAGGATATCTTCAAACTGTTCTCCTTCACACTGTAGGAAACCCATGTCCTCCTCTTTGTTGAATTCCACTTGCGTTTTGCTGAAGTATATCCTTAAGTACCTTTTTCAGAAAGGATGCTTGGTAGGTTAAGTGTTTTGAATCCTTGTATGTTTGAAATCTATTTTTCCACCTTCACAAGAAACTAGATGACAGTTTCTAGACCCAGAATTAGTGGTTCAAAATCACATTCCCTCCAAAGCTTGGAGGCCTGGTTCCATTACCTGGAGTGGGGAGAAGTGCTTTTCTTCATCTCTTTGGCACTGACATTGCACCGAGTGAGTCTCTCTCATTTCCCTTACTTGCCACTCTTCTGTTTGAACCCAGTTTCTCGCTTTAGTCCTGGGAATTTTTCTTGTCTTATGCATTTCCTCCTCTCCCTTTTCTCTTTATACTCTTCTGGAACACTTCCCAGTCAGAGGGTGGCTCTCCGGCACTGACCCTCCACTGCTCTCGACTTTCCTGTTTATCCATCACTCCTCTTTGCTCCATGTTCTGGGCACTGTCACTAACTTTCCTTTCAGAACTTCTACCATTTTCTCTTTTAGCGACCATGTTTATGATTTCCATTAAATCTTCCTTTGTAAAAAATTTTATTATAAAACATTCCAAACATACAGGCAGGTTTAGAGGCTCCACCTAGCTTTATCAAGTCTTCATTTTGATAAGTGAATTAATTGCAAATGTTGAGAATGTAGTCAGTCATGTTAGTCATACTAACATGAAGCTGTGGAGCAGGGTGCCTGGCCAAAGCCAAAATTGAGGCAGGACTGACCCTGGGGACTGACTCCCAGGAAGTGTCTCTCCTAGAGCCTTCTACTTTCTCCTCTCCTTCCCTACAGCCACTGCCCCAGTCCAGCCTCTCTTCTTCCACCGGGCTGCTGGTCTCTCTGCCCCAGTCTTGCCCCCTCCAATCCAGGCCCCCAACAGCAGCCAGAGGGATCTATCTAAAGCGCAAATCTGACCCTGACCTTCCTCCTGCTCAGAACCTGCCATGGCTCACAGTGCCCTTGGGATAAACGCCAAAATCTTTAGCATAATTTTGAAGACCCCTATACATCTCTCCAGACTGATGTTTAGAATGAACTAGCCCCTCCAATGCTCCCCAAGCCTCTGCTATTTTCCATAAAACAAAACCAAACCCATTGCTGTCGAGTCGATCCCGACTCATAGTGACCCTATAGGACAGAATAGAGCTGCCCCATAGGGTTTCCAAGGCTGTAATCTTTACAGAAGCTGACTGGCACACCTTTCTCCCGAGGAGCAGCTGGTGTGTTCAAACCACTGACCTTGTGGTTAGCGGCTGAGCACTTACCCACTGCGCCAGCAGGGCTCCTTGCTATTTTCATAGACTGTTTGATTGTCTGTCTGTAATTTATCTAAATGATTCAGTAGACACCACATGATGGAGACATGCATTCGTTCCTTTGACGCTACACCCTTGGGGCAGGTACTTAAACAGCAGCAGGACCCTGATCAAAAAGACTTGCAGGGAGGTCATTCACTTTGGGAAGACAGGAAGCAGAAGTCCACACTCCAGGGCAGGCCAGGACAAGCTTCTGTTAGATGAATGCAAACTGTTGACGAGGTGTGTAAAAACATCCCAGCCTCTGGTGTGAGGAACCCTACTGGCTGCCCCGATGGGCAGGGTCAAGGTGAAAACCCTGGGACTGGTTCAACAAGGCAGCTCAGTGCCCAAGTCCTGGGCAGGATCCACACTTCTCCCTGAAAGAAGGTATCATAACCATCACTAAACAGCAGACAGATGATCTACTACTCTAACCTTGACCTGGGAACAAGTCAGACTCAAGCCGGGCCAATTTCAGAATCAATATATCCATGTACACAGACACGTGCATGTGCATACACACATGCATGCACACAAAAAGCTTTTGAAATTATAATTGGGATTAACTTGAATCTATAAATCCGTTTGGAGAGATCTGACATGTTTACAGTATTGAATCTTCCAATCCGTGAACATGCCTATCTCTCTTTATTTAGGTCTTTTACGTTTTATCTGGATTATGCTTTGTAGTTTTCAGAGTAGAGGTCTTGCATATATCTAGGTCAGTTTATTCCTGTGTATTAGAGATTTTTGGATACTATTTTGAATAGCATCATTTTAAAATTTCCTTTTCTATTTGTTTGACTATAGAAATGAATTGATTTTTCTATACTGACTTTGTATGCAGTGACATTGCTAAGTTAATTTTTATTAGTTCTTGTAGTTTGTAGATTCTTTTAATTGTACATATATACTCTTGTTGTTGTTGGATGCCGTTGAGTTGATTTTGACTCACAGCAATCCTATGTGACAGAGCAGAACTGCCCCATAGGGTTTTCTTGGCTGTGATTTTCCCAGAAGCAGATCGCCAGGTCTTTCTCCCACAGAGCCACTGGGTGGGTTCGAACCACCGAACCACCAACCTTTTGGTTAGTAGCCAATCCCTTAACCATTGTGCCACGAGGGCTCCTTACGTATATAACCTAGTCATCTGTAAATAAGAACTTTTTTTCCCTTCCTTTCCAATTCCTTTGCCCTTTATTCCTTGGCTCCTTTGCAATACCGGAGAAGAAAGTATGATATTTGCAGTAGGTTTTTATCAAATTAAGGAAGTCCCCTCTGTTCCTAGTTTGCTAAGAGTTTTTACCATGAATGGGTGTCTATTTTCATCAGATACTTTCTCTGCACCCATCTAAATGATAATAAGTTTTCTTCTTCAGTTTTTCTTGTAAATATGGTGAATTACATGAATGATTTTTTTTTAAATCCACACTTGGATTTCTGAAGTGGAGCCCTTTTGTGTGATGTATTTTGCTTTCTATATATTGTTGGATTTGCTTTGCTAATATTTTGTCGAGGATATTTGTGCCTGTGTTCATGAGAGAGATGGACTGTAATTTTCCATTCTTGAAAAGTCATTGTCAGATTGGGGTGTCAAGGTGATACTGCTTCAGAAAAGAAGCCGGGGTGTGTTGCCGACTTTTGGTCTCTTCAGGAAGGGTTCATGAAGGGTGCATAGTGGATTGGAATCAACTGTACTGTAAAAATATCAATCATCCATAGATTCATACAATACCAATCCAAATCTAAGCAGGATCCCTTAACTGATTTAAAATGTATATGGATTACAAGGCTAAACATAGGTTTATCATATGATCCAGCAATCATGCTCCTAGGTATTCACCCAAATGAGTTGAAAATATATGTCCACATAAAAACCTGCATAAGAATGTTGATAGCAGCTTTATTCATAATTGCCCCCAAACTGGAAGCAAGCAAGATGCCTTTCAATAGGTGAATGGATAAACAAACAGCGGTACATCCATGCAGTGCAGTATTACTCAGTGGTAAAAAGAAACGTGCTATCAAGCCCTGAAAATACCTGGAAGAAGCTAAAATGCATATTGCTAAGTGAAAGAAGCCAGTCTGAGAAAACTACATACTATATGGTTACAGCTATGTAACATTCTGGAAAAAGCAACAGTATAGACAGTAAAAAGATCATTGGTTGCCAGGGGCTGAGGAGGGGCAAAGGATGAACAGGTGGAGCCCGGGGCATTTTAAGGGCAGTGAAACTGTTCTGTGTGATACTGCAATGGTGGACACATGACATTATGCATTTGTCAAAACCCACAGGACTGTACAACACAGAGTGAACCCTAATGTAAACCAATATTGGTTTATCAATTGTAACAAAGATACAACACAAATGCTAGATGTTAATAGGAGCATTGTGCAGTGTGAGGGGGGAGAGGGAGGATATGAGAACTCTGTGCTTTCTGCACAATTTTTCTATAAATCTAAAACTTCTCTATCCATCAGCCTGAGACCAGAAGAACTAGATGGTGCCCGGCTACCACCAGTGTCCACCCTGACAGGGAACACAACACAGAGTCCCTGACAGAGCAGGAGAAAAGTGGGATGCAGAACTCAAATTCTAGTAAAAAGACCGGACTTAATGGTTTGACTGAGACTGGAGGAACCCCGGAAGACATGACCCCTGGACTCTCTGTTAGCCCAAAACTAAAACCATTTCTGAGGCCAACTCTTCAGACAAAGATTAGACTGGACTATGGGACATAAAAGGATACTTGTGAAGAGTGTGCTTCTTAGCTCAAGCAGATACATGAGACTAAATGGGCAGCTCCTGTCCAGAGGTGAGATGAGAAGGCAGAGAGGGTCAGGAGCTGGTTGAATGGACATGGGAAATCTGGAGTGGAAAGGAGGAGTGTGCTGTCACATTATAGGGAGAGCAACTAGGGTCACATAACAATGGGTGTATAAATTTTTCTATGAGAGACTGACTTGAATTGTAAACTTTCACTTAAAGCACAATTTTAAAAAAAAAGGTGTATGCAAAAAAAAGAAAAACAACTGTTTTAAAATAGTAACTAAAAATTAACTTTGCATGTCCTACATGTTAATGTTTTACATATGTTAATAAATCATACATCAAAAATAAATACATAAATAAATTTTGGTTCTCTAAAGCCACTCACTTGTAGTATTTCTCTCCCTTGCCCTTAGGCAGTGTTACGGACTGAATTTGTGTCTCCCAAAAATACGTGTTGGAATCCTAACCTCTATACCTGTAGAGGGGCCCTGGTGGTGCAGTGGTTAAGAGCTTGGCTGCTAACCAAAATGGTCAGCAGTTCAAATCCACTGGCCACTCCTTGAAAACCCTATGGGGCAGTTCTACTCTGTCCTATAGGGTAAATATGAATCAGAATCGATGCAACGGCCACAGTTTTTTGTTTTTGTTTTTTTAATACCTGTGGGAGTCTTTGGGTGGCACGATCGTTAAGCCCTTCCTGACTACTAACTAAAAAGGTTGGTGGTTTCAAACCCGCCTGGAGGCTCCTCCTTACAGCATCACTACAAAACTAATACAAGCAGGCAGACTTGACCTTGGTCCCTTGTCAAACGGGCCTGGGACTGCTAATTTCAAGGTGCCGTGACTGTTTGTTCTCATCCCAGCTTTTTGCCAGAAGCCTATTTAACCTCCTTGTTGTGAAATAACACCTGGAAGAGAGACTGGCCAGGGCTGAGAACTCTTTCCTCCCAGCAGCCTAATGATGCTCCCAGACTTCGGCATGGGTGGAGGGAGCACGTCCACGAGGGGACCCTGAGAAGTCACTGAGGGTCAGTTAGAAGGCAAAGAGGATTCAGACAGAACAGAGGACTGACAAAGTCAGGCCCTCGCTCAAAATGGGGGAGCGTGGCTACGACTTGTGCTGACAGAACTCAAAGATGATAACAGTACATTTCTTTCCTATTTTAATAAAGGCCAAAGATGAAGAAATTGAAGACTTCTACCAACTTATGCAGTCTGAAATTGATCGAACATGCAATCAGGATGCATTGATAATTACTGGTGATTGGAATGAGAAAATTGGAAACAAAGAAGAAGGATCAGCAGTCGGAAAACATGACCTTGGTGATAGAAACAATGCCAGAAATCACATGACAGAATTTTGCAAGACCAACGACTTCTTTATTGCAAATACTTTTTCAACAACATAAATGGCGACTATACACGTGGGCCTCGCCAGATGGAATACACAGGTATCAGATCGACTACATCTGTGGAAAGAGACAATGGAAAAGCTCCATATCATCAGTCAGAACAAGGCCAGGGGCCGACTGTGGAACAGACCATCAATTGCTCATAAGCAAGTTCAAGCTGAAGCTGAAGAAAATTAGAACAAGTCCACAACAGCCAAAGTATGACCTTGAGTATATCCCACCTGAATTTAGAGACCATCTCAAAAATATATTTGACACACTGAACACTGATGACCGAAGACCAGATGAGTCGTAGAATGACATCAAGGACATCACACATGAAGAAAGCAAGAGGACATTAAATAGACAGGGTATGGGTCTGGAAAAAAGTGAGAAGACAAGGTACAAGGTCAACACGCAAGAATCAGTCGGGTTTCTATTTATCATCAATGAGCAAGCAGAAAGGACGTTAAGGAAACATTATCATTTATAATAGCATCTAAAAGAATAAAAAACGAAAACCCGTTGCCGTTGAGTTGATTCTAACTCATAGAGATCCTGTAGGACAGAGCAGAACTGCCCCATAGGGTTTCCAAGGAGTAGCTGGTGGATTCGAACTGCCGACCTTTTGGTTAGCAGCTGAACTCTTAAATCACTGTGCCACAAGGGCTTCAAAAGAATAAAGTACCTAGGAATAAATTTAACCAGGAAGGTGAAAGACTTGTACACAGAAAACTAGAAAACATTACTCAAATAAATGAAAGAAGACCTAAAGAAATGGAAGGACATTCTGTGTGGGTGGATTGGAAGGCTTAATATAGTTAAGATGTCAATGTGACCCAAAGCAATCTATAAATTCAATGCAATCCCCATCAAAATCCCAAAAGCCTTCTTTGCAGAAATGAAAAAGCCAGTCCTCCAACTTATATGAAAGGGCAATCATGCTAAATAGCTAAAGCAATCTTAAAGAAGAAGAATTAAATAGGAGGGCTCACACTTCCTGATTTCAAAACATACTATAAAGCCACAGTAATTAAAACAGCCTGGTACTGGTATAGACATATAGACCAATGGGATAGAACTGAGAGTCCAGACATAAATCCATACATCTATGTTTAGCTGATTTTCAACAAGTGCCAAGTCCATTCCACATGAAAGGAAGAGACTCTTCAATAAACGGTGCTGGGAAACTTGGATTTCACGTGTAGCAGAATGAACAAGGATCCATGCCTCACACCATACACAAAACCCAATTCAAAACGGATCAAAGACCCAAATGTGAAAACTCAAACCATAAAATTCTTAGAAGAAAATATAAGGGCATAGCTGCAGAACCTAGTTTTTAATGATTATCAGATATGACAACAAAAGCACAAGCGTCAAAAGACAAAACAGATAAATGGGACCTCATAAAAATTAAATGCTTTTCATTGAAGGAGTTTATCAAGAAAGTGAAAAGACACCGTACAGATTGGGAGAAAATTGGTTCACACCACCAAGTGCATTAACCATTTGAACCATCCAAGGATTCTCTGTGATCTTCCTGACCTGACCCTCGTCTCCTCTGCTCAATAAGCTCCTCCTTTACTAACCAACAGGACAACTGATCTGGTTTTTTCAGCAACTCATTTGCATGAGAAAAAAAAAAAAAAGATTGTGCACGTGGTGGAAACTGTTCTACATGAAGAGATTGAGACATAACCAAATTTCAAACCAACCAACTGCAGAAGCCATTTTTGCGGCAATCAGGCAAATGTGAATATAGATCATATTAAGGAATTAATGTTAATTATTAGAGATGGTAGTGGGTTTGTGGATATGTAATATTTATCCTCATTTTTTAGACATGAATGCTTAATTTGAGGGACTAAAAGATGACATATGGCAAACAGAAACCTGTATACCAATGTTCGTTGCAGCACTTTTTCACAATAGCTCCGAAGTGCAAACAACGGAAATGTCCATCAACAGACAAATGGATAAACAAAGTCTGGTACATACACGCAATGGAATCCTACTCAGCCATAAAGAGAAATGAGGTCCTGGTGCACGCCACAACATGCAAGAACCTTGAAAACATCATGCTGAGTGAAACAAGTCAGTTGCAAAAGGACAAATACTGCATGATCTCACTTACATGGAATAAGCAATGGTACAGAAACCAAAAATTATTAGTGGTTACCAGGGGTGGGAGAGAGGGGGGAAGAGGGAGTTATTGCTTAGGGGGCAGTGAGTTTATGTTCATGGTGGTGGAATGATTTGGGAAAGGATACTGATAATGGTTGTACAACATGAAGAATGTAATCAATGTCACTGAATTATACACGTAGAAATTGTTGAGATGGCAGATGTTTTGCTGTGTGTATTTTCACCACAGTAAAAAAAAAAAAAAAAAGTGAGAAGATAAGCCACAGTCTGGGAGAAAATATTTGCAAATCATATATCTGCTAAAGGATATGTATCCAGAATATATAAAGAGCTTTTAAAGCTCAACAAAAGAAAATAAACAACCCAATTACCATGGGCATCCCGCCAAAATAGACATTTCACCAAAGAAGATATAAATGGCCAATAAGCCCGTGAAAAAATGCTCAACGCATTAGCTATTAGAGAAACGCAAATTAAAAACACACTGAGGTAGTGTTTCACACCCACTAGAATGACTGTGGTAATCAAAACAACAGATGATACCAAGTGGTTAAGAGGTTACAGATGACATGTATGTAACTTCGGCAGTGTGTGGAGGAGGGCTGCCTTGCCCATCTGTTCACCTGCCTGGTTCTGTTATAAAAGCCACAAAAAACCAAACCCGTTGCCATCGAGTCGATTTTGACTCATAGCGACCTTATAGGACAGAGTACAAATGCCCCACAGGGTTTCCAAGGAACAGCTGGTGGATTCCAACTGCCAACCTTTATGGTTAGCAGCCGAGCGCTTAACCACTGTGCCACTAGGGTTCTGTTTTAGGGGCAGGAAATAAACTTTAGTTCAATTAGGATCATTAATTACACATTTTGGGTCCCTTGGTTACAGCAAAGGAGCCCTGGTGGCACAGTAGTTAAGCGCTCAGCTGCTAACCACAAGATTGCTGGTTCGAACCCACCAGCAGCTCTGAGGGAGAAAGATGTGGCAGTTGGCTTCTGTAAAGATTACAGCCTCGGAAACCCAATGGGGCAATTCTACTCTGTCCTATAGGGTTGCTATGAGTCGGAATTTACTTGGCCGCAATGAGTTTTGGTTACAGCATTGGTGTCCCTAAATACAGACTTCTCAAGGTTCCTAATTACATAGCCTTGGCCTCCAGTGAGCTACCTGCTATCCTTTCAATGTATTCTTTGTTTGCTTCTGTTGGTCCAAGACAGTGTCTGTTGCTGGTGAGGTAGTCTTCACCAATGATGACAAAATGTAATGTTTACTGAGATTTACTCTGTGCAATGAGTTGGAATCCACTCAACAGCAACAGGTTTTTTGGTTTTTGGAGGCACCTTCCTAGCAGGAGTCCTGGTGGTGCAATGGTTAAGTGCTCAGCTGCTAACCAAAGGGGAGAAAGACCTGGTGATTTGGTCCTGTAAAGATTACAGCCTAGAAAACCCTATGGGGCAGTTCTGCTCTGTCACACGGAGTCGGAATCCACTCAGTGGCACACAACAAGAAGCATCTTCCTAAGTGCTTTGCCTTAATAACTGAATTTATTCTTGTAATAACCCATGAGGGAGGTTCTGTTCTCAGGCACAAAGTACAGTAACTGGCTCAAGCTCACCCAACCAGTAATGAATGAAATGTGGTACATCCATACAACGGAAATATTATTCAACCATTAATAAGGAATGAAGTTCTAACCACGGCCTCATCTACCCCGAGACCAGAACTAGATGGAGCTACAATATAGATGGACTCTGATAGAATAGGAGAAAAATGTGGAACAGAACCTCAAATTCCTAAAAACAAACAAAACCAGACCTACTGGACTAGTTGAGACTATTGATTGCCCTTAGATATTTTTCAAACCTTGAACTGAAACTAACCCCTGAGGGCACCTTGTAGCTAAATAACAAATTGGCTCAAAAAATAATGAGTATCACCTGTAAGTACTGTGCTCCTTTAAAAAATCACTTGTATGAGACCAAACAGTCCATAATTACATTAAAACAAAGATGAGACTGTAAAGGGGCACCGAAACTAAATTCACGGAGATGGAACAACCGGAATGGAAATAATGAGAATGTCCACTCATTGCGAAGAATGTAACCAACGTCACTGGACAACTTGTGTGGAAATTGTTGAGTGGGAACCTAAACTGTGTAAACCTTCATGGAAAACACAATAAAATATAAGCAAAAAAAAAAAGGAATGAAGTTCTGATATGCACTACAATATGGAAGAACCTCAAAAACAAGATGTTGAGTGAAAGAAGATAGACACAAAAGGTCACATATTGCATGGTTCCATTTATGTGAAATGTCCACAACAGGTAAATCCATAGAGACAACAAGTAGATTAGTGGTTGTCACGAGCTGAGGGGAGAAGAGAATAGGGAGTGACTGCTTAATCGGTGTGATGGTTAAGGTTGTATATCAACTTGGCTGGGCCATGATTCTCAGTGGTTTGGCAATTAGGATGTAGTTTGGCAGCTGTGTAATGAGGTAATCGCCTCCACAATGAGATCTGATATAATGTAATCACATCCATGATGAGATCTGCCATGAGCAGCCGATCAGTTGAAAGGGAGTTTCCTTGGGGGTGTGGCCTGCATCCAATATATATGGACTTTCTGGCAAAGCTCACTGGCTTTTGCTCGCTTTGGATCCTGCATCTGGCTCATCACCTGACCTCCAGTTCTTGGGACTTGAGCTAGCAGCTTACTTGCTGGTCTTGGGTTCACCAGCCCCTGCAGCTATGTGAGTCAGGAGAAGCCTCCAGCCTGACCCACGGACTTGAGACTTTCCAGCCTCTACAACTACATGAGCCATTTCCTTGATATAACTCTCTCTCTTTCTCTCTCTCTCTATATATATACATACATGCTACACTGGTTTTGCTTCTCTAGAGAACCCAGCCTAAGACAATGGGTATGGGATTTTATTTTGGGGTGATGAAATTGTTCTGGAATTAGACAGAGGTGAATAAACTACATGCCACCAAAGTGTCCACTTTAAAATGGTTAATTTTAAAAAATTAAATAAATAAAATGATTAATTTTATGGAATTTCACATCAGTTAAAAAAAAAAAAAGATCGCAAGACTGCACACAAGATTGCAAAATGGTCCCACCATGAAATCGGGGCGGGGGGGCCTGTGAAGTCAGGGCCTTGTCCCATCCCATGACTGGCACTAACGCCCGCCTCGCCAGCCAGCCAGGCACCTCAGCCACAGCTGCTGCTCCTGCTCTCCCTGGCTGCACCCACTGCCGGAAGCCAAAAAGAAAACAACAGTTTTTGCAGAGGGATTATCCAGCATCTATGGACCGTGCACCCTGGAATTTGTGGCCTACTGTGACAGAAGGCAGATCAGTGGTTGCCTGGGGAAGCAGAGTGGGGAGGGGCTGGAGGGAGGGATTCCAAAGGGGCCCAAGGAAACTTTGTGGGGGGTGTTATGGGTTGAATTGTGTCCCCCAAAAAGATATGCTGAAGTTCTAACCCCTGGTAACTGTGCACGTGACCTTGTTTGGAAATAGGGTCTTTGAAGATGTTATCAGTTGGGTTAACATGAGGTCATACTGGAGTAGGATGGGTCCTGACCCAATATGAGTGTGTCCTTATAAAAGAGGAGACGAGACAGACAGAGGGACACGGCCATGTGAAGACGGAGGCAGAGATTGGAGTTGGGGATCAACAAGCCAAGGAACGCCAAGGATTGCCAGGAACCACCAGAAACTCAGAAGAGGTGAGGAAGGATCTTCCCCTTCAGAGAGCCTACCCACACTTTGATTTTGGACTTCTGGCCTCTAGAACTGAGAGGACAGATAAATCCCTGTTGTTTTAAGCCACCCAGTTGTGGTGCTTTGTTGAGGTGGCCCCAGGACACTAACAGGGGTGATGAGATGTGCTCACCATCTTCACTGTGGTGAGCATGTCACAGGCGTGTACATACGTCACCACATCCCACCACACACTTTATATGTGTGCAGGGCTTTGTATGTCACTGATATCTCAATAGGAGCCCCTAGGTGGTGCAAACGGTTAACATGCTCTTCTGCTAACCCAAAGGTTGGAGGCTCAAGTCCCCCCAGAGGTGCCTTGGAAGAAAGGCCTACTTTGTTTCTACTTCCAAAAGATCGTCCATTGAAAACTCTGTGGACCTTCCCATGCCCCTCCACCCCCTACCTCCACTCTCTGACCTTGTGTTTCAACAAAACATCCCACTCCTCTGAAAACGCTTCCCAGACTATGTTCAAACCAGAAATCTCCTACCTGCTGAACCATATGAGCACCGATACTCCTTAAGGGCACAGCTTTTGGGGGTGGGGTGTGATGGGGGGGTGTAGATTTAAAACCCACATAAAGCAATTCTAGAAAGTGAAAACAACAGCAACGAAAACAAGCCCCGTGGAGCACAGTTCTACTCTGACACACTTGGGGTCACCGTGAGTTGGGATTGACTCGACGGCAACTGGTTTTTTAGACCTCAATAAAGCTGCTTTTAAAAAAAAGAGAAAATATGAGACAAGGCAGGATAAGCACCTACCTGGAAACAAAGAAAAAAAGGACCGAAAGAGTGTGTGAAAGGAGAATGGGCCCAGGGTGGGCGGGGTGGGGCTGGGAACCGCTGCTTTGCCTTATAAACCAAAACCAAACCAAACCCCTTGCTGCTGAGTCAATTTTGACTCATAGTGACCCTACAGGACAGAGCAGAACTGCCCCATAGGGTTTCCAAACGTGTAATCTTTACGGAAGCAGACCGTGACATGTTTCTCACGAGAAGCGCCAGGTGGGTTTGAAGCAGGACTTTGAACCGGTTTGATCCAGTTGGAACCCCTGCTGAGAAGTTGCATTTCTAAAAAGTTTCCAGGCGATGCTAATGCCGCTGGTTAGGGACCAATTCTGAGAACCCCTAGTAGAGCAGTGGTTCTCCCACCAGGATCCTGCCCCCGCCCCTCCCAGTCGCAATGCTTTCCAGAAAGCACCCCCAGTCCATGCTCTACCCCGAGAAATGATCATTCTCAAAAGGAAACAGGACTGAAGCCCAGGCTCTCTCTTGCATCAAACCCCACAGTGGCCTCTGACTGCTCTCAGCAGAAACTTCAGACTCCTTAAAAGGGCCGCAAGACCCCATAGGATTGACCCCATTGCTACGTTTCTGGCAGTTTCCAGCTGAACCTCAATCGGCACTCAGATCCTTTGCCTTCTCCCTTCACTGGGCCTTTGCATATGCTGTTGCCTCTGCGTGCAACAGGCGCTCCCCACTCACCCTGAATTTTCAGTTCCTCCTTCGGACACCTCCTCTTCCAGGATGTCCTCCTTGACCACCCAGGCTGGCTTTGTCTTCCCCCATATGGCTCCCACAGTCCCCTAGGCACCCCCATCCCTGCTCCAACCACTTTGGGTTGTCACTATCTGGGGATGAGTCTTTCTCCCCTCAGTGGACTGGGAATTTCAAAGACAGCAGGGTTGGGGCTGGCTTGGTCACTGCAGTGTCCCCAGCACTGCCCAACACAGGGCCAGGCAGAGCAGGTGATTAGGTAATATTTGTTTGCTTGCATGAATAAATGAATGAACAAATGAATAACCCACTGAATAATTACAGAAAGGAGAAAGGGTACTTTTACAAAAGAAAGACCTGGTGGTCACCATTGAAACCAAGTGATCAAACAAAGCATCACTGTCTTCATTTCCTAGGACTGCTGAAACAAAAGAACACAAACTAGGTACTTGGTAAAGTGGAGCGTCAGCGAAAACAAGGAAGACCCTTGACGAGATGGATGGACACAGTGGCTGCAACCATGAGCTCAAGCATAGCAAAGATCACGAGAATGGCGCAGGCCGGGGCAGGGTTTCATCCTGTTGTGCACAGGGTCGCTAGGGGTCAAAACCAACTTGATGGCACCCAACAACAACAACAACATGGAGCTTTGAGGAACAGAAATTTATTCTCTGGAGGCCAGAAGTCTAAATTCAGGGTGTTGGAGCCATGCTCTCTCTGCCCACTCTAAGGAAAGATCCTTCCTTGTCTCTTTAGTTTTCAGGGGCTCCTTGGCTTTTAGGTGCGTCTTCTCATAATGTTTCCTCTTGTGTGACCCCCACCGTGTCCGTTCTCCCCTTTTACAGGACACCACTCCAACTCCAGTACGGCCTGGTTAATGTTCTTCAAAAAAGTTACGTCTTCACATCTTCAAAGAAAGAGAGACCCTATTTCCAAACAAGGTCACATTCACTGGTGCGGGGCTAGGACTTTGCCATATCTTCTTGGGGGACACAATTCCATCCATAACAACCACTGATGATGGGACAAACTGACATCGTGTCCCAGGATGGAACTGTCCTGGGAAAGACAGTGTCACCGATGTAGTTTTCTTGCTGAAGATGTTTAATCTGAATCTAATCATGGAGGAAAAATTGGAAAAGTCCAGAATGTGGGGCAATCAACAGGGCAATTGAGCTGGAATTTTTCAAGAAGCCAAGGTCATAAAAATAAAGAACACACACACACACACACACACACACACACACACACACACACACGTGCACGCATGCGTGCCTGCCCAGGAGTAGAAAACCAAAAAAACAGACCCGTTGCCATCAAGTCGACTCTGACTCACGGTAATCCCACGTGTATCAGAGGAGAACTGTGCTCCACAGGGTTTTCAGTGACTGATTTTTCTAACCGTTTGCACCACCCAGGGACTCTGCTTAAGAGTAGGGATAGGAGTGATTCAAGGAGCCCTGGAGGCACAACGGTTAAGTGCTCGGCTGCTAACCTCAAGGTTGGTAGTTTGAACTCACCCATTCATTTCATGGGAGAAAGAAAGACCTGGCGATCTGCTTCCATAAAGATTACAGCCTGAAAAACCCCACTGGGCATTTCTACTCTGCACACATGGGGTCGACACAAGTCAGAATTGACTCAACTACAACTAGTTTGGTTTTTTTAATCGGATTTCAGTAGTCAAAGACACAATTCACACAGCTTTCTTCTATCCCGTGGACTTCTCGGGGTCTCCGGCTATTTTCCGGTGGCCAGTGGGAGGGAAAGGTAAGAAAGTGATCTGGAAGAAAACAGTAACAATCACCCTGTGTTGCAGGCACTGTCCGAAATCCTTCATACTTGTTGTTAGGTGCCATGAAGTCAGTACCGACTCATAGCGACCCTATGTACAACAGAATAAAACACTGCCCGGTCCTCCGCCATCCTCACAATCATTACTACGTTTGAGTCCACTGTTGCAGCCACTGTGTCAGTCCATCTCATTGAGGGTTTTCCTCTTTTTTGCTTACATTCTACTTTACCAAGCATGATGTCCTTTTCCAGGGACTGGTCCCTCCTGATAACATGTCCAAAGTATGCAGACAAAGTCTAGCCATCCTTGCTTCTGAGGCATTCCGACTGTTCTTCTTCCAAGATAGATTTATGTGTTCTACTGGCAGCCCATGGTATATTCAATATTCTTTGCCTACACTGTAACTCAAATGCATCAATTCTTCTTCGGTCTTTGTCATGGTTTGAATTCTATCCCCCAAAAATGTGTGTATCAGTTTGGCTGGGCCATGATTCCTGGTACTGCGTGATTTTCCTGTATGTTGTAAACCTGCCTCTATGATGTTAATGAGGGTGGATGGGTGGCAGTTGTGTTAGTAAGGCAGGACTGGATCTACAAGACTGGATTGTGTCCTGAGGCAATCTCTTGAGATATAAAAGACAGAAGTGAGCAGAGAGTTGGGGGACCTCATACTATTAAGAAAGCAGTGCCGGGAGCAGAGCGCGTCCTTTGGACCGGGGTCCCTGCACCCAGAAGCTCCTAGTCTGCGGGAACACTGATGAGAAGGCCAAGAGAGAGAGAAAGCCTTCCCCCTGGAGCTGACACCCTGAATTTGGACTTATAGCCTACTTTACTGTAAGGAAATAAACTTCTCTTTGTTAAAACCATCCACTTGTGGTATTTCTACTATAGCAGCACTAGATGACGAAGACAATCTTCTTTATTCATTCTCCAGCTTCCACATGCATATGAGGTGGCTGAAAATACCATGGTGAGGGTCAGGCGCACCTTAGTCCTCAAGATGACATCTTTTATTTTTAACACTGTAAACAGGTCTTTTGCAGCAGATTTGTCCAATGGAATACGTTTAATTTCTTGACTGTTGCTTCCATGGGCGATGATTGTGGATCCAAATAAAACTAAATTCTTGTCAACTCAATCTTTTCTCCTTTTATCATGATTTTGCTTATTGGTCCAGTTGAGAGGATTTTTGTTTTCTTTATGTTGACGTGTAATCCAAACCGAAGGCTGCAGTCTTTGATCTTTATCAGTAAGTGCTTCAAGTTCTCTCTGCTTTCAGCAAGCAAGGTTGTGTCATCTGCATATCGCAGGTTGTTAATGAGTCTTCTTCCAATCCTTATGATGGATTCTTCTACATATAGTCTAGTTTCTTGGATTATTTGCTCAGCATACAGACGGAACAAGTATGGTGAAAGGATACAACCCCGACGTACACCTTTCCTGACTTTAAACCACGCAGTATCCCCTTTTCCTGTTTGAATGACTGCCTCTTGATCTATGTACAGGTTCCTCATGAGCACAATTAAGTGTTCTGGAATTTCCATTCTTCACAATGTTATCCATAATTTGTTATGATCCACACAGTTGAATACCTTTGCATAGTCAATCAAACACAGGTAAACATCGTTCTGGTATTCTCTGCTTTCAGCCAAGATCCATTTGACATCAGCAATGATATCCGTTGTTACACATCCTCTTCTGAATCCGTCTTGAATTTCTGGCGGCTCTTTGTCGATGTACTGCTGCAAACATTTTTGAATGATCTTCAGCAAAATTTTACTTGCATGTGATATTAATGATACTGTTTGATAATTTCTGCTTCCCGTTGGATGACCTTTCTTTGGAATGGGCACAAATATGGATCTCTTCCAGTCGGTTGGCCAGGTAGCTGTCTTCCAAATTTCTTGGCATCCGTTTGTTGAAACATCTAGTTGAGATTTTTGTGTCAATTCCTGGAGCTTTGTTTTTCGCCAATGCCTTCAGTGCAGCTTGGACTTCTTCCTTCAGTAGCATCAGTTCCTGATCATATGCTACCTCCTGAAATGGCTGAAAGTCGACCAGTTCTTTTTGGTACAGTGACTCTGTGTATTCCTTTCATCTTCTTTTGATGCTTCCTGCATTGTTCAACATTTTGCCCAAAGAATCCTTCAATATTGCAACTTGGGGATGGAATTTTTTCTTCAGTTCTTTCAGCTTGAGAAATGCCGAGCATGTTCTTCACTTTTGGTTTTCTAACTCTAGGTCTTTGCACATTTCATTATGATACTTTACTTTTATCTTCTGGAGCCACCCTTTAAAATCTTCTGTTCAGCTCTTTTACTTCAACATTTCTTCTGTTTGCTTTAACCACTACATTCACCAGCAAGTTTTACTCTCTTCTCACATCCATTTTGGTCTTTTCTTTCTTTTCTGTCCTTTTAATGACCTTTTGCTTTCTTCATGTATGATGTCCTGAATGTCATCCCACAACCTGTCTGGTCTTCAGTCCTTAGTGTACAATGTGTCAAATCTATTCTTGAGATGGTCTGTAAATTCAAGTGGGATATATTCAAGGTTGTACTTTGGCTCTCCTGGACTTGTTTTAATTTTCTTCAGCTTCACTTGAACTTGCATACGAGCAATTGATGGTTTGTTCCACAGTTGGCCCCTGGCCTTGTTCTGACTGATGATATTGAGCTTCTCCATCGTCTTTTTCCACTGATATAGTCGATTTGATGTGTATTCTATCTGGTGAGGTCCACATGTACAGTTGCCATTTATGTTGTTGAAAAAAGGTATTTTCAATGAATAAATCGTTGGTCTTGCAAAATTCTATCATGTGATCTCCTGCATCTTTTCTATCGCCAAGACCCTATTTTCCAACTACTGATCCTCTTTCCTTGTTTCTGACTTTTGCATTCCATTGGCATTCTATCATACTCATTAGCTCCTTATAATCTTTGTTATAAGGAGCGCTGGTGGCCCAGCAGTTAAGCCCTAGGCTGCTAATCAAAATGTTGGCAGTTTGAACTCACGTAGTCGTTCTGAGGGAAAAAGACCTGGTGATCTGCTCCTGTAAAGGTTACCCCATGGGACAGTTCTATCCTGTTACATGGTGTCTTAGTCATCTAGTGCTGTTACAACAGAAATACCATAAGTGGATGGCTTTAACAAAGAGAAATTTATTCTCTCAGAGTCTAGGAGGCTTGCAGTCCGAATTCACGGTGCCAACTCGAGGGTAAGGCTTTCTCTTTCTGTCAGCTCTGGGGGAAGGTCCTTGTCATCAATCTTCCCTGGTCAAGGAGCTTCTTAGCACAAGGACCCCAGGTCCAAAGGACACGCTATTCCCCTGGCTCTTATTTCTTGGTGGTATGACGTCCCTCTGTCTCTCTGCTGGCTTCTATCTTTTATATCTCAAAGGAGATTGATTTAAGACACAACCTAATCTTGTAGATTGAGCCCTGCCTCATTAACATAACTGCCACTAATCCCACCTAATTAACATCATATAGGTAGGATTTACAACACATAGGAAAATCACATCAGATCACAAAATGGTGGACAATCACACACTACTGGGAATCATGGACTAGTCAAGCTGACACACATTTCTGGGGGACACAATTCAATCCATAACATTCCACCCTCTGGACCCCAAAAATTCATGTCCTTGCCACATGTAAAACACATTGACCCCATTATATCATAGCAAAGGTCTTAATTCAAACTCCATGTCCAAATTCAAAAATTCTTCATCTGTGAAATCTAGAAGTTATCTGCTTCCAAAGCACAATAGTGGAACAGGCACAAGTTAGACATTTCCATCACAAATGGGAGAAACTGGAGGGAAAGAAGGCATAACAGGCACCAAGCTAGTCAGCAGAACACATTACATTAGCCCTCAAGGCTTGAAAATAATCCTCTTTTCTGAGACCATTTACACAATGGCCCTGCCCTTCAGACTCTACGTGTTGGCCACATTCTCCGGATTCTGAGTGGAGGCCCCTCAGCACTAGGCCTCAGCTCCTCCTTCCAGGGCCACTGGAACAGCAACTCTGCTTCCTCAGCTTTGGGCGGCCCCATTCTCCTAGTCCATCTGAGTGGCACCTCCACCCTTTGAGACGGAGGCAGCTCTGCTTCCTGTGTTGCTTGTCTCTTCAGCTTCTGTTTCCTGGTTCTCTGGACTCTTGGCCCCTCGGGCCTCACCATCCATGTCCACCCTGCTAGGGCAAGTTTTCCAAAGCTCTGTAGCTCTACTGATAAGTCCCTGGAGGCACCCTGCTCTGCCAGGAAGCCTCCTGCCAAAGGCACTCAGCTCTCTCGCTCCCGTGGGTCAGCTCCTGCACTGTCTCAAGCTGGTCTCCTTGCTCTGTTCTGTCTTGCCACCTGACTGTCTCTAGTGTAACAGCTCTCCTCACTTCCTTCTGAGTCTTCTCCAGAATTGTCTTTGATGTACGTAATTCCACCAACAGTCTCTTCAAGGCAAGCTAGGCTTTTACTATCAGGCACTTTAAAATTCTTCCAGCCTCTATCCATTCACAGTTTCAAAACTGCTTCCACAGGACAACACACAATACAGGGGAAGTCAGCACAACTGGACTAAACCAAAAGCTAACAAGTTTCCTGAATACAACCAAACACTTCGAGGGACAGAGTAGCAGGGGCGGGGGTCTGGGGACCATGGTTTCAGGGGACATCTAGGTCAATTGGCATAGCAAAGTTTATTAAGAAAACGTTCTGCATCCCATTTCGGTGAGTGGCGTCTGGGGTCTTAAAAGCTAGCAAGCGGCCATCTAGGATGTATCAATTGGTCCAACCCACCTGGAGCAAAGGAGAATGAAGAACATCAAAGACACAAGGAAAATATTAGCCCAAGAGACAGAAAGGACCACATAAACCAGAGACTCCATCAGCCTGAGACCAGAAGAACTAAATGGTGCCTGGCTACCACCAGTGACTGCCCTAACAGGGAACACAACAGAGAGTCCCTGACGGAGCAGCAGAAAAGTGGGATGCAGAACTCAAATTCCAGTAAAAAGATCAGACTTAACGGTCTGACTGACACTGGAGGGACCCCGGAAGACATGGTCCCCGGACTCTCTGTTAGCCCAGAACTAAAACAATTTCCGAGGCCAACTCTTCAGACAAAGATTAGACTGGACTATGGGACATAAAATGATACTCATGAAGACAGTGCTTCTTAGCTGAAATAGATACATGAGACTAAATGGGTAGCTCCTGTCTGGAGGTGAGATGAGAAGGCAGAGAGGGTTAGGAGCTGGTTGAATGGACATGGGAAATCAGGGGTGGAAAGGAACAGTGTGCTGTCACAGTTTAGGGAGAGCAACTAGGGTCACATAACAACATGTGTATAAATTTTTGTATGAGAAACTTACTTGAACTGTAAATTTTCACTTAAAGCACAAAAAAAATAAAAAAAAAAAACTGCTTCCACATTTTAGGTATTTGTTAGAGCAGCACCCTACTCCTGGCACCAAATTCTGTCTTAGTCATCTAGTGCTGCTATAACAGACATACCACAAGTGGATGGCTTTAACAAAGAGAAATTTATTGTCTCACAGTTTAGGAGGCTACAAGTCTAAATTCTGGGTGCCAGCTCCAGGAGAAGGCTTTCTCTCTCTGTTGGCTCTGGGGGAAAGTCCTCGTCCTCAATCTTCCCCAGTTGAGTGGCTTCTCAGCACAGGGACCCTGGGTCCAAAGGATGTGCTATTCACCTGGTTCTTGTTTCTTGGTGGTATGATGTCCCTCTGTTTCTCTGCTCACTTCTCTCTTTTACATCTCAAAAGAGATTGACTTAAAATACAACCTAATCTTGTGGATTGAGTCCTGCCTCATTAACATAACCGCCACTAATCCCACCTCATTAACATCATAGAGGAAGGATTTACAACACATAGGAAAATCACATCAGATGAAAAAATGGTGGACAATCACACAACACTGGGAATCATGGACTAGCCAAGTTGACAGATATTTTTGGGGGACACAATTCAATCCATAACACATGGAGTTGCTATCAGCTGAAATCTAGCAACAGCAGCGATTCATTCTCATTACTGTACTCAGAAAGTACAGTAATTACTTTCTGAAGATAAGGCACTGTATTTGTAGCAACAAGAGGTAACTTGGTAACAAGAGAAGTTAGTTTAGGTTTGAAGGGAGGTCCTTAATACATAGCAGATGCAGGTCGGAATCCAGGGCCAGCTCCCGATGGAAGGCCGACTCCTCATCTTCATAGGTAAGGGTCCTCCTTTCCCCTCCGCTGCCCTTAAACCCAGGCCTAGGCTCCCCTCTCACCCCTCTCTCCCCTGCAGCTTTCTTCCTCCTGCTGCCCCCATTTGTGCACGGATGGCCCTACCCCTCCAAAGGTGAGCATGGGGGGTGGCATGGAGATGTGACCCCTCTCTGGCGGCCGTGCAGTGGTGAGGGGTGGAGGCCGCAAGAGGCCCTCTAGAGAAGTCTGAAAGGCGAACAGCAAGTATCAGCCAGTGCAATGGAGACAATGAGCGGATGGAGCTGGGTGCTCTGGGTGGAGCTGGGCACCTGGCTGGAGCTGGGCACCCCTGGTGGAGGTGGGTGCCCCGGCTCTCGAAGAAGCACAGGCTGCCTGCTCTGGAGGAAAGCCAGCTCGGTGGAGCCCCTGGGCGTCCACAGGTAAATATCCGTGCGATCAAGCTCACAGGGAGACTCCATGAGTGGGAGTCCCAGAGGTGACAGGGGTAGAGCCTGGGGACTCTGCCAACTGAGATCATGCAAGTCTAAAACAGAGAGCACAAGGCAGAACGTCCTAAGACAGAGCTGAAGTTTGGGGGATGCCACTCTTACTTCTGTCAAACTCCAAGGAATGAGTACCGTGAGGGTAGCTGGCGCTCGGGGCTTGGGGCTCAGCTGTGGGCTGCAGCATCCCCTGTGGCAGAGGGTCCCAGCCCCCTCTCCTGGGGAGACAGCACTGTGCCAGGAAAGGAGAGGACAGAGGTGTGAAGGGAAAGAAGCAGACCCCAGGCCCCAGGAGTTGGGGGTGAGCTGCTCCTGGGCTGCCTTCAGAGCCCAGACAGGGAGCGGCCGGGACGCCTTCCAGCATCTTCCAGCATAGGGAGCAGAGCCTCCACCTCCAGGCTCCTGCTCACCTGAAATTCCAGCCTCAAGAGGAATTTGGCCCCATCTCCCACTGCCCGGGGCTCTGGGACAGCCTCCGTGAAGATCTCTCACCCTAGGCCCTCGCGCTGAATGTGGGTGCTGGGGGCAGGCAGCAGAATTGGGGGATCTACTTGGCCTAGAGAGGGCATTTCTCTGAGTCAAGAGCCAGTGAAAAGAGTCCAGCCCCTACCATAGGTCCAGCTGTGAATTTTCTATGAAAATTCACTTATTCCAACCTCTCCTGACACCAACTGCCTGACAGCCAGTTTCAATCTGTGAGACACTCACATGAGGCAGAAAATTCCATTTCAGAGATGGAAAAAATGATCAGGCTCAGAGTGGTGAAGTCAGTTGCCTGAGGCCAAACAGCAGGATAGAGAAGAACAGGAAAACCCTGATCTGGCTGACTCCAGGACACCACTGCCCATGTTTTTCTAAGCAAACTCCTAACAGGACGTGGTATTAGTTTGTTTGACTAGGAGCCCAAGGATCAGGTATGTGTGCAGTGAGGGGTTAAGCCAAAAAAAAAAAAAAAAAAAAAAAAAACCTTGCCATGAGTCGATTCTGACTCATAG
>NW_004444023.1:399901-437789 GCF_000243295.1 Trichechus manatus latirostris
GGAAGCAGACTGCCACACCTTTCTCCTGCAGACTGACTAGTAGGTTCGAACTGCAGACCTTTCAGTTAGCAGCTGAGCGCTTAACCACTGTGCCCCCTGGACTCCTTGAGGGGTTGAGCAGATGCTATAAAAACAGAAAAGGCCAAAAGCAATCACCTTTCTTTTTTTTTTTAATTGAGGTAAAATTAACATTTGAGAGGCACAATTCAAGGAGCATTTATTGTATGTTGTGGGTCCATCACCTCTCTCTAGTTTTCTCCTTTCTGAGGTGAGGGAGGGAGGGATGAAAGGAGTAGGGAGTCAACCAAGAACTGAAGCTAACAAACTGGTCATGAGTCACGTGGTGATGTACCCAATCCAAATCCCAGGACTCCTGGTGTGGGGCTGGGGTGGGGGGAAGAGGACGCTATGATTCACCAGGGAGAGGGTGTGAAGCAATCGAGGGACAGAGGTCAGTATCTCTGTCTACCTGAAGTTCTCTCAGCCAGCCCCCATGTGCACACAAGTTTGCCAGTTGAAAGATGCTGACTTCATGCCCAGCTATGCCATGCCCCAATATGCCCACCCTCCAGTGGCATACAAGGGCACTCACACCCCCTGGTCATTTTGGCCAGTTTTTTTTTTTTTTTTTAATAGTATTTTATTGTGTTTTTGGTGAAAGTTTATACAGCAAATTAGGTTCCCATTTGACAATTTCTACACAAATTGTTCAGTGACATTAGTTATATTTTTCACAATGTGAAACTCTTTTTTTAAAAAAATGCATTCTGGTTGTTCTGTTTCCAGTGCTCTAGTTTCCCTGCTCCTTTATCTTCTCTTCTCTGCTTTAGAGTAATTGTTGACCTTTTGGTCTCATATAGATGGTTGTTTAATGGAGTACTGCACTCATGGGTAATATGCTTTATTTTGTGTGCCAATCTGTTATTTTGCTAAAAGGTGACCCCAGGGGATAGTTTCGGTTCAAGGTTTAAAGAGTATCTCAGTGCGACAGTCTCAGGGAGTCCTCTTGTCCCAACTAGTCCACTAAGTCTGGACTTTTAAAGAATTTGTTGTTCTGTGTTTTTCTCCTGTTCTATTAGGGTCCCTTTATGTGGCCGTGATCAGAACTGTTGGTAGTGGTAGCTAAGCACCATCTAGTTCTGGTCTCAGGGTAAATGAGGTCTTGGCTCATGTAGGCTATTCGCCCTGTAAACTACTGAAGTTTTGTTGCCGGGTGGAAATCCCGTGTTCTGCTTGGTGCAACTCGTATCAGACCAAGGTAGCAGAATAGAAATGCGCCTTTATTTCATTGTGCAAGGAAAGGAAACAGTCGGGGATGCTGCCGCCAAGACTGTTCAGTGAGCGCAGGGAGCAAGGTTACTTTTAAGGGGTTTACAAGTAGGAAGTTCATATTCGTTACATCAGCAACATTCTTAATCATATTAGGCAGGGGCGACGGGGTTTACATATAACTTCATGCATTGTATGTTCAGAAAATGGTGGTTAAACTCCACCCAGAGACGGGAAAGTTACTATGTATGAGGTCGAATAGATTATCCTGAATGTCAACATAGTGCCTAAACCGGTTTCCACCAATTTCCTCTAGTTTAGGGGCAGCAGTTAAGGAGAGGGGAACTAGGATTTCAATGTAAAGCTATACGGCGTGCAGAGCAAGCTGCTTGAAGCAGTGGAATTTTCCACAGCCTGGAGACCTCTGTCTTATTTTCTTCTCTCAGACACTGGTTTCCTTCTTTCTCTTTTGCTCCTGACAAGTAGAGACCAATAGTTAGTTCTTAGACCCCTCTCATTCTTTGATCTGCTGGAGGTTGACCATCCTTTTATACAACCACTTTCTAGTTGCCATTAGGTCGACTCTGGCTCATAGTGACCCCATGTGTGTCAGAGTAGAATTGTGCTCCATAGGGTTGTCAGTGGCTGATTTTTCAGAAGTAGATCACCAGGACTTTCTTCTGAGGCACCTCTAGGTGGACTCGAGCCTCCAGCCTTTTGATCAGCAGCCAAGCAAGTTAACCATTCACACCACCCAAGGATGCCCAACACACTCTAGCTATTTGCATTTCTTTGTTGTGACCTGGGCACACATGGGTTGAGTGGTCAGTAACCCCGCCCATGAAGTCAGGGGTCCACTGAGGGTCTGGGATCTCAGTCAGTCAGATTAGCAAAGCTCCTCACCACCCCCCACACACACCCCTGAAAGAAGGTGGTGAGAGAGGAGGCAGCCAGGAGAAAGGGGAAAGGACTGCTCTGGGACAGAGGAGAACTGGATATGAGGACAAGGCTGGGAAAAAGATGAATGGATGCAGGGCAATGCAAATCAAAACCACAATGACAGGGGTGGGTGAGGGGGAGAAAGGGGAAGAAAGGGGGAGATGTTGCTTAAGGGGTATTGAGTCTCTGTTAAGAGTGATGAAAAAGTCTGGAAACAGTTGTAATGGTAGAACAACATGGTGAATGTAATTAATGTCACTGAATTGTGAATAAAAAATGATAAAATGGTAAATGTTTTACTATATATATTTTTACTATAAAAAAACCCACAATGAGATCCGACTTCATACCCACTAGGATGGCTAGAATCAAAAAGACAGATAATAACAAGTGTTGCTGAGGATGTGGAGAAATTGGAACCCTCATACGGTGCTGGTGGGATTGTAAAATTAGGCACCTGCTGTGGAAAACAGTCTGGTGGTTCCTCAAAATGCTAAACATAGAATTACCATATGATCTACAGCAATTCCGCTCCTAGGTATGTACCCAAGAGAAATGAAAGCATGTGTCCACACAAAGACTTGTACATGAATGTCCACAGCAGCACTATTCACAATAGTCAAAAGGCATACACAACCCAAGCATCCATCAACAGATGACTGGATAAACAAAATGTGGTATATCAATACGATGGAATACTACTCAGCCATAAAAAGGAATAAAGTACTAATAAATGCTACAACACGGGTGAACCTTGAAAACATGCTGAGTGAAATAAGCCATATGAAAAAGACCACATCTTGTATGATTCCATTAAGACGAAAGGTCAAGAACAGGCAAATCTGTCTGGGGTCTTAAAAGCCTATGAGCAGCCATCTAAGATACTCCATTGGTCTCATCCCTTCGCGAGCAAGGAAGAATGAAGAGAACAGGATACAAGGAAAAGATTAGTCCAAAGGACTAATGGACCATAGCTACCAAGGCCTCCACCAGACTGAGTCCAGTACAGCTAGATGGTGCCTGGCTACCACCACTGACTGCTCTAACCAGGATCACAACAGAGGGTTCTGGACAGAGCTGGAGAAGGATGTAGAACAAAATTCTAACTCACAAAAAAACAGACCAGATTTACTGGCCTAAAGGAGACTGGAGAAACCCCGAGTATGGCCCCCAGACACCCTTTTAGCTCAGTCTTGACGTCACTTCCGAGGTTCACCGTTCAGCCGGGGAGTGGACAGCCCCATAAAACCAAATGGGACTAATGAGGCACAGCAGTCCAGGGACAAGGGCTAGAAGGCAGAAGGGGTCAAGAAAGCTGGTGATAGGGAACCCAAGGTTGAGTAAGGATAGTGTTGATGTGTTGTGAGATTGTTAACCGTTGTCATAGGGCAACATGTGTACTAACTGTTTAATGAGAAACTATTTTGTTCTGTAAACCGTCATCTAAAGTGAGAATAGCAGCACAATTGGAAGAGTGTAGTCAATGTCACTGAACTGTGCATGTAGAAATTTTTGAAATGGTGTATCTTTGGCTATGTATATTTTCACCAAAAAAAATGGTCAAGAAGGGAGAGGGTTGACATGTTGTGGGGTTGTTAACCAATGTCATAAAACAATATGTGTACTACTGTTTCATGAGAAACTATTTGTTCTGTGAGCCTTCACCTGAAGTACAATTAAAAAAAAAAAGAAAAAGAACAGGCAAATCTATAGAGACAGAAAGTAGATTAGAGGTTTCCAGGGGCTTGGAATAGGGGAGTGACTGCATATTGGGTTCAAGGTTTCTTTTTGAGGTGATGTTCCAAAATCGACTGTGCCGATGGCTGTACAGCTCTGTGAATATGGTGAAACCCATTAAACTGAAAACTGAATGGGTGACTTGTTTGGTGTGTAACTGTATCTCAGTAAAGCGGCTTTTAACAAAAAGATGAACGGATGAGCGGACTGCCCCAGGAACCTTGGTGGCCACAGGTTGAGCTGTCCCCGGCCCCCAGGTGAGGTGTTGGTGGTCAGATACAATAGATGGCGCCTCTGTGGCAGTGTGGCCCTGGACTTGTAGGACCCCAAGTGGAGCTGCTGCCGAGCCCTCTACCCCTTCCACTGCCCCACGCAGAGGTGCTGCCAAACCTGGCAGACAGGCTTCCTCATTCCCGTGGACCCCAAGAAGGCAGAGTTTGAAGACTGCTGGGCATACTTTACAGGTGGGGCCTGGCCTGGCCCCTGCTCAGTGGGAGCCCCCAGAGACCCTTGCCTCTCTCCCTCCTTCCTGGGAGCTGTGCCCTCCATGGAGGGACCTGTTGGCTACTAAACAGAGGTCAAGGACAGGGTATACTTAGTGATAGCCCATCCCCCTCCCCATCTATACAGATCACTCTGAGCTGGGTCCCAGCCTCCCACTGTGTGACCTTGGACAAGTGTCCTGCCATCTCTTGGCCCAGTCTACCTGTCAACAGGTGAGGGACGTGCTGAGGAACTTCTCCCCCAAACAGAGGGGCGTGCAGCTCTCAGGGTCCCCTCCCACAGTGACTTTGGAGGTGGGGAGGCTCCTGTTTGTTTGCAAGTCAACAGGGGCAGCCCCTCTGTGTCCTCCCCTCTCTGAGCCCCTCCCCCTCTCCCAAACCCCAGACCCCATATGTGTGTGATGGAAGTCCCCTGTATGCGGTACAAGAACCTCAGACTCTATGTCATGGAGGAATGGGACAGGAGGTGCAAAGAATAGAAGCTTATCTCCCAGTTATTGGAAGTCACGAAGAAAAACCAAACCAGCTGCCATAGAGTGGACTCTGACTCATGGCAAGCCCACGTGTGTCAGAGTAGAACTGTGCTCCACAGGGTTTTGTTTTGTCTTTCTTAATTGTGGTGAAAATATGCACACCAGAACATTCACCAACAGAACAACTTCCACATTTACAATCCAATGACACTGGAACACCGTGGGACGGAGGAGAACTGCCCCATAGGGTTTCCAAGGCTGTCATCTTGATGGAAGCAGACCACCACATCTTTCTCCTGCAGAGCAGATCGTGGGTTCAAACTGCTGACCTTTCGGTTAGCAGCTGAGCGCTTAACCATTGTACCACCAGGGTTCCTTACAGATGTAATCTGTTAATATGAAATCAGACTGGAGCGGAGTGTGTTCTGATCCAATCTGAGTGGTATCTTTATAAGAAGAGATATAGAGAGAAAGAGAGACACGTGAGACTTCAGTGATGTTGCCACAAGCCAAGGATGCCTGGGGCCACCAAAAGCTGAAGGAGGCAAAGTGGGATCTTCCACTACAGTCTTCACAGGGAGCGCGGACTTGCTTGACCCCTTGATTTCAGACTTCTGGCCTCCAGAACTGTGAGACAATACACTTCTGTCGTTTTAAGCCACCCAGTTTGTGGTACTTTGTCATGTCAGCCCTAGGAAACAAACATACCCACTTTGTACATGTTTATATATTGACCAAGATATATAAAGAGCCCTGGAGGTGCAGTGGTTAAGCGCTCGGCTGCTAACCGAAAGGTTGGCGGTTCGAACCCACCAGTCACTCCATGGGAGAAAGATGGGGCAGTCCTGCTTCAGTCAAGATTACAGCCTTGGAAACCCTATGGGGCAGTTCTACTCTGTCCTCCAGCGTCACTATGAGTCAGAATCAACTCGACAGCAATGGGACCAAGATATATACATTTTTTTTCCCTCTCTACACACACATACATATTTAAGACATGAAAGACAACTAAAAACTAATGATGATCATCTCTGGGTTGTGGAATTACAGATGATTTTTCTCCTTCCATTTTATGCTTTTCAGGGTTTGCCAAGTTTTCTGTGGTGAGGCTGCTATGCCTTGAAATCTGAAGAAAATAATGTTTGAGACACAAAGAAAAGACTGAAATGGAATCTCTTCCTGTCACTGATTTCTTCTCCAACCCCTGACTGTTCAGCAGGTGCTCAGCACAAAGCCCACCCACATCCACCTTTCCAGGCCCCGGGCTCTGCATGACCTGGTCATCTGTCCCCTCCCCATTCCTGGGCCACTATGTTGCACACTCTAAGTGCCAGAACTGGGACATTTTGTCACTTTTTGGCACATACTCTTCTCACTCTCATCTCTGGGCCTTTGCACATGCTGTTCCCTCTCCTCAACACCCTTCCTCCTCTCTGCAGTCTCAGTTTCCTAGTGTGCTATAACAGAAATACCACAAGTGAGAGGCTTTAACGAACAGAAATTTCTTTTTTCACAGCTTAGGAGGCTGTGTTGTTGTTAGATGCCGTCAACTCGATTCCGACCCATAGCGACCCTATGTACAACAGAACGAAACACTGCCTGGTCCTGTGCCATCCTCACAGCCATTGCTATGTTTGAGCCCATTGCTGCAGCCACTGTGTCAATCCAGCTCGTCGAGGGTCTTCCTCTTTTTCGCTGACCCTCTGCTTTCCCAAGCATGATGTCCTTCTCCAGGGACTGATCCCTCCTGATAACATGTCCAAAGTAAGTGAGACAAAGTCCCGCCATCCTTGCTTCTAATGAGTATTCTGGCTGTATTTCTTCCAAGACAGATCTGTTTGTTCTTCTGGCAGTCTGTGGTATAGTCTATATTCTTCGCCAACACCATAATTCAAAGACATCAATTCTTCTTCAGTCTTCCTTATTCATTGTCCAGCTTTCACAGGCATATGAGGTGACTGAAAACACCATGGCTTGGGTCAGGCACACCTTAGTCCTCAAGGTGACATCTTTGCTTTTTAATGCTTTAAAAAAGTCCTTTTGCAGCAGATTTGCCCAATGCAATAGGTTGTTTGATTTCTTGACTGCTGCTTCCATGGGTGTTGATTGTGGATCCAAGTAAAATGAAATCCTTGACAACTTCAGTATTTCCTCCGTTTATCATGACATTGCTTATTGGTCCAGTTGTGAGGATTTTTGTTTTCTTTAGGAGGCTAGAAGTCTGAATTCAGGGTGCCTGCTCTAGGGGAAGCCTCTTTCTTTCTGTCCACTCTGGAGGAAGGTCCTTGTCTCTTTTCAGCTTCTATTCCTGGGTTCCTTGGTGATCATGTGGTGTATATCTTCCCCTCTGTTTGTGCTTGCCTGCTTAATCTACTCTTTTATACCTCAAAAGAGATTGATTTAAGAAACACCCTACACTAATGCTGCCTCATTAACATAACAAAGAAAACCCATTCCCAAATGGGATTATAACCACAGGTATAAAAGAATCCATGACCTTTGAGTCAATTCTGAATCATAGCAACCCTACAGGACAGAGTAGAACTGCCCCCATAGGGCTTCCAAGGAACGCCTGGTGGATTTGAACTGCTGACCTTTTGGTTAGCAGCCGAGCTCTTAACCACTACTCCACCAGGGCTCCACCACAGGTACAGGGGTTAGGATTTACAACATGTATTTTTGAGAGACACAATTCAATCCATAACACTGTACCTGGCTCATCCTAAAAATCTCAGTCGGACTCACCTCCTCCAGGAAGCCCTCCTTGAATCTCCTCTGGGTTCCCCCAGCTGCTGGACTCCCCACCCCTGCCCACTCACTCTCTGGAGCACTGCCTGTTTGCTGCAGTCAGTGTGATAAGTGGGGAGGAGGCTCCAATTCCTCCCGGCTTTCTGGCCCTGAACCAAGACCCGATCTCTCTGTGCCTCAGTCTCCTCATCTGCAAAATGGGGGACATGACAACACCTACCCATGCGGAAAGGAGCCCTGGTGGCACAGAGGTTAAGTGCTCAGCTGCTAATCGAAAGATTAGTGGTTCGAACCCACCAGCTGCTCTGCAGGAGAAAGATGTGGCAGTCTGCTTCCCTGAAGATTACAGCTTTGGAGACCCTACAGGGCAATTCTACTCTGTTGCTATGAGTTGGAATCAACTCGAAGGCACTAGGTACTCATGCGGGGAGCATGCAGGAAAGGGTTAACTCAGCAGGCCTGGGTTGCTCAAGCCCTGCACAGTCCAGTTTTCAGGACTGGCCCTTACCCAGTTCCTGGGAGATAACCCCTGAGCCCGAGGAATATTCGCCTGATAAGGATTTGTATGCCTGGGACCTTGGCCCCACTGTATCAGTTTGATCTCTAGGGGGCTGGAGACTGAGTAGCTGAGGTCAGTCACGCGGGCCCTCCATGCCTATGTGACTGACCCCAATAAAAACCCTGGACACCAGGCTCCACTGAGCCTCCCTCCCGGCTCGTTGCTGGGAAAATTAAGCACTGTCCATGCAACTCCACTAGGGGGAGACACCTGGGAGCTGGTGCCTGGTTTCTCCTGCACTTCACTCACCTGTCTGTTCCCTTTGCTGATTGTAATCTTAATCCTTTCGAAGTAATAAATCACATCTATGAGTGGCACAAATGGTTAAGCACTGGAATACTAACCAAGAGGTTGGCAGTTCGAACCCACCCAGAGGCTCCTCGGAAGACAAGCCCAGCGATCTGCTTCTGAAAGGTCACAGCCTTGAAAACCCAATGGAGCAGTTCTGCTCTGCACACGTGGGGTCGCCACGAGTCGGAATCACCTCCGTGGCAACTAACAACCACAGCAACATGAATATAACAGCTTTTCTGAGTCCTGTGAGACTTAGCAAATCGCCGAGTCTGAGGGCGGTCTGGAGGGCCCCGGACACAAGGAATTACAAGGATTCAAAGACATGATTCATGTAAAATCCTCCACACAGTGCCTGGAACCCAAGAAATGTGCAACAGAAGAGATTCATTTTCTCTGTGCCTCAGTTTCCCATTCTACAAAACGTGAAATCCCAGGGTGGTGCAAATGGTTAATGTGCTCGCCTGCTAACTGAAAGGTTGGAGGCTCAAGTCTGCCCAGAGGGAGCTCAGAAGAAAGGCCTGGCGATCTACTTCCAAAAAATCACCCACTGAAAACCCTATGGAGCTTGTCTGCCTCAAGCACTGTGTTCTTTTAAAGAATTATCTGTATGAAATCAAGTTGATAACAGCAAAGGTTAAATGAGAACCTTAGGGGGCAGTGAGTTTATGCTAACGGGGGAGGAACCAACTCAGAAAAGAAGGGTGAGGATGGCTGCATAACTTGAAGAGTGTATATCTTTACCAAAAATTAAAAAAAAAAGAAAAGAGAACCCTATGGAGCCAGCTCTACTCTGACACACACGGGGTTGCCATGAGTTGAGGTTGACTCAGCGGCAGCTGGTTGACCATACTATGCTCTTAGGGTGGGGGTGCTTATAAGTTAGGGTGCAGAAGCCTTTCCCAAACAAGGCAGGAAAAGTAAGAGCCATGAAGGAAAAGATGGAAAAATCTGATTTATTAAACCTGAAAAATCTATGTAGGTTAAAAGACGCCACAAATAAACACTAAGGACAAAGTGAAGCAGGCATTTCTCTCAAGAAATTCAAATGTCCAATAAACGACTGAAAATATGCTCAACTCACTAGGGATCGTCTGAGAAGCACAGTCCACATCTCACGTGCCAACACCCTCACCTCGCAGTCTGACAAGAGGTTTGCCGGACAGTATCCCCACCTTAAATCAAGGGGTTCTTGTAATTGTTAGTTGCCCTGACTCATGGTGACCCCATGCACAGCAGATCGAAACACTGCCTGGTCCTGCACCATCCCCATGATGGGTTTTGGATCAGACTGTTGTGATCCATGGGGTTTTCATGGGCTAACTTTTGGAAAATAGATGGCCAGGCCTTTCTTCCTAGTCTACCTTAGTCTAGAAGCTCTGCTGAAACCTGTTCAGCATCATAGCAACATGCAAGCCTCCACTGACAGATGGGTGGTGGCTGTGCACGAGATGCACTGGTTGGGAATCAAACTCCGGTCTCCCGCATGGAAGGCAATACGAAGAACACCTACAAATCACTACGAAAAAGATTGAACAACCTAGTATAAAAATGAACGTGGTCATGTCTAGATGCTAAAAAATAAAATTTTTAAGTTAAAAAAAAAAGGATGTGGTAGCTTAAATAATGATCCCTGTTATGGATTTAGTTGTGTCCCCCAAAAATATGTGTTGTAAATCCTTACCCCTATACCTGTGGTTAGAAACCCTGGTGGCGCAGTGGTTAAGAGCTATGTCTGCTAACCAAAAGGCTGGCAGTTCGAATCCACCAGGTGCTCCTTGGAAACTATGGGGCAGTTCTACTCTGTCCTATAGGGTCTCTGTGAGTCGGAATGGACTTGATGATGGCAACCGGTTTGGTTTGGTTTTTTGGTTATACCTGTGGTTAGAATCCCATTTGGGAATGGGCTTTCTCTGTTATGTTAATGAGGCAGTATTAGCGTAGGGTGTGTCTTAAATCAATCTCTTCTGAGATATAAAAAGAGGAGATTAGGTACAGAAGCAAGGAGAGATGGGGGAAGACAGACGCCATGGCACTTGAAGATCACCAAGGAACCAAGGAACAAGAGCTGGCACCCTGAATTCAGACTTGTGGTCTCCTGCACTGTGAGAAAATAAACTCCTGTTTGTTAAAGTCACCCACGTGTGGTATTTCTATTATAGTGGCACTAGATGACTAAGGCATCATCCAAAACGAGATGGTGCTGGCACAGGATGGACAGATGGATCACAGAACTGGACCGAAGGAGAGGTGCCTGGGTGGAGGGGGCGTGAGGGACACTACTGCACCGTCTCAGGTGAGGAGGGGACAACAGGGCCACGGCCACCGCTGACCACGACTGAGAACAAGCATCAGCCACCAGAGGGCACTCACATCTGAGTCATCTTTCTAGGTGCTCGGACCAAAACCCTTGAACAAGTCATCAGTAAGTTTGTGCAGCAAATCCTGTCTGCTCCAACGTTGAGATATTAATAGACTCAGAATCCCACTTCTCCTCAACTCTAATGTCTCAACCATCATCTTCCGCCTGGACCACTGCAGTGGTCACCTTCTCACTGGGCTCCCTGCTTCTGTCCCCGCCCTCCCACAGTCTGTTCCCCATACCACCACCAGAGGGCGCCTGTTAGAACTAAGTCAGCTCACGTCCCTCTGAGAAAAAGTCCTCCCTCCGCTCCTGCTTCACTCAGAGTAAAAGCTGCAATTCTCCCTGTACTCACTTTATATATGCATGTATAATACATAAACCAGTTGCTGTCGAGTCAACGCTGACTCATGGCAACCCTGTGTGTATCAGAGTAGAACTATGCTCCATAGGGTTTTCAATGGCTGACTTCTTGAAAGTGGACTGCCAAGCCTTTCTTCCTAGGCACCTCTGGGTGGACTTGAACCTCTTTCAGTCAGCAGCTGAGCATGTTAATCGTTTGCACTACCCAGGGACTCCGTTTAATGCATACATATGCATGTATACACTTTTCCTTATGAAACAGAATAAAAGAAAACAGAAGTGTTTAACAGAGTTCATTGCACATGGTCAGGGCAGTTATTGTTTATTGAAACTTTTGTTCCAATAAGATATAAAATATGTACTGCATGTATGATATTAACATATAATCCATGTGTTATATAATACATACAATGGGTTTTATATGATTATAGTAAATATTCAGTACATAAGTTGGAGGTTTGAGACCACCCAGACGTGTCTTGGAAGAAAGGCCTGGCAATCTACTTCTGAAAAAATCATCCATTAAAAACTGTATGGAGCACAGTTCTACTCTGACACACGAGTCAGAGTTACTTGATGGCAACTGGTAGATAATATATACACATCTGTAGTGTTTCTTCATGAAACAGTATCACAATAACAGGAAATATCAGACAGCACTGCATATATTAAAGGCAATTATTTAGTGAAACTTTCACTCCAGTGACATATATAAGACCAAAACCAAACCCGTTGCCATCGAGTGGATTCTGACTCACAGAACCTATAGGACAGAGTAGAACTGTCCTGTAGGGTTTCTAAGGAGTCGCTGGTGGATTTGAACTGCTGACCTTTTGGTTAGCAGCTGAGCTCCTAAAACCACTGTGCCACCAGGGCTCCAATGATATACAAACACATATATGTGTATATGTATATACACATATAGCATATAACATCATGCTGTATATTACATAAAATATATATCCTATTATAAACTATGTAACAATACATATGTATTATATAATATTTATAATACATATATAGGGTGGAGCCCTGGTGGCGCAGTGGTTAAGAGCTCGGCGGCTAACCAAAAGGTCAGCAGTTCGAATCCACCAGCCACTCCTTGGAAACTCTATGGGGCAGTTCTACTCAGTCCTACCGGGTCGCTATGGGTTGGAATCAGCTACTCGACAGCAATGCGTTTTTAAGGAGCTCTGGTGGCGCAACACTTAAATGCTCAGCTGCTAACGGAAAGAAAGGTTGGCGGTTCAAACCCACGCAGCGGTTCTGTAGGAGAAAGACTTGGTGATCTGCTCCTGTACAGATTACAGCCTAGAAAACCCTATGGGGGCAGTTCTACTCTATCACATGAGGTCGCTATGAGTCGGAATCAACATGAAGGCATCTGACAACATTAGGGAGCCCTGGTGGCACTGTGGTTAAGGCACTCGACTGCTAATCAAAAAGGTCGGCTGTTCAAAACCACCAGTGGCTCCACGGGAGAAGGATGTGGCAGTCTACTTCATAGAGATTTACAGCCTTGGAAACCCTATGGGGTTGCTATGAGTTGGAATCCACTTGATGGCAGTGGGGTTTTTTGGTAACAACACAGAGTGAATTATGAATTATTATACGGATATACATATGGTGAATTACATAAACTATACTCTTTATTGTGGCTTGTTGGTGTAGACTGAGATCGAGATGCTGAGATTTGCGTGCAGCAGGATTACTGGGGAGCACTCCCGGGAACAACTCCTGGGAGGAAGCAGGACTGGGCAGGGAAGCTGAGAGGCCTCAGCTATGGGGAGCTCTGGCAGCTGGTGGGACCCTCTGGAGTTGTACCAACCGAGGTACCGGGGCTGGGTCTTTGTCCACCTGACTCTTTTGCCACTCCCTCTCGTCTCACTCACTCTATTCCAAGCGTCAGCAAGCTTTTTCGGCAAAGGGCCAGAGAGTCAATGTTTTTGACTTTGCTATGATTTCTGTTGAAGCTACTCAACTCTGCCACTGTAGCCCAAAAGCTGCCATAGAAAATGTGGAAACAAATGAGCATGATTGTGTTCCAATAAAGCTTCATTTACAAAGATGGAGGGATGTGGGGGCTGGCTGAATTTGGCCTGAGGGCCGCAGTTTGCTAACTCCTGCTGGATTCTGAGAGCCTAGCCTCTTGCTGGTCTAGCAACAGGCCAAGCCCACACCTGCCTCAGGGACTCTTCAGTTACTAAGACCCCTTCCTCTACTGCTCCTGCTCCGTTGTTGCTGCCTTCTAGGTTCATCTCACATGGTGTCTCCTCTCACAGCCCTCCCTGACCCCCAGATCTAAATCAGCCATCTCTAACACTCCAGCCCCTCCCTGCTTTATTTCCCTTCTCAGCGCCCCGTCACTGGATCACCTCTTTACTTCTCTACCATCCGTCTCCTGCACTGAAATGGCAGCTCTGTGATAGCGGGGCCCTGGCTTGTTTGGGGCTGAGTGAGCCCCGAGCAGCTCTAGAATGGAGCCAGGCATACAGTAAGTGCTCAAACATTTGTCCAGTGAACGGGTGGATGATGACCACCCCAAGTCTCCTTGGGGCATGCCTCCCCATGACCCGTGTCCATGCTGACTCCAGCCCCAAGCCCTTGGGAATGGGGCACCCAGGCCTGGTGTAATAATTGCATGGGGACACTGTCTGACCTTCTCTAACTTCACAAGGGGGAAAGAGAATCAAGATCAACAGCCCAAGGCTGACTCCTGTGAGGCAGACGTCAGACATGCCTCCTCTAACTTTTTTTATTAATTCTGACACCAACCATCCCTCCCACAGCCCTCTCTACTTCTCTGCTGGGTTCCATAATTCATTGCAACGGCCACACAGAACTCACAGACAACAGTCACGATTGTGGGGTTTATTAGGGAACTAACAGGTTACAATTCAGGCTAAGGAACACTCTGGATACAGTTCTTCCATCAGGACAGCCTCTTTTCAGCTGTCCTCGATGGCACACCTCTCTCTGGCCCTAGCTCTCTGCCCAAAGGCACTCAGCTTTCTCAATCTGTGGGCCGCAAAGCCCACCATGCTGTTTCCTGCTGCCGGGTCTCTCCTGCCACCACTTCTCAGTCTTCAGAGTTACAGCTCTTTCTCTCTCTCTGTCTCCTGGTTCCAGGAGCTTCTCAGTGCAGGGATCCTGGGTCCAAAGGAGGCACTCCCCACTCCTGGCTGTTCTTCCTTGGTAGTGGTGGTGGGGTATTCTCTCTCCCGCCTCTGGGGTGGCTCATTTCACACTCAGCGGGATGGCAAAACTGGCCAATCCCTTTGGTGGGCCACAATTACCCTATCTCATAGTCCCCCCAATCACTTGGGTGGGAGTTTCAGACCATGGCTAGAAAGGCCACACAGAAGTGATCCATCACACTGCCCCTGGTCACTCGGTGTCACAGCAGCTGGCACCAGGATGGCCTGAGCCCAGCTGGGCCAGTGGAGCAGGCAGGGACTTAAATGAAGTCCATTTCACCTGGGGGCTCTCAGCCTTCTTGACATTTGTCAGGTAAGGGCCTGGGGGAGAGAGAAGCCAGCACCAGGGACAGCAGGGCTGCAGGCTGGGAGCGGGAGAGGCAGAGCCCTGGGACACTGTTCCATTAGTCTTGAGCCAATGTGAATGGGTTTCTGTTCCTAACACCCCAAAGTCCCGAGTCACTCAGGAGGGAAGGACTCTGGATTCAGGCCCGCCTCATCATCCCGAATAACCGCAAGTGGATTTGTACGCATATATGTGTGTGTTTATGTGTGTGTGTTTGTGTGTGAGGAACTCCTGCAAGAGACATGTCTGTCTGTGCCTCTGTCTGCGCCCTGGACCGTGAGCCCTGTGAGGACAGGGTCACGGCTGCTTTGGTCACCTCTGTCGCCAAGCACATAGCAGGCAGTTCAGTGAAACTTTGCTGAATGAAAGAATGAATGAAAGACATTTCTCTAAGGTTAATAAGGATTTTTTTAAATATTAAAAACATATACATAAACTTGAAGACAGCCAAATTCATTTCTACACATTTATTGTAGCCCCCTTCCCAAATTGCGGGTGTACACAAACACTTAGCTAGGAGGACAGGGAACAATGAACCATCACCGCACCACCGCGTGCGTTCTGAGGAGATTCTTTCCACTTCCACGCCTGCCCCTGCATTCACACCCCTGGCTCTCAGTAGGCAGAGCTGTGACTCTGGATCCCAGAGGGGGCTGGCCACACATGAGGACATAACGAGGCTGAGTATTAAGTGGCAGATGTGAGAACAGCCCTCCCATCCCCACCCCGCCCCATGGCGCAGCAAGGAGGAGCAGCGGGGCTCTGGCCAAGACTGCCCGCCCCCACACCCCACCTCTGCAATGCATTTGCCTGTGCAACCTGGGATGAGTGACTTTCCGTATCTGTGCTCAGTTTCCTCATCAATGAAATGGGGAAAATCACGTAGGGATCATGTAAAGCACCGAGAACAGTGCCTGGCACCTAGTCAGGTGCAATCAGCTTAAGCTGTTGACTACGACTGCTATTTGTTGACATGATGGGGGAGGAGGATCACAGCCCCTGACCTCCTGCTCCCCAGGCTCCACAGAAATAAGCTGGTGCCCGAGGGGGCCTCTCAGGGGTAACCACGGACACGTGGCACTGAGCCCGCTCCCCTGGCTCCACCGCCCGCCTTCATGCAGGGTATCTCTTTCTTCCTTTCCTCCCCTCATCATTTTACCTGCTCAGGTCACTCCCAATTTGGGGTGGGGGGCACCTCCACCCTCAGCTCCTCCACACCAGCTTCCCTCCCTCTTCTAGAAGGAATTAAGATGCTGTTTCAGAATCCCCAGTCCTTGGTTTTCTATTTGGGTAGGTCTTGTGTCTCAGGTCATTTTTAACTCCCTGACCCCAGGAAGTGAGGTCAAGGGGGAAGGAAAGCCCCACTCCACCCATCTTCACCTGGAGCTTCTCCGGAACCTGGCTTACTAAGTGCCAAGATCTGTGGCATGGGAGAAAGCTGTGGCAGTCTACTTCCGTAAAGATGACAGCCTTGGAAACCCTATGCGGCAGTTCTACTCTGTCATATACGGTCGCTATGAGTCGGGATCGACTGGATGGCAACTGGTGAAATCTCTGCCGTGATAGGGCTCTCTGGTAGGGGACTGAGGGGCCCCCATACTCACCAGTGGCTCTGGGATGCCCTGGGCCTCTGTGTAGAGAACCTTCCCCCCCAGCAACCTGCCTTCCTCTTAATCTTCCTCCCTCCTGCCTGCAGCAGGACCCTCAGGCACCTTGTACCCAGGATAATCCGGGCGTCCTGTCTGTCTCTCTCCCTTGTGCCCCCACCCTCTGCTCCTACCACTTCCCCATCCTGGAGGAAGGGGCCAGGGGCAGTCCCTCATCTGTGGGGCCTTGGGCAAGTCTCTTTGCTTTCCCTGGGCCTCAGTTTCCCCATTTGGGAAGGGGCTCATAGGATGACCCTGCCCTCCACTCACCATCATAATCCTCCCAGCTTCTCCCCTAACTTTAATGAGCCTCGCACCCATTTTGGAGACCCACAAAAGGTTGTGTTCTCAGACACACCCTTAAGATGACTTCTTCACCCCTGGGTCCTTTAATTAGCAAACATTCACTGTCGGCAAATAGAATTCAGACTGGGGGGCTCACAACCCTCCCCCAATCCTGGAAGAGATGCCAAGTGGGGAGGAAGTGGATCCTAGAAATGGACCGTTCCTCTTACCCGTGTGGGAAAACTCAAATGCCCCACGGAGTCCCAGCGTACTCCTGGGGTGGGAGGTATAGTGGGTTGAATGGTGGCCCCCCAAAAGATACGTCCCCATCCTAGGCCCCGGAACCTGTGAATGTGACCTTATTTGGAAAAAGGGTTTTTGCAGGTGTGATTAAGTGAAGGATCTTAAGAAGAGAGCACCCTGGATTTAGAGTGGGCCTAACTCCCATGAAAGGAGCCCTGGTGGCGCAGTGGTTAAGTGCTCAGCTGCTAACCAAAAGGTCAGTGATTCGAAACCACCAGTAGCTCCATGGGAGAAAGATGTGACAGTCTGCTTCTGTAAAGATTACAGCCTTGGCAACCCTACGGGGCAGTTCTACTGCATCCTATAGGGTCACCATGAGTCAGAACCGACTTGAGGGCAACGGGTTTAACTTCAATGACAGGTGTTTTTATGAAAGAGAGAAGCGGAGAAGGAGAAGGCCAGATGAAGACGGAGGCAGAGACTGGCGTTATGCAGCCACAAGCCAAGAAATGCCTGGCGTCAACAAAAGCTGGTGGAGGCCAGGAAGGACCCTCCCCTAGAGCCTGCAGGGGGAGCGTAGTCTTTCGGACTTCTGGTCTCCAGAAATCAGAGACTACATTCCTCTTGTTCTGAGCCACCAAGTTTGTGGTGATTTGGTAGGGCAGCCCCAGGACACTAACACAGGAGGTCAGACAAACTGGAGGAGTGTCGGAGTGGGGCTGGGGCTCCGGGGCTGTGGTGGTGGGTGGGCGGGTACCACTGCATGACCGGGGCAGTGGGACCAGTCCGGAGTCCTGAGGGGAGGAGTACGAGAGCTCACAGATCAATGAACTTGGATGGAAGGTGGGAGAATGCGACAGTCTGCTTCACACTGTCCGGGAGGGGGCTGGCAGACCCCTGAGAGGGGCCACTGAAGAGACTGGCGTGGGAGGAAGGTGGGAAAGGACAGCCTGACAGTACAAGGTCCAGGGGCTTTGAGACAGGTAAACGGGGCTGAGATTAACAAACAGTAGGGATGCGGCCTAGTAAAGCCCAAATATTCCACCCAAAAGGGCCATGTCCTGCTAGAACAGACTGCAGAAGGGGTACTTAGTGGGGAGTGGATTGTGCCAGACTGAAGAATGAGAGGGCCTGATGGAACAATCCACGGTCCCAGTGGAAGGTATCACAGGTCAGGTTAAGGGGGAAGACATAATGGCTTGGTGGAGGGTGCTGCCCAGCTGGAGCCCACCTTAGACGATGAAAGGAGAGGCCATTGAAAGACACTGCATTCTCTTGCCCGGCTCCCACCAATGACCGCCCTGATGGTAACATAACAGAGAGTCCCAGATGGAGCAGGAGAAAAGCGGGTTGCAGAACTCAAATTCTAGTAAAAAGACCAGACTTAATGGTCTGACTGAGACTGGAAGGACCCCGGAAGACATGTCCCCTGGACTCTCTGTTAGCCCAGAACTAAAACCATTCCTGAGGCCAATCCTTCAGACAAAGATTAGAGTGGACTATGAGACATAAAATGATACTCATGAAGAGTGTGCTTCTTAGCTCAAGTAGATACACGAGACTAAATGGGCGGCTCCTGTCCAGAGGCGAGATGAGAAGGCAAAAAGGGACAGGAGCTGGTTGAATGGACACGGGAAATCTGGGGTGGACAGACAGTATAGGGAGAGCAACTAGGGTCACATAACAACGTATGTATAAATTTCTGTATGAGAGACTAACTTGAATTGTAAACTTTCACTTAAAGTACAACAATAAAATTAAAAAAAAAAAAAAAAAAGTGCATTTTCTTACAATGGTCTGTACCAGTGGACCAAAGGAAGGGGCATTCTGGGGTAAGGTATGATAACACTGATCACGTAAACCAGGGTGTGCTAACGTAATGACAGGTTAATTCGGCTCTACTCCAGGTTCTATTTTTCTTTGGCCAAAAGAGGGAACGCAAAGTCCTTCGAGCCAGGACCTTGGGGGTCTGGTGGTTCTGGGTGGGTGGAAGAGGAGCACTGTGGAGTGTACCACTCAGCCAGATGTTGTAGGCTGGTCCCAGGGGAAGGTACCACTGTTCTGGTCAGTAGGGGGGTACCCGAATGCCAAGTTGAGTCGGCCCCAGTCCAAGATCCTGGTAGTTTCCGCTGGGCCAGCGCAGGCAGGGGTGATATGGGGGAGAAGGCCACATGGGCGCTTGGTACAAGTCCAAGTCCAGGTTCCAGCTGTCTCCTATTTCTCGCACGTGGTTGCTGCTTGCGTCGCGGGTGCGGCCTGGGTCGCCGGTGCTTTCTGGGTCGAGGGAGGTCGGCCCCGGGAGCAGACCTGGGCATGCACCTCCTGCAGCTGTGCCTGCAGCTCCTCCAGGGCGCTCTGCGACGGCACCGCCTGTACATGAGCCTGCAGTGCCTCGAGGGTGAGTGACAGGCGGCCCACCTCATCCTGCATCGCATTCCAGGCGGCGCGCTGCTCCTCCTCCTTGTTGCGCTGTTGCTTCTGGTGGCGCCAGTACTCCAGCACCAGGCAGCCGCCGCCAACAATGAAGATGGTGGCCTCACCCAGCAGCTCGGCGCCCAGCTCGGCGGCTGCCTCCTCATTCAGCGGCTTGATGGCTGCGCCCCGGAAGCCCATGATGCGCATCTTGGTCCGCATCTCCACCCAGTGGTACACTGCGAGGGAAGACAGGGGTCAGGCCACGCTTGGGGAGTCCCCTGCAAGCCCCGCCCCTCCGCGCTTCGGCGTTCCAGTCGGAGCAATGGGATGCGGCAGCCAGAACTGCCAGGTCCCTTGAAACAACACTGCGCCTGGCCCCACCCAATGGATGCCCAGTCACCCACATGGGGTGCCAAGAGGGTGCCTTAAAAGCGGCCAGAAGATCCTGGCGAGCAGCCAGGAATGAGAAACCCAGCTCCGGATGGGAAGTCCCAGCAGCTCCGGGAGCAAAGTCCACGGAAGGTGTAAAAACTCAATTGCCAGACACTCAGTTCCCTCTACTCCCTCAAGCCACTGCCACCGCCACCTGCAGGCCAGTCGGCTGTCTCCCTCCCCTGCCCCACTCCCACCCCGCCGCCCCCGCTTCCCTGGAGAAAAGCCGACCCCTTCATGAATCTTCCCAAAATGCAGAATGGGGTTGCGGTGGAGGCGCACCTCCTGGCTCCAAAGAATGGGCAGCTGAAATGTGGGAGTCGATGCTAAGCGCCCCTGAACCTGGTAACCAATCCTTTTGCAAGTCTGGTGACTCCAATTCTAGAGGCTTTTACCAACCCTGAATGTGGAGCTAACCACTGTGAGCTTCTGCTGGTGAGGTGTCTGGCATATGCCTTGGAAAAGCTCAAGAGTTGAGTGGCGCTGATGGTGCAAAACCTGCTTCCCTGCCTAACTAAAAGCTGGAGTCAGCTCTGGCTCATGGGGACCCCATGTATCTGAGTAGAACTGTGCTACATAGGGTTTTCAATGGCTGTGATCTTTGGAAGTAGATCACCGGGCCTTTCTTCCAAGGCACCTCTAGGTGGATTTGAACTGCCAGCCTCTGGGTGGATTTGAACTACCAACCTTTTAGCTAGTGCTTTACTGTTTGCAACACCTGGGGACGCCCCTCCCTTGCCTAGCTGCTTCTGTATGTGAAAAAGGATTCTTAGCACTTGAGTCTTTAAAACTAACACACAGAATTGATGCTGAACCCTGACTCACTCCTATAATCATATTCATCCAAGGATACATGAAATTATTAGGGAGTGGGGGTAATTTCCAACATACCATTTTACTTTCAATGTTTAATAATTATGAAAATGTATAATATATGAATGTTTAAAATTAATTGTGTGATAGTAAGTTTAAAAGCAGTTCATTTCAAAAGTGTGGTACATACACACAATGGAGCATTACTCAGCCATGAAGAGAAATGAAGCCCTGATACACGCTATAACACGCGGTGTGATGGATCACTCTTGTGTGGCCTTTCTAGCCATGGTCTGGTAACTCCCTGCCAGGTGACTGGGTGGGACGGTGTGATAGGGAAATTGTGACCCACCAAAGGGATTGGTCAGTTTTGCCACTCCTCTGGGCTTGAAATGAGCCACCCCAGAGGCGGCAGAGAGGCTCCCACCACCACCAAGGAAGAACAATCAGGAGCAGAGAGTGCATCCTTTGGACCTGGGATCCATGCACTGAGAAGCTCCTGGAACCAGGAGAGAGAGAGAGAGAGAGATGTAACCCTGAAGATGTCAAGAAGCGGTGGCAGGAGAGACTGTGCAGTGGGCTTCCCGGCCCACAGAGCGAGAAAGCAGAGTGCTTTTGGGCCAGGAAGAGGCGAGCCTGCGAGCACAGCTGGGAAGAGGCTGTCCTGATGGAAGAACTGTATCCTGAGCATTCCTGAGCCTGAATTGTAACCTGTTACTTCCCTAATAAATCCCATAATTGTGAGTACTGTCTGAGTTCTGTGTGGCCATTGAAATGAATTATGGAACCCAGCAGAGAAACAGAGAGTGCCGTGGGAGGGACGGATGGCGGAGAGAGGAGGCATCTCATAGGAATCAGCCTAAGGCTACTGATCCAGAGTCTCCTTCCCCCTTGTGAAGTTAGAGGAGGTCAGACACCACCCCCACGCCATTTTCACAAACATGTATGAAACTTGAAATCATGATGCTAAGTGAAATAAGTTAATCAGGAAAGAACAAATACTGTATGAACCCACTTATATGAAATATCTAGAGTAGGTAAATGTGTATTAGTGGTTCCCAGGGGCAGGAGAGAGGGGGGAAGGGGAAGTCATTGTTTAGGAAGCAGTGGGTTTCTGTTTATGGTGATGGGAAATGTGGCAAGGATTATTGGTGACGGTTGCACAACAGGATTAATGAAATTGATTATAACTAAATTGTACATGTGAAAAACACTGAATTGGCCAATGTATTATATATAGTTTTACAACTGTATTAAAAAAAAAATAGTTCAACCCAGAAGAAAATATTTTAGCATTGAGAACCTTATGATGACAGGAAAATTGAACAAAATTAAAATTAGAACTTCTGTACATGTTTGTTGCCAACTGTCATGGATCTCATTGTACTTCTCCCTGTCCCACCCCAAATATGTGTTATAAATCCTAACCTCTATGCCTGTGGGAATGGGTTGTGTTTGTTATGTTAATGAGGCAGGATTAGTACAGGGTATGTCTTGAGTTAATCTCTTTTGAGATATAAAGGAGATTAAATAAGCAAAGGAAAGAAACAGATGGGGTAAGAGAGATGCCAAGCCACATGAAGATAGCCCAGGAGCAGAAGCGAAAAGAAACAAGGACCCTCCCCCAGGGCCAACAGAGAGAGAAGCCTTCCCCTAGGGCTGGCACCCTGAATTCCGACTTCTAGCCTCCAAAACTGTGAGAAAGTAAATTTCTGTTTGTCAAAGCCACCCATTTATGTTATAGCAGCACTAGATAACCAAGACACCAACATATAAACAATGAGACAAAATTCTGTGGGGAAGGGAACTGTAAATACAAGTTCAAGGACAAAAATGGACAATGTAAAATTTCTGTCTGCAAAAGAAGAGCTTGTTATCATTTTTTATTAACCAGATGTTGGTAGGCATCAAATCACTAGGTATTTAGATTATGTAAGAGATACTCAAAGGAAAAAAATTAAGTCAAAGGGTGTGTGTGTGTGTGAACGCACAAGCACCAGAAGAGAGACTAGATAAGTGGGAGCTCCTAAAAGTCAAACACTTAGGCTCATCAAAAGACTTCACCAAAAGAGTCAAAGGACAACCTACAGAATGGAAAAAAATTTTGGCTACGACAAATCCGATCAACGTCTAATCTCTAAAATCTACAAGATTCTGCAAAACCTCAACAACAAAAAGACAAATAACCCAATTAAAAAATGGGCAAAGAATATGAACAGGCACTTCGCCGAAGAAGATATTCAGGCGGCTAACAGACACATGAAGAAATGCTCACGATCATTAGCCATTAGAGAAATGTAGATCAAAACTACAATGAGATACCCTCTCACCCCAACAAGGCTAGCACTAATCCAAAAAACACAAAGTAATAAACGCTGGAGAGGTTGTGGAGAGACTGGAACACTTACACACTATTGGTGGGAATGTAAAATGGTACAACCACTTTGGAAATCAGTTTGGCACCTCCTTAAAAAGCTAGAAATGGAAGTACCATACAATCCAGCAATCCCACTCCTTGGAATATATCCTAGAGAAATAAGAGCCATCACATGAACAGATATATGCACACCCATGTTCACTGCAGCACAGGTTCACAATAGCAAAAAGATGGAAACAACCTAGATGCCCATCAACGGACGAATGGGTAAACAAATTATGGTATATCCACATGATGGAATACTACGCAACGATAAAGAACAACGATGAAGCCGTGAAACATAACATGGAGGAAGCTGGAACTCATTATGCTGTGTAAATTTCATCAGTCACAGAAGGACAAATACTGTATAAGAACACTATTATAAGAACTCAAGAAAAGGTTTAAACACAGAAGACAACACTCTTTGATGGTTATGAGGGTGAGGAGGGAGGGTGAGGATTATTTACTAACTAGATATTAGATAAGATTTATCTTAGGTGAAGGGAAGGACAGCACCACTACAGGGGAAGTCAGTACAACTGGACTAAACCAATAGCTAAGAAGTTTCCTGAATACAACCAAACACTTCGAGGGACAGAGTAGCAGGGGTGGGGGTCTTGGGACCATGGTTTCAGGCGACATCTAGGTCCATTGGCATAACAAAGTTTATTAAGAAAATGTTCTGCATCTCATTTTGGTGAGTGGCATCTGGGGTCTTAAAAGCTAACAAGCAGCCATCTAAGATGCATCAATTGGTCCCAATCACCTGGAGTAGGAATGAAGAACACCAAAGACACAAGGAAAGTATTAGCCCAAGAGACAGAAAGGGCCACATAAACCAGAGACTTCATCAGCCTGAGAACAGAAGAACTAGATGGCCCAGCTACCACCAATGACCGCCCTGACAGGGAACACAACAGAGTCCCTGATGGAGCAGGAGAAAGGTAGGGTGCAGAACTCAAATTCTAGTAAGAAGAGCAGACTTAATGGTCTGACTGAGACTAGAGAAACCCCGGAAAGCATGGCCCCTGGATTCTCTATCAGCTCAGAAATAAAACAATTTCCAAGGCCAACTCTTCAGACAGGGATTGGACTGGACTGTGGGACATAAAGTGATACTCGTGAGAAGTGTGCCTCTTAGCTCAAGGAGATACAAGAGACTAAACAGGCAGCTTCTGTCCGGAGGGGAGATGGGAAGGCAGAGAGGGTTAGGAGCTGGTTGAATGGACACAGGGAATCAGGGGTGGAAAGGAGTGTGCTGTCACAGTATAAGGAAAGCAATTAGGGTCACATAACAATGTATGTATAAATTTTTGTATGGGAGAATAACTTGAAATGTTAACTTCATTTAAACTAAAACAATTTAAAAAAAAAAAAGGGTGTGCGTGTATGAATACGTGTGTGAGGATTTTCAGAGCAGAGGCTGATGGCATCCTCTCTCAGGACAGGGGCAGACTTGGGGTTCAGGAAACAAGGCCCATGTGGAAATGGATATGGATGGTTGGGAAGAAGGGTTAGCTGTTGAGAGGCCAGGATGGGATACGACTGGGGCCTCTAACAGACCTGTGTGCCCAAAGGGCCCCTGAACATCTCCCAGACACCCCATGCTCACCACGTCCAGAGATGACCCCAGCTCCTCCCTCCCCTACTCGTTCCTTCGCGTTGGTCCACCTGCCACAGATCAGAGCCCTGGGCCTCATACCCAACACCCTTCACCCTCTCAGCCCTCTGACTGATCCATTCCTCCTCTTGAATGTCTGTTCCGCACCCCTCCCTCCCTGGTCTGGGCTCTGTCCCAGCTCTGAACACTGGCCCCTCTGTGACCTCCCCTACTCAGGGACCCTCCATCCCTGCATTTTCCCTTCGGACAACTGGGAAGGCTCTTATTATCCAGTTACTTGCTTGCAATCTGTCTCCCCCACTGGACTGGAAACCTCTTGAGGGTGGGGCCTAGGGCCATCCTGGTCATGGTGTGTCCCCAGCACCATCCAACACAGGGCCAGGCACACAGATGGTGTCCCTGTATCTCTGTCCAATGAACAAACGGGTCCCTGCCCCTGCAGCCGCACCACCCACCCCTGCCCAACATCCTCTACACAACAGTCAGAGGAAGCTGGTTAAAAAAAAAAAACCTATTGTTCTTTTCACTAATAAAAGTGACACATTGCCTCATCCAGCCTCTGTGTGCTCAGCATCGGCCCCTTGACACCCAAGAAAAAAGTGTACACCGTTCATCTCCATTTCTGAGTTTTTCAGCTGGAAGTCTGCACGTATTTACACAATCACTTTCAATGAGCTTCCAGCTTTTCCTCCACTCCTCTTCCTCCCAATTTTTACAGGTGATTTGTATAAAGTTTTTATTCTTGTATTATATTCTTTTCCCTGTCTCCCTCAGCTCCCAACATGGCCAGGGAGGAAATGAGGGGCCTCCCTCTCCCCGCTTCTCTCTTTTTCCCCCTTTTCTCCTTCTACACTCCCCAAGTCCCCCAGCAGCCAGGCCACGCTTTCACCTTATCCGAGTGTAGCCCGCAGGCTCTTCTGTGGCCATAATAAGGTCCCTTGTATTCTGTGCATTGGCCAAGTCAGAAAAGTGAAAATAAGTAGTATGTACAACAAGATGTCTGTACTGCCAGTTTGCTGTACTGTGGTGGCTTGTGTGTTGCTGTGATGCTGGAAGCCATGCCACTGATATTTCAAATACTATCAGGATCACCCATGGTGGGCAGGTTTCAGTGGAGCTTTGGACGAAGAGAATAGTAAGAAAGGCCTAGTAACCTACTTCAAAAAACCAGCCAATGAGAACCCTATAGATCACAATGGAACACTGTCCGATATAGTGCTGGAAGATGAGGCCCTGAGGCTGGAAGGCACTCAAAATACACACTGGCTACAACAAGGCACTTGAACATACCAATGACAGTGAAGATGGCACAGGACCGGGCGACATTTTGTTCGGCTGTACACAAGGCAGCCACGGGTCAGGGCTGACTCCACGGTGGCTAACAAAAACAACACAACGCGATGGTCAGCAAAACATTCAGTGTGGTGTGACTCAACCTTGTCACGCTGTGTCACAAAAGGGCCGCCTGGAGGAAAATATCCTAAGAATTAAGGTCAGGTGGCTGTTTATTCCCACACTCCATTGAGTCTCTCAGAATTATGCCACATCTCAGTTTGCTCTTACCTGGACAAGATTTCCCTCAACTGGTGTTTCTCAAACTTTGCAGGTTCTGACCCATTAGTGGGTCATGAAATCAGCTGAGTTGCTTGCAACCAGCATTAAAAAATATGATCGAGAAGAGAAAAGCAAATATCAAAGTCAATCTTATGGAGTCAAGGCAAGTATTATTTCACAGAACTTTCGTTCTTAGTGTGTTTGTGTTTGCAAATGTGTGTGTACTAGGTCATGGTGAAAAGTTTGAAAACCACTGTCCTAGATTTTGACTGCCATTCCACAGAGTCTACAGATCAGTTTTGGGGCACTAATATCATCACCATATTGAGGCTTTGAATCAATGAATGTGTACCTCTTTCCATTGATTTGGTCGTTAATTTTCTCAGGAAGACTTTGCAGTTTTCAGAGTACAGGTCTTGCACTCCCTTGATTACATATATCTATTCCAAGGTATGGATACTTTCGTGACGCTGTTGTTAATGGTATCTTTAATTCCATTTTTATTTGATTTGGCTGGATTTAGAAACACAACTGAGTTATACAAATGACTTTATATCTAGTGACCTCACTAAATTCACTTATTCTTTTTCCTTTTTAATGCAATATAACTTATATACACTGTCTTAGTCATCTAGTGCTGCTACAACAGAAATACCACAAGTGGATGGCTTTAACAAAAGAGAAATTTATTTCTTCACAGTAAAGTAGGCTAAGAGTCCAAATTCAAGGCATCAGCTCCAGGGAAAGGCTTTCTCTCTCGGCCTTCTCATCAATGTTCCCCTGGACTAGGAGCTTCTCCACACAGGGACCTTGGGTCCAAAGGACACACGCTGCTCCTGGTACTGCCTTCTTGGTGGTATGAGGTCCCCCTGTCTCTCTGTTCACTTCTCTCTTTTATATCTCAATAGATTGCCTCAGGACACAATCCAATCTTATAGATTGAGTCCTGCCTTACTAACACAACTGCCACCCATCCTCCCTCATTAACATCATAGAGGCAGGACTGACAACATACAGGAAAACCACACAATACCAGGAATCATGGCCCAGCCAAATTGATACACACATTTTTTGGGGGACATAATTCAATCCATGACATACACTAAGTTATATACAATAAAGTGTACAATATGTAAAGTGCAGAGCTTGAGAATTTTCAAATACAATCGGCCCTCCGTATCCCCAAGTTCCCCATTCACAGATTCAACCAACCACAGACTGAAAATACTAAAAAAAAAAAAAAAGAAAGTTCCAAAAAGCAGAACTTGAATTTGCCGTTCACCAAGCACTATGCCGAATCCACACAGTGAAATGATGGGTAGGCATCCCCTGCTGTAGCCTCCTGCCATTTCAGATCCTCAGTCTCACTCCAGCACTGTTGTCTGAGCACTGTTTGCCTCTAAATAATATGTTATTATTATTATCATTATTCTCTAAACAATACAGTATAACAAGTATTTACATAGCATTTACACTGTATTAGGTATTATAAGTAATCTAGAGATGATTTAAAGCATACAGGAGGATGTGCATAGGTTATATGCAAATACTACTCAATTTCATATAACGGACTTGAGCATCCGTGGATTTTGGTATCCACAGGGGGTCCTGGAACCAATCTCCTCCGGATACCAAGGGACTACTGTAGGTAACCGTCACCTAGATCAATGGTGGATAGGTGGTGTGAATGGTTAAGTGCTCAACTACTAGCTGAAAGGTTGGTGGTTCAAACCTACCCAGAGGCACCTCAGAAGACAGGCCTGGCGATCTGCTTCCGAAAGGTCACAGCCATGAAAACACTATGGAGCAGTTCCACTCTGCGCACGTGGGGTCCCCATGAGTCGGAATCGACTCAGTGGCAACTAACACCACCACCAGCACCTAGATCAGGATAGAGAACACTCCCAGCATCCTGGTGGCTCCTCCCTCAAGCCCACACTCTCTGTCTGCTTTTGCTCAACACTGCGTCCGTGAGATCTGTCGCGTGGCTGCGGGTCTCCATAGTTCCTTACCGTGAGCATCCACCACAGCCTGTTCACCCGCCTCCTGCTGATGGACATTTACCCCAGGAGGGAAACTGCTGGGTCACATCACCCTGAAGAAGGCAGGAATGGCGACAGTAGCCTGGGGAGGCAGGTCTCTGCAGCCGCAAAGGCAGCCTCACAGGAGCTCACCCCAGGCCTTGGGCTTCCTTTCTAAGACTGAGAGGCCCAGGCAGGGGGAGGCCCCACAGCGGGGACCTCACTACTACGGCTGTTCTCCTTGGGGGTCTGTAAATCTGTCACAGTCAGACTTGTCTTCAGTGGACTCTTTCGCGCTGCCTCCCAGGTGAGTTTTACAGGGTTCCGGGGGCTGCTTACTATTACTATTTGTTTTTTTAACTTTTCAAATGACGATTAATACACAAAAAGCACACTGGTCTTAAGTGTCTAGCTCCACAACTTTTTACACTGGTATACGCCAGTGGTTCTCAACTGGGGACGATTTAGCCCCCTTGTCACCCCTTCCCCTGGCCCAGTGACATATAGCAATGTCTGGAGACACTGGAGTACATCATCAACGTCACTGAATTGTACATGTAAAAAAAGCTGAATTGGCAAATGTTTTGTTTTATATATATATATATACAACCACAATAAAACAATAACAAAGAAAAAAAAAAGAAAGTTCAAGTTAAAAACAAAAAGCAATAACCCAACAACTTGGGGTGGTACTACTAGCATCTAGTGGGTAAAAGCCAGGGATGCTGCTAAGAGCTCTATTCTGCACAGGACAGCCCCCCGCCCCCGCAAAGAATCATTCAGCCCCAAATGTCAACAGAGCTGAGGTAGAGAAATTTGGGTCTACACCCACATGACCACCACCGAGGTCAAGACATAGGGCCCCAGCAGGCTCCCTCATGCCCTGCCCAGTCAATATCCCTACCCCAGAGGAAAAAACAAAAAAACAAACCTACCACCATCGATTCCATTCTGACTCATAGCGACCCTACAGTACAGAGTAAAACTGCCCCATAGGGTTTCCAAGGCTGTAATCTTTACGGAAGCAGACTGCCACATCTTTCTCCTGAGGAGCACCTGGTGGGTTCAAATCTTTTGGTTAGCAGATGAGTGTTTAACCACTGCGTCACCTTACCCCCAAAGAAGAAGGAACCACTCCATGCAGGAGACCCGGGTTCGATTCCTGGCCAATGCATGTCATACGCAGCCAACACTCATCTGTCAGGCTTGCGTGTTGCTATGATGCTGAACAAGTTTCAGCAGAGCTTCCAGACTAAGAAAGACTAGGAAGAAAGGCCTGGCTATCTACTTCCAAAAACCAGCCAATGAAAACCTATGGATCACAACAGTCTGACTGCACAACCAATCATGGGTATGGTGCAGGGCCGTGTATGGGGTGGCAGACTCAACCACAGCTGCTACCAACAAGACAAAGATGCCTCCCCCTCCACAACGGGGGGCCAGGGGCCTCAGGAATTCACGGACACAAGATAGGACAAAAGGCCTGTCCTCTGTTATTGCAAACCCACCCACATGCACACACACAGTGCTGCTTCCTTGTAAAATAAAGGAAATGTATTCTTGATTGAGCTATCCCTGAATTGTAAGGAATGGAAAAGAGTCACCACAACTACGCACTGTACTGACGCAGCCCAGGAAGATGAAAAGAGCCACCGGGAAAGAAAAGGAAATGCTAAACGCAGGCGTCATCAACAGACAGCCATAGGGGACTATGAACTACTGAGGGGGCACTTTGTTAATGGAGAAGGCAGAGAGTTAAAGCACCAGCCCCTGAGCTCCACTATTAGGAAGTCCACGAGGTAAGAAGATGTGAACGAAACTGAGAACTAAGAGTCCAAAACCAAACTAAACCCGCTGCCGTCGAGTCGATTCCGATTCATAGCGACCCTAAAGGACAGAGTGGAACTGCCCCATAGGGCTTCCAAGCAGTGGCTGGTGGATTCGAACTGCTGACCTTTTGGTTAGCAGCCACAGCTCTTAACCACTGTGCCCCCAGGGCTCTGAGAACTAAGGGTAGAAGTACCTTATTCAGAAACACGGTGGTAAACACCATAAATAAATAAAGAAATAAAAGCCAGCTGAAAGGGTTGATGAGGTTTCCTGTTGGGAGCAGAAATTGAAGTGGGAAAGGAGAATGGCTGGATTTTTTTTATTTTTTATTTTTATCATAAATCGTAGAAGAGTTTGACTCTTTAAATTAAATGAAGGACTTGCAACTCCTTTGACAAAACTAGGAATGAATGTTAATTCTGAAAACATAGAAACACATTCTTTTTTTAATTGTCCAAGCCAGAAACAAACTTTACCAAGGAAGGGCAGAGTACTGGCAGTTAAGAGCGTTAACCCTTCATGGCCTGTGTTCTTTTTTTTTTTTTTTTTAAATAATTTTATTTTGTGATTGTTGTTGAGGCTATACCCAGCAAAACATACATCCATTCAACAGTTTCTACATGTACCATTCAGTGACACTGATTACATTCGTGTTGGGCAACCATTCTCACCCGCCTCTTCTGACTTGTTCATCTACTGTGTTCTTATTGCAACTAGGTGAGGCATGAGGCATAGGATTTTTTAGGAAGGAAACCCTATGGCGCAGTTCTACTCTGTAACACATGGGTTCACCATGAGTTGGAATCGACTTGATGGCAATAGGTTTGGTGTTTTGGTTTGCCCTGCCCTAGCCCTGGTGGTGCAGTGGTTAAGCGTTTGGCTGCTAACCAAACGGCTGGCAGTTCGAATCCACCAGCTGCTCCTTGGAAACCCTATGGAGCAGTTCTCCTCTGTCCTATGGGGTCACGATGAGTCGGATCAACTGAACGGTAACAAGTGTAGCCTCCTCCCAGATCTCTTGGCCCTGTCTTGCCGGTACCTACCTGCTTCCCATACCTGGAGTCACCACATTAAAATAAGAATCAGATCAAGATACTCTCCTGCTTAACATTCGTCAGTGGCTTCTACTAACTCCAGAATAAACTCCACACTTCTCGAATGACCTAAAGGCTCTACGTTGTTGTTGTTGTTGTGTGCGTTGAGTTGATTTTCGACTCAGAGAGACCCCGTGTGACAGAGCAGAACTGCCCCACAGGGCTTTCTAGGCTGTAATCTTTAGGGGAGCTGGTCACCAGGTCTTTCTCTGGTGCAGTGGCTAGGTGGGTTCAAACTGCTTTCATTAGCAGTCGAGCTCTTAACCATTGTGCCACAGGGCTCCTTAAAGACTCTGTATGATCAGTATATTCTCCACACATCTGGAATTATTTTCAGTGTTCAAAACGTGCTGTACCCTCTTTATATATGAATTCCCTTGGCCAGAGCCCAGCTCAATAGCTCCTCCTCCAGGAAGCCCTCCCTGACCCCCAGGCTGAGTTAGGCACTCCCTCTCCCCTCCCAGTCCCTGCCCTGCCCACTCTCAGTCTTCAGTGTCCGGGGCCGGGTCTGTTGCCCCCACCGGCCTCCGAGCCCCGTGAGGGCAGCTCTGGCTGTCTCAGTCAATGCTTATGTCCCCAGCACCTGGCACAGGACTGGTCACACAGCAGACACTTGGGCGGGGGGGAGGCGAATGAAGGAAACACCAAAAATTCACTTGTTTATACTGAGTGCCGGGATTTTGGGTGGCTCCTATTTATGATTTATTATCTGTATTTTTAAAGTTTTAATAATAGTAAGTTCATTGCATATACTTGGAACCACAGTTCTGATTTCGGGAACGTATCACCAGCTCCCCCATGAAAGGAAACCAAGGATTTATAAAAAGATTAGCACACAAGAGGGATATGCCTCTGCGCTCCTCACACCTAGTTCACTTAGGGGGAGCTTCCTTCAGCTCCCAGGCCAGGGGCCAGCTCTGCACTCAGCCATAGGGGGTGTACCCCGAGGGGTTCCTTTCAGTCTCTGTGTAAGGACGGGTTTCTAGAAGACAGCCAGGAGGTGAGAAATGGATGATGTGATTTGGTGACGTTTCATGGCCACAAGGCAACGTCAATTTGACAGGTGACCTTTGGCAGGATGGTGGGCTCTTGGAAAGTTTCTCAGGAAGTATTTAAGTTAGGAGCTGAGGGGCCTTTGGATCTTTCTCAGGAAACCATCGGGAGTGTGTGTCCGCCCGGAGAATCCTCACAGGAGGCACGGCCAGCAGCCAGTGTCATGGGGCCAAGGGTTCGCTCCAGCTGGAGGGCTCAACTCCTCACCTTCTCAGGTACTGCAGCCCCCGAATCTCCCCCAGGGCCTCTTGTCCCAGCCCCTTGCCAACAGCCCTGCACGCAGCCCTCCCTCACGCCTCTCTCTCTCTCAGCCCTCTGCCTCCTGCTGTGGCCATTCTGGAATGGACAGTCCATGCCCCTTACATTCACCGTGAGCCCACAGTCCAGGGGTGAGTACAGAGCTGAGGTGGGTGAAGGCTGGGCTCTTCTGAGGGGAGGTGCCAAGCAGGGTGGGCTGGGGGCATGGCAGCCTTTGAGCAGGACTTTTGAGACTGCAGGTCTCTGACCATGAACTGCAGAATCAACTGGTAAATCATCACTTGTTGCTGTTGTTGTCGGGTCTATCTCGACTCATAGAGACCCTAAAGGACAGAGCAGAATTGCCCCATAGGGTTTCCAAGGAGCGGCTGGTGGATTCGAATGCCAACCTTTCGGTTAGCAGCCTGAGCTCTTAAACCACTTTGCCACCAGCGCTCCAAATCATCACTAGCATTTCTTAAAAAATTTTCTTTAAAGTACATACTATGTGATTCCATTTATATAAAATTCTAGAAAATGCAAGCAAACAAATCTATAGCAGGTCAGTGATTACCTAGAGATGGGGGTGGGGGAGGGCACAGTGAGTACAAAGGGGCATGAGGAAACATTTGGGAGTGATAGCTCTGTTCATTATCTTGATTGGGGTGATGGTTTCACTGGCATATACAGTTATCTAAACTTATCAAACTGTACAATTAAAATATTCTACATCAGTTATACTCCAATAAAGCTATAAAAAATAGAAGAGAAGAGAATGGCATAGAACAGGATAGACTAAAGCCTTTAAGAAGGAAGGTGAGTAGGCGTTAGCCAGGTGAAGAAGAGTCCTGTGAGAGACAGAGGTACAGTCCTGCAAAGAGAGAAAAGATGAACTAGGGTGAGGCACAGACGTCCCTGGGTGGCACAAACGATTTGCACTCAACTACTGAAGGTCGGCAGTTTGAACCCACCCAGCAGTGCTGTGGAAGAAAGGCCTGGCAATGTGTTTTGAGCCAAAATCTGATTATAGCCAAGAATACCCTACAGAGCAGTTCTACTCTGTAACACATGGGGTCACCATGAGTTGAAACTGACTTGACAGCTTCGGGCTTGGTTTTTTGGTTTAGGGTAAGGCATAAGAGGGAGGGGGTCCCTGAGGCCCCAGGCTGGGATTCCCACCTCCCCCATTGAGCTCTTTCCCGCCCCCAGGCAAGGTGGTGATGATCACAGTGGAGGCCTGGAAACGTTGCGGCAGCGTGGCCTTGGACCCCAGGGATAAAAAATGGAGCTGCTGTGGGCCCCACTACCCCTTCCATCGCGACTCCCAGAGGTGCTGCTCCACCATGTCGAAGAAGTTCTTTGTCATCCCCAAGGACAATACCAAGTGGGAACATGAAGAATGCAAGAAATATGACCAGATGTAGAAACCAAAGATTATTAACAGTTACCAGGGGTGGGAGGGAAGGAAAGATTTGTTTGCTGGGCAATGAGTTTATGTTAAACGTGGCGGAATAGTCTGGAAGAGAGACCGAGAACGGTAGCACAAGATGAAAAATGTAATCAGTGTCTCTGAATTGTAACTGTGGAAGTTGTTGTGCTGGCGAATGTTTTGGTGTGTATGTTTTCACAATAAAAAAAGAAATATGATCAGAAGAACTTGCAGGTTGTGGAGGGCACCCTCTGCTGCTTTACCTATCCTGTTCTCTGGGTAAAGCCCAGAGACCCTGCCCTGGACCCCTCTCTCCCTCCTAGATCGCGCACTTTCAGGACTCTAGAGTCACCCAGGGCCCCTTCTTTCCAAGAATCTAAGCTATGGGCCTTAGGCTCACAGTGTGGCCTTGGGCAAGTCACCTCAGATTTTCGGGCTTTAGGCTCCTTGTCTGCAAAACTCACCTAACCAGAGAAGCTTCCAGCTCAGGCTGGGGGGAGAAAGATGATGGCCCAATCACCATAGGACAGGTAGTTCTGGAATTCCTTACCCAGAACTCTTCCTGATGACCTGTCTTGCGATAGGGAAGACTTCATTCTCGGCAAACGAACAGGTTGAGCTGAAGGTCCCAGTTGCTGAGTCCCCCCAAAACGGCGTAGGAATGTCTCTCTGTGCCTTCTTCCTAGCAATTCTCCCGAGCTGCAGACCCTCCCCTGCTTGTCCCCCAGCACCTGAGAGGCAACAGGCCCAAGAGGGGAACGAGGGGAGTTGAAGGACGTTCGCAGCAGTGTGGTTTCCAGAGAGAGAAATTGGAAACGAACCAGCTGCCGGTGCAGACAATTTCTGGTTTGTGCCTGTGACAGTCCTTGTGCCTCGAGCCTGCCAAGCTCTAAAGGACACTTCCCCGAGCGCACTGAGTGCACTGCCACATGGTCCGGGCTGTGAGTTAGGGTCTGCTGGTGAGCCACGTCTCCCAGGACTTGGAAGGCGGAGGTGAATAAGGCAGGTCCTTCCCCACTGCAGCTGCAGCTGGGTTCTGCTGGTGGGTGTGGGGTAGAGATGCTGGGGTTTTCCAAGGTGGAGCTCCAGTGTCCTGTCACTAACTTCATGGGTGTCATGGCCTTGGCCCCTAAAACCAGAAACACCAAACATCTTTCCATTGAGTTGATTCCGACTCATAGTGACCCTACAGGACAGAGTAGAACTGCCCCATAAGGTTTCCAAGAAGTGGCTGGTGGATGCAAACTGCTAACCTTTTGGTTAGCAGCTGAGCTCTTAACCACTGCGCCACCAGGGCTCCTCGTGGCCCCTGGAGGGCACCAAGTTGGTGTGTTTGCCAATGCAACATTGGCATGGGCAGCCTCGGAGGCAGCAGCCCTGGTGGGTATGTTCTGCGGCGTCATTCCTGGGGGCCCAGCTGAGAGCCTGTTTCTCAGCCCTTCCCGTGGCTGTGAAGCCTAATTCCCTGTAAGAAACTGCTCTCTGCTTAATTTACTTTGAAATGCACCGAAAATAAGATGGATTGATGGATGGATAGAGAGATGGACTGATGGACAGAAAAGGGATGAAGCAAGTACAGTAAAATGTTAGTGGAGTGTCTACGTGGTGGGTACACGGGTACTCAGTTGTAAAATTCTTTCATATTTGCTCTGTTTGAAATTTTCCATAATAAAATGCTAGGGGAAAGCCTTTTCCTCCTATAAGAGCCAGAGAGCTTCTTCTTTCCTGCAACTGAACCCTGATGGTGTGGTGGGCTTCAGAAATGAGAACGTTCTATGATAAGGTGTGGAAAGGGGTCCTGAACACAGTAAGTGAAACGAGCAGGTTCTTAATAGGATCCTGTTTTTCTGACAATACAATAAAATTACAATACAGTAAGTAAAAATCATATTTAAAAAAGTCACCATATTTCACAGCACTAAAATGTCATCAAGGAACTCTGGTGGCATAGTGGTTAAGCACTCAGCTGCTAACCAAAAGGTCGGCAGTTGGAACCCACCAGCCACTCTGCTGGAGAAAGACGTGGCAGTCGGCTTCTGTAAAGATTACAGCCTGGAAAACCCTATGGGGCAGTTCTACTCTATCCTATAGAATTGCTGTGAGTTGGAACTGACTTGAAGGCAATGGTTTTTTTTTAAAAATATATCATCAACTAACTGTAAGATACTTCATTGTTTTAAGTCCACAAAGAAAGAAAAAACACCGACAACTAAACCAACACATTTTTGACTTTCAGATGCACCCCAATTTCAAACACGTAAAAATTTCAAAATGTGTATCTTAGAAATAATGAAACAGACATATTTGCATTTAAACATATATGTTTATGTATTTTTTATGCAAAAGTATCAAACTGCTCTAAGAGTTTTCTCTGGAAGGAGAGACTGGAATGATCTTGTTTACTATTTTTATATTCCTTCATCTGGTCTGATTTTTTTTCTACAGTAAGAATATATTATGTTTATAATTAGAGAAACAAAAGTGGTTTCCTTTCTAAGGAATAATGGTTTCCTTTCCAAGGGGGGGAAAAAAAAGATGCTCTGCATGGTTAAAATAAATTCGGTCGTCTCCTCCCCTAACTAGTTCCTGCATCAGCAACGACTTCCTTCACTCTAACCCGCCAAGTGGAGCCTTCCACATCCTCATGCCCCACATCCAATCACTAAGTCTGACCCATCTGCCCCCTAGATTTTATTCTTGACTCCAGCCTGTTTTCTATCCCTCCGCCAAACCTAACTGGGCCCTTTCTTCTCACCAAAGTGGACACGACCATCCAGAATAAAGACTGCATTTCCCAGCCTCCCTTGCAGCTAGGTTTGGTGATTTTAAAACATGCAGACAAATTCTTTGATATGCCTCCCTTCAAAAGGTGGACCCTAATTTCCCTCCCCTTGAGTGTGGGCTGGACTTAATGACTTGCTACTAACAAACACAATAAAACGAAGTGATGGTATGTGACTTCTGAGACTAGGTCATAAAAGGCATTGTGGCTTCCTCCATGCTCTCTCTCGTATCACTTGCTGTGGGGGAAAACAGCTGCCATATTGTGAGGACACTCAAGCAGCCTTATGGAGAAGCCACGTGATGAGGAACTGAAGCCTCCAGCCAACAGCCACGTGAGCGAGCCATCCTGGAAGCAGATCCTCCAGCCCCAGTCAAGCCTTCGGATGACTGCAGCCCTGGCCGACATCCTGACTAAAAGCTCATCAGAGACGCTGGGCCAGAACTACCTAGCTAAGTTGTTCTTGAATTCCTGAGTTACAGAAACTATGAGATAATAAATATTTGCCATTTTAAGCTGTTAAATTTTGAGGGTAATTTGTTACACAGCAGTAGATAACTGATACACTAGGTGTAGCCATATATGCTCTACTTTCATAAGATTACAGTCACTGAAAACCCTATGGGGCACAGTTCTACTCTGACACGTATGGGATTGCCATGAGCCAGAATCGACTCAATGGAAATGGGTTTGGTCTCTGGTCTGGTGGCCATGTGGCTATGTTCTGGCCAAGTGGATGTGCGCAGAAGTGATGTGTGCAAGGTCTGGGTCCTACCCTTAGGGGAAGGGGCATGTCCTTCCCTTCCTCTTCCTCCTCCCCAAAGGCTGCAGTGAGGACCTAGTAGGGAGCCAAGTGGACCTTGGAGACAAGGCCACACCCCTGGGATGATGAAAGGAGCCTGGGTCTCTGCACAGGCCCTTGAATCATAGCTTCAAAGGCAGTCCTGAACTGTATCTCTCCAGAAAGCCACAGGGGACAGAAAGAGAAACTTCCCTGTAGTTTAAGCACTGTTATTTTGGGTCTCCGGTACAGCAGCCCAATGCATATGCTAACGAAGATACTTCTCTCCACCTGGGGCCCACTCTAGCTCCAATGACTGCTCATTCCTGGAACAAGCTGGCACTAGTTACCTCTGTGCCTTTGTCCATGCTGTTTCCTCTGCCCAGAAGGCCCTTCTCGGTGAGACAGTACACAATACTGGGGAAGCCAGCACAACTTGTACAAGG
>NW_004444023.1:438545-490577 GCF_000243295.1 Trichechus manatus latirostris
GACAGACACCATTCTACCCAGCAGAGCGAGCTGTTTCCTCTTCTCTGGTCCCACATTGCTAATAATGTTTTAAACGCTACAAAAAGGGCTCTCATGAGATTCCAAATATGTAAAAAATTAAATGTTTAAGATATATATTCACACAGAAAAGAAACTAGAACTTTTATCAAAAATGCTAAGAGATGGAGTGCATTACAGCAATTTTTATTTTATTCTTTCCTCTTTTCTGTGTTTTCAAAGTTTTATACACTGAGCATGTATTACTTTCAAAAATAAGACTAAATGTAAATCAGTACACCAATATAAGGAATTAACTGGCTTAATTTCTGTGACAGGTTCATTGGCATCTGTGAGCCACATGTGGGGTACTTGGGATCAGCAAGATCCTACATGAGCCGGCCTCTGCCAATGTGTAGCTCAGTTTGCACACTTGACATCAATCTAAGATTAAAACATAATGACCTTTCTGTTTCCCAGATGCACCATGCTCCATCTACCGTCAGGATTTTTCACATGCTCCTCCCTCTGTCTAGAATATTCTCCCCTCCTTCCTCCTTCCCCTGCTTCTCTCCTCCTCATGCTTCAGGTCTCAGCTTCAATTTCCCCCTCCTCCAGGAAGTCCTCTCTGTCTTCCAAGAGGTTCCTCCATGCCTGCCCTGCCCACTCTGTGTCTGTGAGCCCCAGGAGGGCAGGGCCGGGCTGTCTGCTGGGTGCCCATCACAGTGGAGACATTTGGGGTTCTGAGGGAAATGAGGGGAGAACTGGGTACAATGCTATGGACAGGCTCTAAGATTAGGAGCCTTGAGGGCCACTGGGTCTCCTAGCCCGGTCATGGCCTAAGATGAAGGTGGGAGACAGATGCTCTGCTGGCTCCCTCGTGCTCCATGATACAGGGAACCTGCAGGGTAGAAGCTAGCAATGTGCAGTCAGGGGTTCCCAGGCTGGAGTCCTGGCGCCAACTCTGGCTCACTTTGTGACCTAGGCAGGTGATGCTCCCTCTCCGAGCCTCAGTTTCTTCCTCTATCAAATGGGTATGATAATAATCCCAACCCATAAGGGCTATCATGAGACCCAACAATACTGTGCCTCGCTCCATTCCTAGGGCTTCCATAAACGGTAGCTGTTGTTGTTATAATTAGGCCCAGAGTGAAGTCAGTGAATCTCAAAATGGAAAGCTTTTATTGGGCAGGGATGGGGGAGGGGGCAATGAAAGAAAATATACTTGGGAGTCCAGAGGCCCGGGAGATGAGGCATCCATTGGCAATCTCCAACGCTTCCTCTTCCTCCTGCGAATGCCAAGGCCACAGGCTTGGAGTCAGGCCAGGTCTGACTCAGGTCTAGTCTGCACTTCCTCCAAGAGCCCTGCCACCCTCACTAGAGGAAGAGATGTTAAAAACAACCTCCCAGCTCTTTGAGGAATACACGGTCGCCGCTGCCGGGTGTAAGGTCGGCCGGCATCGGCTCCTGACTCACCACTTCAGCCCTCAAGGGGGAACAAGTCAGTCAGGAAGCCGCACCACAGCCACAGTGTTTAAAGACACCGGAAAGACACCTTCGGAACCCAGGGGGCCATTCACTGGATTAGAATGACTCTAACCAGCCACATCGTGAAATCCCCGGAGAAGGTGGATGCTGACTTGATTACAGGCACAAAGGAGAAGAACCTCAAAGTGAAGGGACTGGTTTGGATGCCTACCAAGACCCTAGAATCACTAGGAGGAAAACGCCTTGTGGTGAAGGTACTAAGACCCGCGATCATCTCCAGATGAGACTCCACAAGTGACTCATCGACTTGCACAGTCCTAGATCATTAAGCAAATCACTTCCATCAGTACTGAGCCAGGAGCAGGGGTTGAAGTTACCACTGCAGAGGCTTATATCAACTATTTTAATAAACTGCTTATCAGTTGCTAAAAAAATAAAATAAAAATGTAAAAAGAGAAGAGACCGCGCTTCTTACGGTGGGATTCCAATGAACAAATGGAGAAGGAAAGAGGAAAACAGAAAATCACCAATGAGGTGAACATCAAAGTAATACTTGTTGCAGACTAGATCCACTGACCCAAGCAATGGTTTTTCAATCGCCTCATATGCATGAGAAAGCTGGACAATGACTAAGGAAGACCGAAGAAGAACTGATGTCCTTGAATTGTGGTGTTGGCAAAGAATATTGAATATACCATGGACTGCCAAAAGAACAAACAAGTCCGTCGTGGAAGAAGTACAGCCAGAACCCTCCTTACAAGCAAGGACAGTGAGACTACGTGTCACATACTTTGGACATGTTATCAGGAGGGATCAGTCCCTGGAGAAGGACATCATGCGTGGTAAAGCAGAGGGTCAGCAAAAAAGAGGAAGACCCTCAACGAGATGGACTGAGCTGCAACAATGGGCTCAAGCATAGCACCGATGGTGAGGATTGCGCAGGACCAGGCAGTGTTTCATTTTGTTGTATGTGGGGTTGCTATGAGTCAGAACTGACTCGACGGCACCTAACAACAACAACAGATCCACCGATGGATGCTAACACAAGTGGCCAAAAGTTTGAGGAGAAACAGGATTGGCATAGTGTCAAAGTGCCTCCCTCAAGCTATTTGTTAACTACAAATAAAAAGACAGTGACTCTGAAGTGGCCAAAGCAGCAGACAAAAACTTAACCAAGTGATCAGTGTGAACATCACCCATAATAAGACATACTGACATCATGAACCCCAATACGGTGCACCGATAAGGACACACCATCATTTCTGTGATATACCTGCCACAAATGCACCCTCCTTCCAATCATGCAAGAACAACAGACAAATCCAAATGGAAGGACATTATACAAATTAACTGACCAGTACTCTTCAAAAGGGTCTAGGTTATGAAAGGTAAAGAAAGACTGAAGACAACCGGCATAACAAAGTTTATTAAGAAAATGTTCCGCATCCCATTTTGGTGGGTGGCATCTGGGGTCTTAAAAAGCTAGCAAGCAGCCATGTAAGATGCATCTATTGGTCGCAACCCACCTGGAGCAAAGGAGAATGAAGAAAACGAAAGATATAAGGAAAATACTAGCCCGAGAGACAGAAAGGGCCACATAAACCAGAGACTCCATTAGCCTGAGACCAGAAGAACTAGACGGCACCCAGCTACCACCAATGACTGCCCTGACAGGGAACACAAAAGAGAGTTCCTGAAGGAGCAGCAGAAAAGTGGGGTGCAGAACTCAAAATACAGTAAAAAGACCAGACTTAATGGTCTGACTGAGACTGGAGGGACCCTGGAAGACATGGCCCCTGGAGTCTCTGTTAGCCCAGAACTGAAACCATTCCCGAAGCCAACTCTTCAGACATAGATTAGAGTGGACTATAAGACATAAAATGATACTCATGAAGAAAGTGCTTCTTAGTTCAAGAGACTAAATGAGCAGTTCCTGTCTGGAGACGAGATGAGAAGGCAGAGAGGGACAGGAGCTGGTTGAATGGACACGGGAAATCCAGGGTGGAAAGGAGGAGTGTGCTGTCACATTATAGGGAGAGCAACTAGCTCTCCCTATATGTGTGCATAAATTTCTGTATGAGAGACTAACTTGAGCTGTAAACTTTCACTTAAAGCACAATTAAAACAAACAAACAAAAAGACTGAAGAACTGTCACAGATTGAAAGAGACTAAAGAGACAAGACAACTAAACGCAACATGGGATACTGGATAAAATTCTGGAACAGACAACGACCATTAGTGGAAAAACGGGTGAAATCAGAATTAGGTCTGTAGCTATGAGTCGGAATCGACTTGGCGGCAACGAGTTTGGATTTTTGTTTAGTTGATGGTATTGCACCAATGTTAACTTCTTGGTTTTAATCATTGTACTATGGTTATCCACCACCCTTCTGTCAGTTTGCCATACTGTGGTGACTTGCATATTGCTATGATGCTGGAAGCTATGCCACCAGTATTTCAAATGTCAACAGGGTCGCCCACGATAGACAGATTTCAGCGGGGTTTCCAGACTGACAGATTAGGAAGAAAGGCCTGGTGATTTACTTCAGAAAATCAGTCAATGAAAACCTTATGGATCACAACAGAACATTTCCTCTGACTCACTTGCTTTGGACACGTAATCAGGAGGGATCACTTGCTAGAGGGGGACATCATGTTTGATGAAATAGAAGGCCAACAAGGGCAAGGGAAACCCTCGGTGAGAAGGACTGGCACAATAGCCACAACGATGGACTCAGACATGCCAGCGATCTTGAGGATGACACAGGACCGGGCAACACTTCATTCTGTTGTACATACAGTCACCATGAGTCAGAGCTGACTCAACTGCAGCTAGCTAGCCAGCTACCTAGTATGGTTACATTAAAATGGTACCATGGGAAAGGCAGCTGGGTGAAGGGCACGCAGGAACTCTCTATACTATTTTTGCAACTTTTCTTCAGTTTAAAACTAGTTCAAAAGAAAAAGATAAAAAAGAAACAGCCCTCCGGGGGCCAGATTGAGGAAATGGCTCTCTCAAACATTTGCACAAACATAGTTCAGTGCACAACCTTTGAGTCAGTATTTCCACTTCTGGGAACTTAAGCCAGAACTTAGGTCTCACCTGCCTCATCAATCATGCAATGCTGTTTATAAAAACCATAAAAAGCCAGGAAATACCTTACACACTATCCATAGTCTGATTTAAAAAAAAAAAACAAAAAAATCTGTCACTATTTGAGTCGATTCTGACTCATGGCAACCCCATGTGCTTCAGAGTAGAACTGTGCTCCATAGGGTTTTCAATGGCTGTGGTCTTACAGAAGCTGATTTCCAGGCCTTTCTTCTGAGGTGCCGCTGGGTGAATTCAAACCACCAACCTTTCGGTTAGCAGCTGAGGACTTAACCACTGTGCCACCAGGATTCCTTCCCATAAAAAATACAGCCTGGAAAACACTATGTGACAGTTCTACTTGGTCATATACGGTCGCGGAGTCAGAATCCACTCAACAGCACACAACAACAACAAATTTGTTTAGTGTACACTCCTTGTTGTTCATGTACATGCTCAAAAAAATTTTAAAGAACTATGCACACTCTTTATATACTCTCAACTTGTCATAGCAATTTTTTCACCCTAAGTTTAAATAACTGCAAGGATCATAACTTCTGGCATATGACAGATACTGACATTTAAAAATAAATCTGAGGTCTCTATTTGCTTGGAACAACAGAGGAAGAAAGAGTATCAGGAACAGGAAAAGGATATGGAATGTATGGCTAATTGCCTCCATGAGCAGCTGCCTTCTTTGCCATGAGACCAGAACAACTGCATGGTGCCTGGCTACCATTACCGAACATTTTGATCAAAAATTCCATAGAAGAATCCTGATTAAAAGGGAGAAAAAGTAGGACAAGAATTCAAATTCTCACGGACTCTAGACTTTCTGGAGCCATGGAGGCTGGATGAACCCCTGAAACTATTGTCCTGAGATAATCTTTAAACCTTAAACCAAAAATATCCCCTGAAGTGGTCTAAAACCAAACAATCATCCAGCTTAACTAGTAAAAAATGTCTGCCTTGAGCAGGAGGGGACAGGAAAGATAGTAACAGGGAACCCAAGGTCAAGAAGGGATAGTACTGACATGTCGTGGGGTTGGTAACCAATGTCACAAAACAATATGTGTACTAACTGTTTAATGAGAAGCTAATATGTTCTGTAAACCTTCACCTAAAGTATAATAATAAAAAAGAAAAGAAAAAATTACCTGCCTTGAGCATTATGCTCTTTTAAGAACTATTTAAACTGGATCACATGGACAAAAGCAACTCAAAAGATTGGGTGGGATCTTAGAGGGCGGTGAATTTATGTTAATGGGGAAGGAACAACTCAGAAAAGGAGGGTGAGAATGGTTGCACAACTCGAAGAATATAATCAATGTCACCAAATTGTACATGTACAAACTGTTGAATTACCATATGTTTTGCTGTGTATATTCTCAACAACAAAATAAATAAAATTATATATTAAAATTAATTAAAATAAATAAATGTCCAAACTTTTGAAATGGCAAATGTTTTCTTATATATATGTATTTACTACAATAAAAATAATAAATCCGTTGCATCACTTCTAAATGTATGCAAAGGGCTAAAGATACCATAGAAATTCAATACCTTGCATCATTTATTTTTAAAATGTATAAACCTGCTCTTCTTTAACAGATAAATTATAATCATAACTCAATCTGAGAAAATTTTCAACTAAAATCACAAGAAATAAAATTTTTATTAGTATACCATCAATTAAAACAGCATGTGTTTCACAATTTGATGCATAACTGTTAGGCATAAAAAGTAAATTTTGACTGGAAGTGCATGCCTTCAGAACTGACTCGACAGCAACTGGTTTTGGGGGCAGTGGTGGTTCAGTGGTAGAATTCTCACCTGCTTTGCAGGTGGACAGGGTTTGATTTCCGGCCAATGCACCTCCTGCATAGCCACCACCCATCCATCAGTGGAAGCTTGCGTGTTTCTATGATGCTGAACAGGTTTCAGTGGTGCTTCCTGACTGAGACAGACTAGGAAGAAAGGCCTGGCAATCTACTTCTTAAAATCAGTCAGTGCAAACCCTATGGAGCACAACAGTCCAATACCGTTGTACATGGGGTCTATGAGTCAGGGCCAATTACACAACTGCTAAGGTATCCCGAGGAAGACTTCCTGTCATCAATATTTCAAATTGTTCCTTTGTCATCCTGGAGGTTTTTACACCTGAGACAATGATTAGGAAGGGGAAAGAGGTTTGCCTTTCTATTCATATTTTACTGCACCCACAGTTTTACTGGGAGCAGAGCTGCTGGAAAAGGAAGGAAGGGAGACACAGCATTTTCCTCAGGCAGCTCAGGTGAAACAGATCTAGAAGATTCTCTTAAAAGTCTCCCTGTCATGTACTCAGCATGAAGGCTGCCTGCTAAGTACCGTGTGGGCTGGGATACCAACGGCAGCATGCTTTTTGATAACATAACCTGGAAATAACCTAAACGTCCACCCACAGGGGCCTGGAACATCTACACAATGTACCAGTCAGTTATGAAAAAGAACTAGGAGTTCTAAATGCATGATATGGAAGGACTTTTAAGGAATACTGCTAAGAGGGAAAAGATAGGGCACAGAACAGAAGGAACAGTCAGCCACCGTTTATGTGAATTAAAAATAGACACGTCCTCCTTCAGCTTGATGATGCACAGAGCACCTCTGGGAGGCGTCTGGTGGTTGCCTTTGGCAGCTCCCTCTCTCACCTCCCTCCTCCCACTCTCCTGCTCATGCTCTCAGCTCCAGCATCACTGCTCCTGAAACCCACAGGGCCTTTGCACTCACCGTGCCTTCTGCCTGAAATGCTCTTCCTAATATCCACTCTAAACTCTGGTGGCACAGTGGTTAAGCATTTGACTGCTAACCTGTACATGGATCAAAAGGCAGTCGTTAAAACAGAACAAGAGGATAATGCATGGTTTAAAGTCAGGAAAGGTTGTATGTTTTTACCACGCTTATTCAATCTGTATGCTGAGCAAATAATCCAAGAAGCTGGACTATGTGAAGAAGAATAGGGCATCAGGATTGGAGGAAGATTCATTAACAACCTGAGTTATGCAGATGACACAACCTGGCTTGCTGAAACTTAAGAGGACTTGAAGCACTTACTGATGAAGATCAAAGAACAGCTTTCAGTGTATATTACACCTCAACATAAACAAAACAAAAATCCTCACAACTGGATCAATAAGTAACATCATGATAAACGGAGAAAAGATTGAAGTTGTCAACGATTTCAGTTTACTTGGATCCACAATCAACACCCATGGAAGCAGCAGTCAAGAAATCAAACAATGCACTGCATTGGGCAAATCTTCTGCAAAAGACCTCTTTAAAGTGTTGAAAAGCCAAGATGTCACTGTGAGGACTAAGGTGTGCCTGACCCAAGTCATGGTGTTTTCAATTGCCTCATATGCATGCAAAAGCTGGACGATTAATAAGGAAGACCTAAGAAGAACTGACGCCTTTGAATGGTGGTGTTGGCAAAAAATACTGAATATACCATGAACTGTCAAAAGAATGAACAAATCTGTCTTGGAAGAAGTACAATCAGAATGCTCCTTAGAAGCAAGGATGGTGAGACTATGTCTCACTTACTTTGGACATGTTATTAGGTAGAATCAGTCCCTGGAGAAGGACATCATGTGTGGTAAAGCAGAGGGTCCGCAAAAAAGAGGAAGACCCTCAATGAGATGGACTGACACAGTGGCTGCAACAATGGGCTCAAGCATAGCAACCAATGTGAGGATGGCGCAGGACCAGGCAGGGTTTCATTGTTGTGCACAGGGTCACTATGAGTCAGAACTGACTCGACGGCACCTGACAACAACATATATCCACACTTCCTCAGACTCTTCTCATCTCTGATCAAACATACACCCAGCCTTCTCTACACCAAACCTAAACTAGCACATACCCTCACCCATCACACCTAAACCCTCTTCCCTGCTTCATTTGTCTCCTTAGTACTTGTTACCATCTAAGACATCATGTATTTCACTGTCTTATCTTGTTTATTATCTGTCTCTTATCAGAAGAATCTCAGCTCCAAGAGAACAGGCAGGGACTTGGGTCTCTTTTGAAGGAGCTATACCCCTACTGCATAAAACAAGTGTCTGGCACATAGTGGGTACTCAGTAAATAATTCTTAATGAACAAAGAAATGAAGGCAGGCAGGCAGGGATGAGAAACGTGTGCTTTTCACCATACTCCCTTGTGTATCATCTGAACTTTTGTACCATGTCATTACTAACCACATAGAATTGAATTAGAAATCAATACCAATAAGATATCTTGAAAAGCACCAACATTTGGAGTTTAGACAACACACTTCTAAATAATCCATGAATCAAAGAACTCACAAGGGAAACTAGAAAATATATGGAACTGAATGACCACGAAGACACAACATATTAAATTTTGTGAGCTACAGTGAATTAGTGCTTAGAGGAAAATACACATTTAAAAGCTTACATAAGAAAGGAAGAAAGGTTTAAAATTAATTATCTAAGATTCCACCTGAAGAAGCTAGAAACAGCAAACTAAACCCATAGTAAATAGGTGGAAGGAAAAAATAAGGATACAAGCAGAAATGAATGAAACAGAAAACAGACAAATGAGAGGAAAATAACAAAACCAAAAAAGTAGTTCTTTGAAAAGACACATTACTAAATCACTAGCAGGACTGATATTAAAAAAAAAAAAAAAGAAAAGAAAGAAAAGAAAACACATTACCAATATCAGGGATGAAAGCAGGAACATCACTATATACCCTACAGATATTAAACGGGCACCAAAGGAAAATTATGAACAACTTTATGCCAATAAATTCAACAATTTATATGAGATTGACATACTATATTTTTACTCAAATAATGCATGCCTTCTGCATTTGTTTGCTGGCTGCACCCTCCCCCCGTGAAGTATTTTTGTAAACGCGCTATGCTAATTTTTTTTTTTTTTTTTACAGCATCATGTGGAAGACGATTGGCATGGTGGCGCTTGTGAGGGTGCCTCGCGGGGAAGGGAGAGGGTGTTGCCACAGCCAGTAAACAAATGCAGAAGGTGAAAATTATTTATATCAAAATATGGTATGTCTTGAAAAAACATAATTTATGAAAACAATTTATGACACAAGAAGAAATAGAAATAGTGAATAGCCCTATAGCTGCTAAGGAAATTGAATTTGTTATTAAAAACTATTTCTAAAAGAAAACCACTAGCCTAGATGGATGAAGAATTATACCAAATAACTAAGAAAGAAATAATTTCAATCTTACACAAAATCTTGCAGAAAAGAGAGGATGAGGGAACATGTTCCCAACTTGTTTCACGAGGTCAGCAACACTGTGATATTAAAACCTGACAAAGACATTACAAGAAAATAATTTTATAGAATATATCACTCATGACCATAGATGTTAATAACTTCAGAAAAATATTAGCAAATCAAATTCAGCAATATGTGAAAAGAATAATACATCGTGACCAAATGGAGTTCATCTGAGGAATACAAATTGGTTTAATATTCTAAAAAATTCAGTAACTGTAATTCATGGTAGGAACAGAAGTGTGGTAGCCAGCCTCCAAGATGGCCCCTCACAATCATCTCCTGGCACTTACACCTCTATATAGTCCCCTCTGGGAGTCCTTGGGTGGTAGAAATGGTTAATTTGCTTGGCTGCTAACTGAAAGGCTGGAGGGTCAAGTCCACCCAAAGGCGCCTGGTAAAAAAGGCCTGGCGATCTACCTCAGAAAAATCAGCCACTGAAAACCCTATGGAGCACAATTCTATTCTGACACACATGGGGTCGCCATGAGTTGGAATAGACTCAACAGCAACTGGTTTGGTTTTTGGTTATACCCTTCCACATTGTACAAGGTTTGGTCTGTGTGGCCAATAGAATATGACATAAGTGACAGTAGGTCACTTTCAAAATTAGATTATAAAAGATACCGCCTCTTCCATCTTGGACCACTCTCTATGGGGGAAGGCAGCTGCCAGGCGGGTGTGAGTAGCCTAAAGGAGAGGCTGATGTAGAGTGCAACAGCCAGCAAGAAACTGAGGCCTTCTGCCAACAACCATGTGAGTGAGTCATCTTGGGGAGCGAATCTCCAGGCCTAATCAAGCCTTCGGTTTGACTGCACTCGTGAGAGACCCTGAGCCAGAGACACCCTGAGTTAGGGCCACCCAGCTAAGTGGCTCCTAAATTCCTGATCCTCAGAAACTGTGTGAGATAAGAAATGTTTATTTGCTATCACATGAAAAAGGACTCAACATCACTATTCACCAGAGAAAAGCCAATGAGTTATCATTTTACACCCGCTAGAATGACTAAAATTAAACTGTGACAACATCAAATGTTGGCAAGGATGTGGTGCACTGGAACCATATTAGAAAAGTTTCAGGCAGTTTCTTATAAAGTTAGACAACTCCCTTATCATATAACTCAGAAATTTTACTCCTAGGTATTTATCTAAGAAAAATAAAAATTAAAAAATAAAAATAAAACACATGCCCACATAAAGACTTGTGTAAGAATGTGCACAGAAGCTTTACTCGGAAAGTAAAAAAAAAAAAAAAACAAGAACTGGACAACCTGGCTGTCCATTACCAGCTGAGTGGATAACAATTCATGGCCTATTCATACATTAGAATACTGTCGTTGTTAGTCACCCTCGAGTTGATTCTGGCTCATGGCAACCTCATGTGTGCAGAGTAGAACTGCTCTATAGGATTTTTAAGGCTGTGACCTTTCAGAAGCAGATCGCCAGGCCTGTATTCCAAGGCACCTCTGGGTGGGTTCAAACTGCCAGCCTTTCACGCTAGTAGTGGAGTTCTTAACCATTTGTGCCAGCCAGGAATACTACTGAGCAACAAAAGACACAAACTACTGAGGCATGCAGCGACAAGGACATATCTCAAAAACATCCTGTGAACAGAAGCTAGACACGAAGTACATATTATATGATTCCATTTATATGAAGTTTAAGAATGGGAAGAATTAATCTACGGTGAGAGAAGTCAGAAGAGATGACAGAAGGGGGGGCAGGGAAGTTTCTGGAGTGATGGAAATGTTTTCTATCTCAGATGTTGGTTACAGGGGAATATGCACTTCTCAATACTCAATGAACTATATATACTTTATTATTTTTTTAAAAATATTTTATTGTGTTTTTGGAGAAAGCTTACACAGCAAGTTAGGTTCCCATCTGACAATTTCTGCACAAAGTATTCAGTGACATTAGTCACATTTTTTGTAACTGGTGTGTGTCAACATTCTCTTTAATTGTGTTCTGGTTGTTCCGTTTTAACTACATACTTTAGATCTGTACTTGGCATTGTACAGGCATTTTACGTCAATAAAAAACACACACAGAAATCAACTGATAATAATTAAACACAAGAGGAGGAGTTTCGGAGCCAGTGGAACTTGACCACTTATCCTGTGTGGCCTCAGTAACTCGTTTCTCTATTTCCTCATTCATAAAACCAGGATGATCATAAACTCCATAATAAGGTGGTTAGGATAATATATTAAGATAATGGAAAGCATAATAAAGGAAAGCTGCCGTTATTAAAATTAACAAATGATTATGCAGAGTAAATAAGCTTCCAGCCAGCCCCTATCCCAGTTGGCCCTGGAGGTGTTCCGGCTAGTTTAAAGCTTGCCCAGTGACGTTCCAGGTGCGAACAGAATTGTGGGAATTGTGGCAGCTGCAACAGTGGGTGGAACAGCAGGGTGGAAAGCCTCCTGCAGACCTGGCCTGACTCCTCCAACATTATGTCCTGAGACAGCCGTGATGCACAGCGCATCAGTCACCAGTCAGGACACTGATTGGTTCTGTCCTGCCAAGCATCTTGGGGAATCTCATCTCCCCAGCTCTTGGTCCAAGGGGTTCAGCAGGGGCTAACCCCATCCCTTCAAGACCCAAAATCAAATTCATTGCCACTGATTCTGACTCATGGTGACCCAGGTGTTACAGAGTAGAACTGCTCCATAGGGTTTTCTTGGTAATCTTTACAGAAGCAGATCACCAGGCCTTTTTTCTACAGTACCACTGGGTGGGTTTGAACCACCAATGTTTAGGTTAGTAGCAGGGCATAACCGTTGCACCACCCAGGGACCCTTTTCCCTACCCGTCAGCCTGGGCCATTACAGCACTTCATTCCCTGGGCCACGGTGATATGTTCGGGCATAGGGCTGTGATTCAAGCCGGGCCACTGAGATTCAGCCTGGGAGTTTGGCTGGAACTAATGGAGCCCTGGTGGTGCAGTGGTTAAGAGCTTGGCTGCTAACTAAACAATCACCAGTTCGAATCCATCAGCCGTTCCTTGGAAACCCTATAGGGCAGTTCTACTCTGTCCTATAGAGTCGCTATGAGTCGGAATTGACTCGACAGCAACAGGTTTGATTTTTTTGGGAATGGAAAGAAGGACCTCTTGGTGCCCTGGGCTTACCAAGCAGGTAGGATGTAAGGCCTGGGGCTGTTGGGGACAACTTGTCACCAGAGAGAAAAGCAAGGACAGAGATGGAGACAGATTCCTGACAACATCAACTAAGCCCCTGGATCCAGCTACGCCTGAAGACAGCCTGTCTCCTGAGCCAATGAAGCTTTTTGTTTGTTTGTTTAAACTAGCTGGAATTGGGCTTGCAACCAGAGTTACCCTGACTAATACCCTCATATACAAGCTCCACAAAAGCAGGGATTTTTGTCTCTTTTGTTGACTACTGTAGCCACAGCAAGCACTCAATGAAGATGTGCTGACTGAGTGAATTATACAGCCTCCTAATGGACTGCAGCATGCCCACACTCCAGAATATAATAATCGCCTCTGCTTCCCATGCTCCCTAGACCTGCAGAAACTTAGAATAAAGGGCATTTGGGAATTTATGAGACACAGTGGAAGCAGTTAGCAGGGAGGTTAAGAGTTTAGTGAGCTCTGGAGTCCAGCAGTCCTGAGTTAAATCTTGACTCTGCTACTTACTTGCTTTGTGACCTTGGGAAAGTTCCTCAACCTCCCTGCGCCTCCATTCCTTTTATGCAAGATGGGGATCATAATCCCTGGCCTGCAGGGATGCTGCTGGCAGTCAAGGCTTGGGTGTGACTTGAAAGGGTCTAGTGTGAGACTCAGCACAGCTGCCTGTGGGGACTGGGTTTGGGAGGCGAGCCAGACAGCCATGTGGTTCAGGACGCAGACTGGAGCCAGACTGTCTGGGCTGGAATCCTAGCTCCACTTCCTACTACCCATGTGCCCTCAGGCAAATTACTTATGGACTCTGCTCAGTTTCTTCATCTGTAAAGTGGTGGTAATGACAACCTTGTGAGGTTGTGGTGAGAACTAATACATGGGAAGACTTTAGAACAAGCTTAGCGCTTATGATTATTAGTACTACTTTATCTTATTTTCTACTGTCTCGTTAACTCCATCCTCCCCTGCCTCCATTAGAGTCTAGAAGCCAATACTCACCACCCTGACCTCCCATACAGCAAGGGGTGGTATGTGGCTCAGTTCTGGCCAATCAGCAATGAGGGGAGTCTCCTGGGGGCTGCTGAGAAAGGATCTTCCTTCTTGAGGAACTCTCTCCCTCACTTCCCTGGCTACCTCCTGCTTTGCCCACCCCACACTCTTCCTCCCTTTGAACACTGCAATGTAAAGGCACAATGCCTGGCGCTCCGGCAGCCCTCTTGAGGCCATGAGGAGAGTTATTGCCTGATCCCAAAGACGGCAGAGACAGACAGAGTCCTCAGATCCCTGATGGTATCACCAAGCCACCTCCATCAGGGCTTACTATAAGGTCAACAATAAACACCCTTTTGATTTAAGTCACTATTGGTTGGGTTTTCAATTACTTACTTTCTTTCACAGTAAGCATTCTTTACTTTTGTAAATTTAGAAAGCTCCCCAGGAATGTCAGAGGAAAAAAGACTTAAAAACCAAAAATAAAATAAAATTTGACTCAATTTTAAAAAGACAAAAGATCATATATAGCAACACACTCAGCACGGAGTCTGGCGCACAGTAGGTCCTCAACAGAGGCAATTGTTACTGCTCTCTGCTCATCAAAGGCAGGGCCAAGGTGGGTCTGGAAGCCAGAGGATGGCTTAGGAAAGAGAAAGAGTGAGAGAGCTCTGTGGAAATTACCAGCCATACAGAGGCTCAGGGGTCTCAGATAGGGTTGCTAGAGCTCAAAGGATAGAAAAAGAAGAGGAGTGAAGAGCTGGAAGTGGGAGTAAGACCCCAATAATGGGTAGAAGCACATCCCAGGGAGCCAAGAAATCAGGGTAAGACTCTAAGGAACTGACCATGGAGTCTCAAAGAGGGGCAGACAAAGAAGGGTGGATAAGGTGCTTCTTAGGGGCATGGGAAGAAATTATCAGAAGCTCTAGTTATTTTTGTTTTGATGAAGGAAGAGGAGGAAAAGAAGAAATTAAGCTTTCTTAGGGATGTTGAGATGTACTCTATAGAGATGGCCTCAAGAGCCCTCTCGGAGCACCTGTCAGCCAGATGCCATCCCCAGGGTGCAGGACCCAGATGCAGAAGGGATGACATGGGTGCCCTCTACTCTCCACACTGGGTATTGCAATCTAGGCAAGTAGACTCCCAGGCATATTCTCTGGTGGCAAATCAACCCACCCTCACAGCAACCCCAAACCAAATCAAACCCACTGCTGTGAAGTCGATTCCAACTCACAGCGACCCTATAGGACACAGTAGAGCTGCTCCATAGGGTTTCTAAGGCTGAAATCTTTACAGAAGCAGACTGCCACAACTTTCTGCCCTGGAGTCACTGGTAGGTTTGAACTGCCTACCTTTCGGTTAGCAGCCTAGCGCTTTAACCACTGCACCACCAGTGCTCCTATCCCCTCACACCTGAGGCTTCTTAAAAAGACTCCTGCTCAGACACTGTGGACTGAGGACTTAAGAACACCAGTGTGAGAGACAAGAAGAACTAGATGGTGCCCGGCTACCACAATGACCGCCCTGATGGAACACAACAGAGTCCCTGACGGAGCAGGAGAAAAGTGGGGTGCAGAACTCAAATTCTAGTAAAAAGACCAGACTTAATGGTTTGATTGAGACTGGACGGACCCCGGAAGACATTGCCCCCGGACTCTCTGTTGGCCCAGAGCTGAAACCATTCCCGAGGCCAACTCTTCAGACAAAGATTAGACTGGACTACGGGACATAAAATGATACTTGCGAAGAGTGTGCTTCTTAACTCAAGTAGATACATGAGACTAAACGGGCAGCTCCTGTCCGGGGCGGGGTGCGGGGGGGATTAGAAGGCAGAGAAGGTCAGGAGCTGGTTGAATGGACAAGGGAAATCCAGGGTGGAAAGGAAGAGTGTGCTGTCACATTATAAGGAGAGCAACAAGTGTCACAAAACGATGTATGTATAAAATTTTTGTATGAGAGACTAACTTGAATTGTAAACTTTCACTTAAAGCACAAGAATTAAAAAAAAAAAAAAAAAAAAAAACGCCAGCGAGCAAATTCCAACAAACGCCTTTGCATAATTAGGGGCAAGAATAAAAAAGTGCAGCCCACAACACACTTCTACCATTTGGATCTCGCATCTTAGTTTTCGATCTTTGCCAGCTGTGCCAGCTGTGAACAAAAAATCTAAGAATGAGACTCTCACTGAGGGTTACCCCAAGAGTTTCAGAAGTCATTTAACCATGTCTGTAGAAGAGAATACTTTTAGTGAGAGCAGAAATCATTTAGTAAATAAAATTTTTATTTTTAAAATATTGTTAATTTCATCCCCTCTAATCTACTGTGTATGTTTTAAATTCAGACAATATATTCATACTATTATGTAGTAGCACTGTATGTGACTGATAAATAATTTTACACACACACACACTCAGGGAAAATGCTCAAAAATGTTTCCTTGATAAAAAACTATGGTTGCCATGGAGTTGACTGCAACTGTCGGTGACCTCACGTGTGTCATAATAGAACTGTGCTCCACAGGGTTTTCAACAGCTGATTTTAGGGAAGTAGACTGCCAGGCCTTTCTTCTGAGGTGCCTCTGAGTAGACTCAAACCACGAACCTTTTGGTTAGCAGCTCAGCACGTTAACTGTTTGCACCACCCAGGGACTCCTTCCCTTGACAGGACAGCATAATAAAAATGTTCGGAGGCTACGCAATGATAAAAATAATGACGAATCCGCAAAACATCTCACAACATGGATGAATTTGGAGGACATCAGGCTGAGTGAAATAAGTCAATCACAAAAGGATAAATATTGTAGAGTCCACTATTGTAAAGTAATAACAAAAAGTTTACACATAGGAAAAAAGGGGAAAAAACTTCTTTGATAGTTACAAGGGAAGGGAGGAGGAGGGAGGGAAAATTACCAAATAGATATAAGACAGGTGTTAATATTGGTGAAGGGAAAGGCAATACACAATATGGGACAAGTCAGCACAACATGACCAGGGCAAGAGAGGACACTGAGAGGAACACAAGAATAAAGGGCAACTATGATAACTAAGGGAGCATGCCCACCGGAAGGATACGGGTTTAGTGGTGGATATTTCTACATACATGACTGCAGGTGCTCCTCATATATTAATGTAGACAACAAAGCACGCAAGGGACACAGTCAGGGAAGCCTCTTAGACATAACCAAACACCTCACAGGATGAAGTACCTAGGCTCGAAGGTGAAAGACCATAGACTTGGGGGGACATCTGCGTCAACTGGCACAACGTAGTTCATAAAGACAGTGTTCTGCATCCTACTTTGGTGAGTAGTGTCTCGGGTCGTAAAAACTTGTGAGTGGCATCTGAGATACAACTATTGGTCTCTTCTCTCCGGAGCAAAGGAGAGTGAAGAAAACCAAAGACTCATGGGAGCAGTTAGTCTAAAGGATTAATGTACCACATGACCCACAGCCTACACGACCCCGAGACCAGAAGAACTAGATGGTGCCTGGCTACCACTACTGACCACTCTGACTGGGATAAGAACAGAGGGTTCCGGACAGAGCGGGAGAAAAATGTAGAACAAAAAATTAAATTCACAAAAAAGACCTGACTTACTGATCTGACAGAGACTGCAGGAACCCCCAAGACTATAGCCCTAAGACACCCTTCTGACCTGGAACCCCCGAGACTATGGCCCTAAGACACCCTTCTGACCTGGAACTGAAGCCATTCCTGGAGACCGCCTTCCAGCCAAACAACAGACAAATTCATAAAATAAACAGTAACACCTGCAAGGAAGTGTGCCTTAGAACAATCAATTCTATGAGATCACGTGGGGAATATCTGCCCAAAAGCAAAGATGAAAAGGCAGGAGGGGGTAAGAAATCAGGACGAAAGGAAGCAGGGAACCCAGGAAACCGGGGAGAGTCCTGACATATTGTGGGGAATGAAACACTTTATGTACAAACTATCAAATGGGCATCTAACTTCCTCTATAAATGTACTCCTAATGCACAATTTAAAAAAAAAATGTTTGGAGGTCACTAGCAGCAGGCCCACTGTCATGTAACAACTGATGCGGGACTGCGATTATAAATAAACTCCAGGGACGTCAATGACAAATGTTGGTGCACATTAGAATCCTCTCTGGAGATTGTTAAAAACAACAACGTCCAGCCCTTCCCCAGGGGCATTTAAGGAGAGCACCCCACCCCCACCACTCCCAGGACCCTCACTTTTTTTTCTTTGGATCTTCTATCTTCCTGCTCACCAACCCTCTGAACAGCTGTGTTTAATCTGGCCCTTCTATTGAGTTCTGATTGCCAGTTGTTGTATTTATCATTTCTAAAAGTCCTGTTTGATTCTTTTTCAAACTTCCTGGGGCTTCTTTATTTTACTAGTGTTTTAACATCCTTCTTTTGACTCTTTTAACATATAAACATTTTGTATCCACATCTGGTCGTTCTAATACCTGTAACCTTTGGCAGGTCTCCATCTGCCACATTTTGTTTCTGGTGCCTCTCGCTCATGGTGCCTGCTTCTCTGTATGATATGTAATTTTTTACTGTGAGCCCATGTGAGCTGGAACCCCAAGGCTCGGCCAGAGGGCGCTCCTCCAAGCAGGCTTTCTGCCTGCAGCTGCCAGGTGCTTAGGCACAACAGACACGGGTCTTATTCCCACCTTGCTACTTCTAGAACCACTCAAAGAGTATTATTCAGGACCCAAGCCCGCATGATGGACAGTCAGTGGCCACAAATTCTCAGAGGAGACTTATTAATCTCCACCCAGAGCTAAGGCTGTATGCCTTTGTGTGGTGGGTTTTTTCCAGTTCCCCCTTTCCATCAGGTATATCTCTGCTGATGCCTAGCTTTACTCAAGACTGTCTCCTCTCCAGCTTTCCAACACCACAGTCCCCAGCCCCTGCCACGCACATCTGTAAATGCCCTCAGTGTATCTGGTGGCTTCAATGCTTACTCTCCTCCTTGGCTCTTTGCTTCTGCTTTCTCCAGGATTGCAGAGGTTTCCCCTTTCTTCCTTGCAGGCTCAGTCATTCGTTTAAAAGGATGCTTTAAATATTTCACGGAGCATTAGCTGTTTTGTGGTGGGAGGTTCTCTACTCAGCCGTACTGCCCTCTCTGTCTGACTTTCTCACTCTCCTCTCCTCAGAGATGTAACTTCTATCGCAGTTCCTTAGTAGGCCAACATTATCATCTCTAGGATGCACGTCAGAAATGGTTCATGAGAAAGCCCAGACCCTCATGCCTCTGGGAATGTGAGGAGGAGGTATCCATGCCATTTACAGGCTTGAAGTACTGACTGCTGGGCTACTTCAGGCAACCAGGGAATGCAGACCGAGAAGGATGGCACAAGAAGATTTAACATGAAGATGATGATGATGGTCAAAGTCATAATAGTGTGTGGCATTTTTATACATTCAACAAGTGTTTATACACACTTAAGGGTCAAGTGCTGTCTAGTGATTTACGGATATTAACGGACATAAAAACCCAATTTACAGACAACAAAAGTGAGGCCTGGAGAGGTTAAATAACTTGCCCAAGGGCAGAGCCGGCACACGCAGCCCAGCTCCAGAGGCCCTCTCGTGGCCACTCAGCCACACTGCAGTTTCTGAACTTCAAACGTGCCAGGGCCTGTGCTAATATTTGTGAGCACACTAAACGCTGAACAGAGGAGTTAACAGAGGCGCAGAGAGGCAAAGTGATTTGCCCAGGTATGCTGAAATGGGTTCCTTTTTGTGGCCTTTAGCCTTGATTCGTTGGAAAAACAGCTTGAGAGATTTTCCCTCTAAATCTCAGAGGGTTTGTTATTTTTATCCAGGCTGATTGGCATTTCCGGGGTAAAGTTGTCAACAACTTGAGGTTTGATACTTTTTGTCTGGCCCTGGGCTGCAGCCTGCCCTGAGATAGGTATGCACTTTGCAGGGATTGGTCAATAGACTATGCATATGAGTGACTATAGCCTACTATGCAAATGAAGTGTCTGTGACCTACCTAGAGGGTCAGTTCTGGCCCTGGTGGAAGGGTCATGCCTTGAAATCGGCCAGGAGTTTGCTTTTTATATACAAGGAGCCCTAGTAGCATAGTGGTTAAAGCACTCGACTATTAACAGAAATCTCAGCAGTTCAAACATACCAGCCACTAAGTGGGAGAAAGATGTGGCAGTCTTTTCTCTTCCATAAAGATTTACAGCATTGGAAACCCTATGGGGCAGTTCTACCCTGTACTACAGGGTCACTGTGTGTCAGAATTGACTCAGTGGCAATGGGTTTGGTTTTTAGTTTCCTTTTGCTTATATATGCATCCAACCCCAGAGGCTGGCAGACAGGAGAAGAAGGAAGGAAAAAGAGAAGCAGCAGAGAGAGAGGAGACGAAGAAGCTCCTAAAAGAGCTGTAACATGGGTTGAGGGCTGTAACACTGAAGACTCGGAGAGTCCCAGAGGGGCCCTGTGGCAGAGCCGGCAGCGACGGTCGGAAGGGGCCCTATAGTAGGTTTGCTGATAGCAGATACCTGCTGCTAGGAATACCAGCAGCTAAGAGAGCTGAACAAAACAACTACACTGGCTATGAGCTGGGTCAGATATGAGTGGAGAGGCCGAAGGCAGAGAGGCCTGTCCTCTGGAGGCTGAGAGGAAGCCTATCCTGAGGGCGCTGAGACAGGTGTGCATGGCAGAGAGAAGGGCCTGCTTGCTTGCACAGCCGAGAGGAGCTGAGAAAGTTGTCCTGCACTGAAGAAGGGACAGATGTGCTCTCCACCTTGGGGGAGCCTTCCAGACTTTGCCTACATCTTCCTGATCCTGATCCCAAGTTGTATCCTGTTACTTCCTTAATAAACCACTTAACTGTAAGTACAGTCTGTGAGTTCTGTGTGGTCATTGCAACAGATTATTGAACCCAACAGAAAGGAGAGACTACCGTGGAAGGGACTGCTGGTGTCAGAATTGGTAAAAAGGTTGGAGAGTGGAGGTATGTTTGACCTCTACCTCATGGGAATCAGCTTTGGGTTGATCCTGGTCACTATCCCCCATGAAGTTAGACAGGTTCCAGTGCTGCTATTACTCCCACCATTTTACACCAGAACACAAAGCAAGTAGGGATTTGAGTGCAGTAAGCCTTTATCCTAAAGCAGAGTTTTTAGCCACTGGGCAGTAACTCCCACACATCAGGTATTCCACCAGTAAGAGAAGAGTCTGCGTGTGCTCGTAGCCAGTACTATGAACCACATACCATGCTCTGGGTACCCACCATCTTGCTGCATTCTCACAAGAATCCTGGGACGTGAATTCTATTACTACTTTCATTTGATAAATAAGGAAATAGAAATTCAGAGAGGTCAAGCTGCTTGCCCAGTGTCACACAGCTAATACATGGTGCTGCCAAGATTCAAGCCTAAAAAGTACTCTGTGGTGGCCTGAGCCTTTGGTGACCCTATGTATGAGAGCCTGTGCAGGCCCCCAGACTCTGGTTTGTGCCTGGGGCTGCTCCAACTGACAGAGTGTGGTGTAGATGACACTGCAGTTCTGTGCCGTGCCCATACTTGGCCTATAGCTTCTGTTTCTTCCCTCATGGAAATCTGGTTATTGAGAGCCCTGAGCAACCAGGCAAGAAGCCAGGTTACCATGCTGGAGAGACTGCCTGCAGAAAAGAGGCCCTGAGGCTACACTGAGAGCAAGTGAGGACACTGGCCGTCCCAGTTGAGCCTCTTGATGACTCCAGCCCCGGCAGCGCCCTCTGAATGCAATCTCATGAGAGACTGCCAGGCAAGACCAGCAGAACTGCCTGGATGAGCCAAGTCAAACCACAAAACTGTGAGAGACAGTAAAAGGGTTACTATTTCAAGCCATTAAGATTTCTGGGTCAAATTTTTATGTAACGACTCCAAGGACACAAAAGAGCTAAGCAGTTCTGAAAAAATCATCCCAGCAACCTCAATGAATTAGCATGGGGCATTAGCTTCCGAGGGCTGCTGTAACAAGTATTACCGCAAACTTAGTGACTTACAACAACACACATTTAGTATTTTACAGTTCCAGAGTTCAGAAATCCAGAATAAGTCTCACCAGCTCAGAGGCACCTCGGAACAAAGACCTGGCGATCTACTTCCAAAAAATCAGCCATTGAAAACCCTATGGAGCACAGTTCTACTCTGACACACATGGGGTTGCCATGAGTCAGAGCCAACTGAACGGCAACTGGTAGGTTAAACTCAAAGTGTTGGAAGGCTGCGTTCCTTAAGGAAGCTCTAGGGGAGAATCCATTTCCTTGCCTTTTCCAGCTTCTAGAGGTCACATTCCTTGGTTTGTGACCCCATCCTCCATCTTCAAAGCCATCAGCATAGCATCTTCAAATCTCTCTGCGGCTCTCCTGCCTCCTCTTTCACATATAAGGAGCCTTGTGAAAACCTTGGCGCCCTGGTGGTACAGTGGCTAAGAGCTTGGCTGCTAAGCAAAAGGCTAGCAGTTCAAATCCACCAGCTGCTCCTTGGAAATCCTACGGGCCAGCTCTACTCTGTTCTATAGCGTTGCTAGGAGTTGGAATCGACTCGAGGGCAATGCGTTTGGTTCTGTTTGTTTGGTGAAAACCCTACAGAGCGTAGTTCTATTCTGACACACAGGAGGTCGCCATGAGTCTGAATTGACTCGACAGCAACAGGTTTGGTTTGGTGATTACATTGGGCTCACTTGGATAATCAAGATAACCTCCCCATCTCAAAATCCTTAACTTAATCACATCTGCCAAGTCCCTTTTGCCACTTAAGGCAACATATTCACAGGTTCTGGGGATTAGGACATGGGGTCTTTGAGGGGCTATTATTCTGCCTGCCACATGTGGTAAGCTAGAAATAAACTGGAATTTTCCCACTGCCCAGAGCCACTCCACAGCCCCCTGGAAGCATCAGCAGTGTGCTCTGCAAGAGGGGCCCCAACCTCCCGGGCATCACCAAGCCATTTTATTTTCTCTCCTCTGGGAAGTCTTTGTGTAAAAAGATCTTTGCCTCTCCGACACAGTGCGTCACTGAGATTTGTGCTTCTTGCATGTTTTGTTCTTTCCTCTGGCGGACACACCTACCTCTCTAGCCTCAAGTGTGAGAAGACCCCGTTGGAAGAGTCAGAGCTGAGTCAGAAGAATCCAAGCCCAAAGCACGGGGCTGGATGTGCTGGTCGGCCTGGGAGGCCTGACCCGGGAGAACACATGGCCACCCCGCGGCTCTGGGAAATTTCAGTCACAGTCTGGGGCCACAAAGGGCATTAGTGGTGTGATGATGGTAACAACATAGGAAAAAAAAAAAAGTGTACCTACAATAAATTAGTGCACTCCAATATCTAAGAGAATCTCAACTAACCAAACCAAACCTAAACCACTGCCGTCAATTCTGACTCACAGTGACCCTACAGAACAGAGCAGAACCGCCCCATAGGGTTTCCAAGGCTGTAATGTTTATGGAGCCCTGGTGGCGCAGTGGTTAAGAGATCGGCTGTTAACCAAGAGGTCAGCAGTTCAAATCCACCAGATGCTCCTTGGAAAGCCTATGGGGCAGTCCTACGTTGTCCTATAGGGTCAATATGAGTCAGAATTGACTTGACGGCAACGGATTTAATGTTTATGGAAGCAGACTACCACATCTTTCTCGCGAGGAGCGGCTGGTGGGTTCAAACTGCCAACCTTTCAGTTAGCAGCCAAGCGCTTTAACCACTGCGCCACCAGGGCTCCAAACTCAAACTAAAGTTGTCCCAAACTGAGCCCTTGATCCTTCCTATCTAACCTGCCCTTCCTCCACTCTGTCATCGCACACCCCCAGGCAATCCACGGGAAATCCTGCCTGCTCTACCTTCAAAACAAATCTACTAGTTATTTATTACTAAGGGGAAGAGGTTCCTTTACAATGGAGACCTGATGGTCACCCCCTTAACCGAGGGATCCAAGTGACCATCACAAATGACGGAACAAACAGACATCAGGGGCACTTTGAGGTGACGCCCCTAGCAGGACATGCCATCACGTCTGTGGTGTGTGTTCCTGCCAAAGCGGCTCAGCATGAATCTAATCAGTGAAAGCAGTCAGAAAACTTCAGATTGTGGAATACTCCACAGGACAACTGGCTTAGCCTCTTTCAAATGTTAATTTCATGAAAAAACAAGAAAGGGCAAGGAAACTGTCCTAGAGCAGGGGTCGGCAAACATTTTCTGTAAAGGGCCAGGGAGTTAACACTTTACTTTGTAGTCCATACAAACTCAACTCTGCAACTGTAGACAACATAGCGGAATGGCTGTGTTCCAATAAAACTTTATTTACAAATACAGGCAGTGGGCTGGACTGCCAAACCCAGATTAAAGGGGACTAAAGAGGCATGAATGGAGCCCTGGTGGTGCAGTGGTTAAAGTGCTCAGCTGCTAACCAAAAGGACGGCGGTTCAAACCCACTAGCCACTCTGTGGAAGAAAGCTGTAGCAGTCTGCTTCCATAAAGATCACAGCCTTGGAAGCCCTACAGGGCAGGTGTACTCTGTCCCATAGGGTTGCTGTAAAAATGGCATGGTGGAGGCGTCTGATCTCTAACTTCACAAGGGGGAAGAAGAATCAAGATCAACAGCCCAAGGCTGATTCCTATGAGGTAGAAGTCAGACACACCTCTTCTCTCCAACCTTTTTACCAATTCTGACACCAGCCGTCCTCCCCACGGCACTCTCTACATCTCTGCTGGGTTCAATAATTCATGCAATGGCCACACAGAACTCACACAATACTCACGATTACGGGGTTTATTAGGGAAGTAGCAGGGTACAACTCAGGATCAGAAATGACTCAGGATACAGTTCTTCGCTCAGGACAGCCTCTTCTCAGCTGTGCCCACAGACAGGACTCTCTCTGGCCCTCGGCCTCTCAGCCCCTCTGCCCGGCCTCTGCCCTGCAAGTCTTACAACGCTCTTTAGCTCTGCCAATAAGTGCTTGGGGGCACCTCTCTTCCACCAGCAAGCCTCAGTCCAAAGGCACTCAGCTCTCTCGCTCTGTGGGTCAGCAAGCCTAGCTCTGCTGACAAGTTTTTGAAGGCACCCCACTCTGCCAGGAAGCCTCCTGCCAAAGGCACTCAGCGCTCTCGCTCCATGGGTTGGTACACCTACTGTAACTGCCTAACTCCATGGGCCGGGAAGCCCACTGCGCCATCTTGCGCCAGTCTCCTGGTTCTGCTGCCGCCGTTTCTCTGCTACTGCTTCTTGCCATCTTATGCAGTGTCCAGTGTTACAGCTGTCTCCTGAGTCTAGGAAGTTCTCAGCACAGGGAACCTGGGTCCAAAGGACATGCTCTGCTCCCGTCTCTTCATCTTGGCAGTAGTAAAGTCCCTCTGTCCACCTCTAGGATGGCTCATTTTAAGCCTAGCAGGATGGCAAAACTGACCAATCCCCTTGTTAGGGTTCCATACACTTTATTTGCATGGTCCCACCCCCACAAGGGTGCTATGCACCTTAGTTGCATTATTAGCAAGCTATCCAGTCCATGGGTCACAAGCACCTCATTGGCATAGTCCACCCAATCTTGGTGGAAGGAGTTACAAGACCATGGTTGGAAAACCTATATAAAAGCAATCCATCACATCACAGTCGCTAAGTTGGAAGTGACTCAACAGTGATGGGTTTGGTTTTGGTTTAAAGAGGCATGATAATCAAAAGCAGTGTATGGTAATTGCACAGATGCTAAATTTAAACAGAGAAAAAAATCTAAAAGAGACATTTTGGAGACAATTGGAGAAATTAGAATATGAGCTATATATTAAATAATATTATTGTTATCAAGGCTAAATTTCTCAGGCATGATATCCGTATTGTGTTATGTCGGAGAATGTCTTTGCTCTTAGGAGATACAGGCTGAAATATTTAGGAGTGAAGTATCATGTCTACAACTTGTTTTCAAATAGTTCAAAAAAAAAAAGAACATGTGTATACATATACACAGAGATATGAGAGAGAAGACAAAGCAAATCTGTCAAAGAGTAACAATCAATAAACTAGGTGGTTGAGGTATATGAGTGACAACTATGCTATTCTTTCCACTTTTCTGAGGGTTTGAAATTTAATAAAATAAGAAGGAATTGGAGAAAATATATCTCCGGAATCTGACCCTTCCTCCCCACTCACTCTCACTGCTACCATCCTCATCTAAGCCACTCTCACCTCCGGCCTGGACTACTGCAGGCGCCTCCTCGCTGGGTTCCCTGCATCCACCCTCACCCCATTATTACCAGAAGGATCCATCCCATCAAAATATGAATCAGGGACAACTGGATCTCCACATGCAAAGGCATGAAGCTGGACGCTTACCTCACACCACATATGAAAAGTAACTAAAAATGTATCAATGACCTAAACGTTAAGAACTAAGACCACAGAACTCTTAGAAGAAAACATAGGGGTAAAGTTTCAAGATCTTGTTTGTGACAACGGATTCTTGGATATGACACCAAAAGCACGAGCAACAAAAGAAAAAAGAGATAAGTTGGACTTCATCAAAATTTAAAATATTGTACATCAAAGGGCTTTATCAAGAAAGTGAAGGGACAACCTACAGAATGGGAGAAAATATTTGGTGACCATATATCTGCTAAGGGCTTAATATCCAGAATGTATAAAGAACTATAACAACAAAAAGATATAACAACCCATTTAAAAAATGAGCAAAGGACTTGAACATTTATCCAAAGAAGATACACAAATGACCAATAAGCCCATGAAAAGATGCTCAAAGTCATTACCGTATTTTTTCACAAATAAGTGAATATACTTTTTTGCCAACCACACAAACTCCCCTTCGTGCATTATTTTTGTTAAGTGCACTATGCCAATTTTTTTCTACATGTTCTTGACTTTAATTGACACTAAGAAGACATAAGTAAACTATGAAATAAGCAGACCTAACATAACCTAATGGTTTCACTTAAGACAATCTGATAAAGTTTTCACATTCAACTGTTGAGCTAATGTGATATGATTATCAATTTAAATTAAGAGAAACGCAGAGTTTTGATTGTTTTATTTTCCAATTACTGAGGGACTACCAAACTAGATTCATGACTTCTTGACCACGGCTTATACCTTTATTATAAAATTATGATCAAAAGTAACATTTTCAGATTATTTTTATACACATAAGCAGGAGATTAAAGAAAATGAACAGAATGAAAGAAAATGAACAACAATATGATCTACCTGTAATATGGGGGGACAGATAAATGAGGCCAAAATTCACTTCTGGAAATGTCACAAGACATGTGCAGTACATGCATGGGCCGCTATGCCAGAACTGTTTTACTTAATTTCATCATTTCTGCATGTTATATGTGTGGGTGAGTTATTTACGTAGGTGTGTTATTTGTGGAAAAATACGGTAGTCATGAAGGAAATTGTCTTAGGCTAGGTTCTCCAGAGAAGCAAAACCAGTAAAGCGTATAAATATATATATAGAGAGAGACCTGTATCAAGGAAACAGCCCACACGACTGTAGAGGCTAGAACGTTCCAAGTCCGTGGATCAGGGCAGAGGCCTCTCCAATTCACGCGGCCACAGAAGCTGGCGAGCCCAAGATCGGCAGGTCAGAGAGCAGGGCTCCCACTTGCAGGCTGTGAAGATCGACGAATCCCAAGATCTACAGGCAAGCTGCCAGCCCAAGGCCCAAGAACCAGAGGTGAGACTACGGGAGGCAGCCACAGGATACAGAGCGAGCAAACAGCCAGCACGTCTGCTTATATTCAGATGCAGGCCACACCTCCAAGGAAACTCCCTTTCCACGGATTTGGCTACTCACAGCAGATTCAATCATGGGAGTGATCACATTATAAACACTGAGAATCACGGCCCAGGCAAGCTGACACAATCTGAACCATCACAGAAATACAAGTCAAAACCACAATGAGATACCACTTCATACCCACTAGGATGGCTATTATCAGCCACTGTAGAAAAGTTTGGCGGTTCCTCAAAAGTTAAACACAGAATTACCACATGACCCAGCAATTCCACTCCTAAATACCTAAAAGAACTGAAAACAAGTGTTGAAAGAGATACTTGTATACAAATATTTACTGTAGCACTATTTATGATAACCAAAAGGTGGGAACAACCCAAGTATCCATCAACAGATGAATGGATAAACAAAATGTGGCCATAAAGAGAAATGAAGTTCTGATACGTTACAACATGGATAAGCCTTAAAAACATTATGCTGAGTGAAATAAACCAGATACCAAAGGACAAATACTGCATGATCCCACTCATATGAAATATCTAGAATAGGTAAATGCATAGAGACAAAGTTTATTAATGGTTACCAGGGATAGGGGGAGAGGTAAATGGGAATTATTCCTTAGGGAGTTGTTATGGATTGAATTGTGTCCCCCAGAAATGCGTGTTTTAAATTTAACCTCTATGCCTGTGGTTACAATCCCATTTGGGAATGTGTTTTCTTTGTTACGTTAACGAGACAGTATTAGAAGATGTGTCTTAAGTCAATCTCTTTTGCGATATAAAAGAGATTAAACAAGTAAGCAAGCAAGGAGAGATGGGGGAAGACAGAAGCCAAGCCACATGAGGATCACCCAAGGGCAGAAGCTGAAAAGAGGCAAGAACCTTCCCCTAGAGCCAAGCTAGAAAAAAAGCCTTCCCCTAGAGCCAGCACCCTGAATTCAGACTTCCAGCCTTCTGAACTGTGAGAAAATAAATATCTGTTTGTTAAAGCCAACCACTTGTGGTATTTCTGTTATAGCAGCACTAGATAACTAAGACAGGGGTACTGAGTTTCTGTTTAAAACCAAACCCGCTGTCATCAAGTCGATTCTGACTCACAGTGACCCTACAGGGCTAAGTAGAACTGCCCCACAGGGTTTTCAAGGTGGCAATCTTTACAGAAACTGGTGGGTTCCAACTGCTGACCTTTTGGTTAGCAGCTGAGTGCTTAACCATTGCACTACCAGGGCTCCTTAGTTTCTGTTTAAAAACCAAACCCACTGCCATCAAGTCGATTCTGACTCATAGCGACCCTACAGGACAGAAGAGAACTGCCCCACAGGGTTTCCAAGCAGCGGTGGATTTGAACTGCTGACCTTTTGGTTAGCAGCCATAGCTCTTAACCACTGGGCCATCAGGGCTCCAGTTTCTGTTCAGGGGGATGAAAACCTTCTGGAAATAGTAGTGATGGCTACACAACACGGTGAATGTAATTAATGTCATTGAATTATACACTTACAATGGTTAAAACGGCAATTTTTTTTTTGGTTATATGTTTTACCACAATAAAGTTACTTAAAAATATACATACATATATGTGTGTATTGTATACTATTAATTATTTTCTTTCTTTTCCGGATTCATTGGAACTTACACTTGAACAAATTCACTCCAGAGGCCTCACACACAAAAACTTCTGTCTTCTTTCACCTTCTTGATACAGACCAAACATTTTGGCTGACACACAGCTTTAATCTATGCATGTACTCATATGTTCTAAACTGACATTCGACAGACTCTCTGCTTCTTCTGATAAGCTTAAGTTTTTAATTGCTCTGTATACTTTGCCTTTTGCCTGACTTGATAGAATGATAAAATTAATAACCACCACAACTTCAAAGTACTGGGAAAAAAAATGTCTTCTTCTGTGTTTTTTCCCTATTTTCTGTTATCAGAATAAAACCCTTAGCCTAATCTTTGTTGGGGGAGCACTTTCCCTAGTTACCGGGAAGGTGCTACCCAGTTACCGGGAAGGTGCTACCCACCCACGGATTTATAAACCAAATAAAACTTTAAATTATAACATTGCTTGGATTTTCTTTTTTGACATTTTTTCCCCAACTTACAACGGGGTTCCATTCTCACGACTCTGTCATAAGTCAGTTCTGACGTAAGTCGAATACCTCTTTATTTTTTTTAGTTTTCATTATTATTGCCTTTTATTATCTGAATCTTTTTTTTAATTGTTGTAGTTTAAGTGAAAGTTTACAATTCAAGTTAGTCTCTCATACAAAAATTTATACACACATTGTTATGTGACCCTAGCTGCTCTCCCTATCATGTGACAGCACACTCCTCCTTTCCACCCCATATTCCCCATGTCCGTTCAACCAGCTCCTGACCCTCTCTGCCTTCTCATCTCGCCTCCGGACAGGAGCTGCCCATTTAGTCTCATGTATCTACTTGAGCTAAGAAGCACATTCTTCACGAGTATCCTTTTATGTCCCATAGTCCAGTCCAATCTTTGTTATTATCAGAATCTTTATAAATCCGATCTTTGAACATCTGCGAGTGAGTATTTGGGAATGACAACATCAGCAAATTACGTGCTGCAAGACTGTATGTACTGCATATCACTAACAATACGTACTAGAAAAAAAGCATAGACGGTCGTAAGCATGGTTGGTGGTAACTCGAATACGTCGTACATCGGGACTACCTGTGTATGTATAATTCAGCTCCTGTCCCTCCTCTACACAGCACCCTCCAGCAGTGAAGCCAAAGCACTGGCTGTGGCCCGCAGGAACCCTCCTTCCCCCCCCCCCACCAGTTTCTTCTCTGTCTGTCCCCACTCAGTCTGTCCACTCCTGCCTCACTGGCCTCCTTGATGCTCTTGCAATGTGTTAGGCAGGCTCCCCGCTGGGGGGGGGGTCTTTGCATGTGCGGTTCCTTTGATCTGGAATGCTCTTCCCCAGATGCCCACATTGCTGGCTCCCTCATCGCCTTCAGGTCTATTCGGGGACGTCTCCCTATAGCCCCATCTAAGCATACAACCTTCCTCCAAACACTCCTGCTTCTGCTGCTCTGGGTTTTTCTCCATAGCGATCACTGCTCTCTAACATACTTCCTATTTTAACTATTTATTTTGTTTATTGTCTGGCTTCTCCACAAGAAAGTAAGGTCACTCCCGGGGTGGCGGGGGTGGGGGGGGTGGGGTGGATTTTTTGCCTTTTTCCTCTGCTGTATTCGTAACACCTGCACAAAAAGCCACAACTCGGCACCAAGCACTGACTCAATATTTTACACCCATTTAATCCTCCACAGCAACGCAGTAAGTTATCATTCATAGCACAAATACAGATATAGCATGTACACAGAATGAGGATCATAGTAGCACCTACCTCACAATAATTTGTGAAGCTTCAGTGCTATAAGGCCTGCGAAGTGATTAGCATACTGCCTGGCACAAAGTAAGCGCTCAGTAAATGTTGTTATTATATAATACCCAAGAGCTCCGCTGCTAACCAAAAGGTCGGCAGTTCGAATCCACCAGCTGCTCTTTGGAAACCCTATGGGGCAGTTCTACTCTGTCCTATAGGGTCGCTATGAGTCAGAATCGACTCAATGGCAATGGCTTTAGTGGGTTATAGAAAAGTGGAAGGAGCCCTGGTGGCACAGTGGTTAAGCGCTGAGATGCTAATTAAAAGTAAGATGTTCACACCCACCAGCCACTCGGCGGGAGAAAGATGTGGCAATCTAAAAAAAAAAGATCAGGCTTGCTGGTCTGGCAGAGACTGGAGAAGCCAGGAGCATATGGCCCCCTGACATCCTTCTAACACAGTACTGAGGTTCACCCTTCAGCCAAAGATTAGACAGCTCTATAATCCATTGCCCTCAAGTCGATTCCGACTCATAGCAACCCCACAGGACAGAGTAGAACTGCCCTATAGGGTTTCCAAGGAGTAGCTGGTGGATTAAACTGCCAACCTTCTAGTTAGCAGCCGAATGCTTAATCACTCCTCCACCAGGGCTCCAGACAGGTCTACAGGGCCAACAATAACACATGTGAGGAATGTGCTTCATAGTTCAATCATGTATACAAGACTAATGGGCACGCTAGCCCAAAAGCAAAGACGAGAAGGCAGGAAGGGACAGGAAAACTGGACAAACGGGAACAGGGAACCTGGGGTGGAGAAGGGGAGAGTGTTGACACATCATGGGGTTGGCAACCGATGTCACAAAACAATACGTGTATTAACTGTTTAATGAGGAACTAATTTGCTCTGTAAACTTTCACCTAAATCATAATACAAAAAAAGGTGTGGCAACCTGCTTCCCCTGAAGATTACAGCCTCGGAAACCCTATGGGGCACTTCTACTATGTCCTGTAGGGTCACTATGAGTTGGAATCCACTTGATGGCAATGGGTTTGGTTTTGAGTTTATACAGAAGTGGCAACTGAGGCTCAGAGGGGTTTAGTGACCTACCCAAAGTCACTCAGCTGGGAAGAGATGGAGATAAGATTCAAACCCTTGTCAGCATGACTCCAGAAGTTACTCTAAACCACAATGCTAAGACATATCACAGCGTTTGGAAAAAAGGCAGTGGCAGGATACAGAGAGCTGGTCTGGGAGTCCAAAGTGCAGAGTTCAAGTCCTGCCTCTGGCACAAATCCCATGTGTGACCTCAGGAATTCACTGCTGCCCTCGGGGCCTCAGTTTTCCTTCTGAAAACTGGTGGAAGTCATTCCCCCTCCCTGACAAGAGAACAAAATGGTTATGAGGGTCAAATGAGTCGGCTGAAATGAAAGCACTTTGGAAACTGAAATCCAAAACATTTTCATTCTAAGATCTGCAGCCTCGACAGAGGCCTCACCAAACACCAAAGGACTAAGAACTCTAGGCCCTGAAGACCAAATGTCCAGCATCCAAACTTATAGGAAAGAAAACGTGAGCTTCCCTTAGCCACTTGGCCTTTGTACACACTGCTCCCTCTGCCTGAACATCACCCCTGTCCTTGTGTTGTCTGATGAGGTCCTCCTCACCTTGCAGGTCTCAGCTCAGATGTCTCCTCTGCCAGGAAGCCCTCCCTGAACCCTAACTGGGTTAGGTGCCCAGTGGGCCTTCCCATCCCAGCCCTGCCCACTCTGAGCAGTCACTGTCTGGGGATGGGTCCGTCTTCCCCACTGGACCATGAGCTCCTTGAAGGCAGGGACTGGGGCTAGCTTGGTCCCTGCTGTTTCACAAGCACTGCCCGGCACAGCACAGGGCACAGAGCAGGTGCTCAGAAAATCCTAGCTAAATGAAACGGATGGATAGACAATTCATGGTGCTTCCCTGACCCAGCCAATTACAGTCAAATCCCCTTGTTCTATGCTCCCACAGGCCTATAGCACATAGTATTTTTTAAGCAGCGCATATTTTGAAAGTTTACCCTGCCCTTCCGCGCTCAGCTCAGAAGGCCCCGCCTCTAGGAAGCCTTCCTGACCCCTTGCCTTGGGAGTTCTCCACCGCCCTGGCCACTCTGGATGACAATGACTGATCACTGTACAATCTACTGAATGAATGAACGGACAAATACGGTGCAGTAACGGATTAATGAATAGACGGATGAATGTCCACTCTGGAATTAAAATGCTCCTTTTGCTAGATTCCCAAGCGACGCCCCCCCCCCCACCCCAAACCCAAACTTATTTTCCCCAGAATAAAACTGGGGCAAATCAGTGTCCTAAACAGGTGATGTACAATAACTTCCCGTGGCGGGAGGGAAACTGAGGCACGGAGGGAAGTTCTGGAAACGAGGCCGCGCAAGGATGGCCTGCCAAAGGACTCCACCGGGTCGCTTCCCGGCTTCGCCCCCAGGTCATCTCATTCCGGGGACCAACCAAAACTTAAACCCATTGCCAGCGAGTCGATTCGGAATCATAGCGACCCTACAGGGCAGAGTAGAACTGCCCCATAGGGTTTCCAAAGCTGTAATTTTTATGGAAGCAGACTGCTACATCTTTCTTCTGCGGAGCGGCTGGTAGGTTCGAACCGCCGACCTTTCAGTTGGCAGCCGAGCGCTTTAACCACTGCGCCACCAGAACGCCTACATTCGGGGCAAGTTCCACCCAAAGCATCCCTTCCCCAACACTATTGGCTTCCTTTGACGTCAGTCGGCGAGCGCTCTCTTCACCTATTGGCTGGCATTTTATTTTTACTCCGCGACCGGCCCTACCTCACGCCGGTCCTCTCGATTGGGCTACGCACATGCCCCTCTCCCAGGAACCCTCCCTATTGGCTGCAGGACTTCGCCGGTTCGGGCTATAATTGGTCATGGACAGATGTCCATCCCCAGAGCAACCACCTGAGAGGGGCTGGAGAATGGAAAGGTTGGAGGGACGTGGGGTCAGACTCACGCTGGGCCGGCGGAAGGCAGATGTAGTTCTTGAAGAACTCGCTTCGGCGGGCGGCATCTTTAATGCGGTTGGCGAGCGGCTTGCTAACCTGCCGGATGCCTAGATAGATCAGCTTCGCCATAGGGAACGCACCCACCACCATCTTGGCGGTCGCTCGGGGCGCGCGCAACCTTCCTGACTGGGCGGGGCGCCTCTCACCTTCTCCACTCCTCCCCCGCCCGTTCGAGGACGTGCGTGCGTGCGTGCGTGGGTACGTACGTACGTGCGTACGCTTGGCGGGAGCTGTAGGGGCCCGCCCTGACGTCACCTCGTCGGCGGTTACGTTCCGTCGTCCGTTCACTAAGTATGCAAATAACACAGCGGAAGTGGGGCGGTTCTTGGGGGCGGTACCGTTAAACGGCTCCCAGCGGGAGTGTGGATGGATTCCCACGCCCGCCGTGGCTGACGTCACCCCTCTTTCGTGACGTCATGCACCGACTTGGCTTCCTCGCCCAGAGAGGCACTTAATTACTCCTAATTATGTCTAATTAAGTCCCAAGTACACCTTCGCCCACAGGTTAGCGTTTTCACTGGGAATAGAGAGGAAACTGGCTGTGTAGTCATAACAGAGGCGTTGCGATGCCAGCTCCTCCACTTACTCGCTGTGTGATATTAGGCAAGTCACTTAACCTCTTTGGGCACCGGTATTCCCTACTGCAAAATAAGAGTTATAATAGCACTTACTTCATTGGGTGTTGTGAGGCTTTCTTGGGAGTCTTGACTGTAAAAATACAGTGAATTAAAGTTTGAGTGCTTAGAAAGGTGCCAGATACATACATAGTAAGCACTCAGTGTTGTTGCTAGGTGCCATGGAGCCAATTCCGAACTCATAGCGACCCTGCGTACAACAGAACGAAACACTGCCCGGTCCTTCGCCATCCTCACAACTGTTGCTGTGTTTGAGCTCATTGTTGCAGCCACTGTGTCAGTCCATCTCGTCGAGGGTCTTCTCCAGGGACTGGTCCTTCCTGATAACATGTCCAGAGTGAGACGGAGTCTCATCGTTACTATACACGTATTAACATTGTTCTTGTTGTGTGCCATTGAGACGTTTCTGACTCACAGCGACTGTATAGGATAGAGTAGAACTGCCCCATAGGGTTTCCAAGGCTGGAAGTCTTTACAGCAGCAGACTGCCACATATTTCTCCCACAGAGCGGATAGTGCGTTCAAACCCATTAGCAGCTGAGTGCTTAACCAGTGCTCCACCAGGGCTGCTTATTATCATTATTATTGCTAACTCCAGCGTGAGTGTGCATTCCAACTCCAGGAGCAGCTAACCCAACACTTCCTCAAGGAACTGACAAGGAAACTGAGACCTAGAGAGGGGCAGAGGCTGGCACAAGGTCTCCCAGCCTGCAGTGAGGGACAGCCTAGCATCTGTGGCTCTTTGGCTTATAAAACCATCCCCATTCTCAAGCAGCCTCACTTCTTCACTGGGGGTTGAGGGGCCCCAGGGAGCTGGCTCAGGAAGGAGTTTAAAGACATGTCCCAGACTGTCCTCCCTCACCCAGTGGGGAGCAAAACCATATAAACAAGGTCAGGAAGGGGTTGAGAGACATTCCTGGGTGGCAGAGTGCTGATGCGTAATGGAGAGAATCTAGGAGAGGCAGAGGGAGAGGGGAAGGCAGAGGAGTGGCGTGTGGGAGCAAACAAATGTTCTGGGTACAGAGTCGGAGAATCTTGGCCTTTCTTTGACATCCACTCTGATTCATTGTCCTTTGTCAAGTCCCTGGCACCGAGGGACCTCAGTTTCTCCATATGTAATGATGGCGCTGGCATGTGTGAATTCAGCTATTCAAGTTACTAAGAATGCCGATCCCTTCTGGACTGACCAGCCTTCTCCCCATTTTACAGACTGGTTAACTGAGGACAGAGAATGAAAAGCATTTACTCCAGAGGTAATCAGGATGGAGCTGAGGCTGGGATTTCTAGAGATCCAGTCCAGGGTTTTCTCCTGACCCCTGGGGGTGTTAGCCTGGGGTCTAGGGACCTAATAGGGGCTGAGGTCTCCTGTGATGGGCTTGAGGCAGGTCTAGGAAGCTTCCAAACTTGCACATTACTTTTTATTATGTATAATGCACATAGGTGTTCAAAAAATATATATTGATTGAACGGAAGCCCTGGTGGCGCAATGGTTAAGCACTTGGCTGCTCATCAAAAGGTCAGCAGTTCGAACCCACCCAGCAGCTCTGTGGGAGAAAAGACCTGGCGATCTGCTCTCATAAAGATTTCAGCCTAGGAAACCCTATGGGGCAGTTCTACTTTGTCATATACGGTGGCTACGAGTCAGAATCATCCGCAAACAACAAGTTAGCATCCAGGGCTTGCTTTTGCTTCTCCAGGGGAACTGTGTTCAAAAGGTTTGGGCCCCCTACATCTCCATCTCAGTAGCTTCATGGTGGTGGGAAGGGGTGGGAAGACCACTAGGCCCCCCACATCCAGGCTTCCTTTGCTCCTCTCCTCCCCCAGCACCATGCCCACCTCCGCCACTTCCTGCATCTCAGTGCCCTCCCCTCCCTCCTCCTCCACCCCCCTGCAAAATCACTTTCCTCATTAAATGCATTTTTTCTCCCATTCCCCTCCTCCCTCCTCTTCCTTTCTCTGAGAAGGGTTTCCAGGAACCTCTTCTGGAAACTTCTGGGGCAAGGGTGTGGATGTGTCTGTGTGGTGGGGGGAGTGGCCACATCTCTTCAGGACCTTGCAGCCTGTTTACACACCGGTTGGGAGGGTGGGAGGAAGGAATCCTACCAGGAGGGGTGAGGCCTGCCCAGAGCTTGGGGTTTCCTCCCACCCTCCAGACTGGTTGTAGAGAAAGACAGCCACTCATGGTGACCCCTGAGGGCCAGGGGAGGGAGGGGACACCATCAGCCAGGGCAGGCAGCCCTACCCAGCCTGAGGCATGGGAACAGGCAGAGTCGGAGAGGAGAGTGGGGGCCCAGGATGGCCCCAGCGCTGACTCACCAGCTGTGTGACCTTGGGCTAGTCACTTGGCCTCTCCGGTGACCGCCTTGGAATAGGTCCTGGGACATTCCCAGAGGTCCTTCCAGCTCTGGCCCTTGGGTCACCCTCCTGCCCTTTTCCCCAGGATGGGTGAGGGGTTTAGTTATATAATCCCACAGGCCCCCACGCTTCCTCCATCAGAATATTCCTTCGAGATAAATCCCAAAGCTAACCACTGCTCCTTGTTCACGCCACCCTCCTCCCCTGTCCGGCCACCAGCATCTCCCGCTGAACTATCGAGGTTTCCTCCTCTCTGGGCTCCCAGCTTCTGCCCTGACTTCCCATATTCTGTCCCCACTCAGCAGGATCCTGATAAAAGTTAAGTCAGCCTTGAGCACTGTGCTCCTTTAAAGAACTATCTATATGGGATCAAACTGACAACAGCAACTTGAAAGGTCAGATAGGAAGCTTAGGGAGCAGGCAGTGAGATTATGTTCATGGGGGAGGGACAGTTCAGAAAAGGAAGGTGAGAATGGTCCCACAACTCAAAGAATCTAATCAACGTCACTGAATTGTACGTGTAGAAATTGCTGAATTGGGGTATGTTCTGTTGTGTATATTCTCAACAACAAATAAAATGATTTAAAAAAAAGGTTAAGTCTCAGCCTGTCCTTCACTCAGAGCCCTGCCGTGGGTCTCACTTATCTCTGAGTAAAAGGCAAAGTCCTCACCTGGACTTAGAAGGACCTACACAATCTGCCCTGTCCCTGTCCCCATCCCAACCTCAGCTCCCACTCCTCTCCCCTCCCTCCCTCTGCTCCAGCCACTTGCTGTCCCTCACACCTCAGGGCCTTTGCACATGCTATTCCCTCTGCCTGGAATGCTCTTCCCCCAAGAGCCACATGGCTAACCCCTCACCTCCTTCAGGTCTTTGCTCTCATGTCACCTGCTGAGTCAAATGTCACCTCCTCTTCCCTGTCCTGCTTATCTAGATCAAACTCTATCCCCTCAACCAGCTTTATTTCACCCCATTACACTGATCAGTTCCAAACATTATTTTTCTTTTATTGTTTATTGTGAGTTCTGTGAAGGCAGAGCTGGGGCTGTCTTGGTCACACTGTGTCCCTCCCCAGCACTGCCCAGCACAGGGGCAGGCAGCCAGTAGGTACTGGTACCAAATTAATCTCTGTTGAATGAATGAATAAATACCCTTCCTCTTTCTCCTGAGCCCCCTTTCCACACCAGCCCTGCTCAGCCGTCCTCCAGGCAGCCTGCCCTGATTGCCCTTCAAGCAGACTCTGATATTCTCCCTCTTCATCATCTCCATCCTGACTTGGGGAATGTGGTTTATCTAGACTCAGTATTGCTCTCTCCCTGTCTCTCTCTACCATATAACTGGGGGCTTCTCACAGGCAAAAATGAGGCTTCTACACTCAGTAACCCTCTCCTTCCACCCTCCCACTGAGTCGCAGACTTCTTCTCTCTTTTGGAAATAATCCTAATTGTCATGGATTGAATTGTGTCCCCCCAAAATGTGTGTCAACTTGGCTAAGCAATGATTCCTAGAATTGTGTGACTGTCCACCATTTTGTGATCTGATGTGATTCTCCTATGTGTTGTAAATCCTAACCTCTATAACGTTAATGACACAGGATTAGATGCAGTTATGTTAATGAGGCAGGACAATCTACAGGATTAGGTTGTACCTTGAGTCAGTCTCTTTTGAGATATAAAAGAGAATTGAGCAGAGGGGAGAGGGGACGTCATACCACCAAGAAAGAAGCACAGGGAGTGGAGCATGTCCTTTGGACCAGGGGTCCCTGCACTGAGAAGCTCCTAGACCAGGGGAAGACTGATGACAAGGACCTTCCCCCAGAACCGACAGAAAGAGAGAGAGAAAGCCCTCCCCAGGAGCTGGCGCTTTGAATTTGGACTTCTAGCCTCCTAAACTGTGAGAGAATAAATTTGTTTGTTAAAGCCATCCACTTGTGGTATTTCTGTTTATAGCAGCACTAGATAGCTAAGACACTAACTTTCTTCTATTTTTGTATTTATCTAATGGAAGCCAAATATTTGACTCAGTGTACTCGTCCCCTCCTCCAGGAAGTCCTCCCTAATCCGCAGGCTAGGACAGATGCCCCCTAGGACTCTCCCAGCCCCCTGGGCTCCTGGTCCCAGCCCCGACCACTCAGGTGATGAGTCTGCCCCCCACCCCCACTGGACTGAGCTCCACAAGGGCAGAGCTGGGCTGTGTCCATTACCACTGTGTCTCCAGCACTGCCCAGCACAGAGCCAGACACAGTGAAACTGAATTGTTAGGGGGCCATGGTAGCGTCATTTCCTCAATACAAAGATCATGGCTAACCAGTGACAATACCAAGCTCATTCTTTTCCTAGTTTCTTGTATTCTCATGAATATTAACACATTATTTACACACAATTTGCATACACCGACCAGGAAGGAAGCGACCGCCAATGGGATGAGTCTTGAGGGGCTCACTGTGTCAGGGGCTGCAGCATCTTCAGCTGCACCTGGTCCCCCTGGGTGGGAGGTACTGTCGCCCAGCCCACCAAGGCTCTGGCCACGCTGTTCCTCTTGGACGTGAGCGGGGTCTCCAGGGTAAGCGAGACGTTAGCCATCTCCTGGGGCTTGTTGCTGGCCAGGAAGTGGAGCAGGTTGTGCAGAGCCTTGGCCACGTCACCGCGGGCGCCCTCATTGACCAGGCAGTAGAGGATGGGGTCGGCCACACAGTTGAGGCTGGTGAAGGCCAGCGAGCTGTGGTATGCCGAAAAGACGCGCTCCTCAAAGCCACAGTCCCAGGGGCGGCCCAAGTAGACAGCGCTGCGGGAGAGCAGGAGCACGTGGTAGGGCGCGAAGCAGAACAGAACAATGGCGATGAGGCTGAGCGCCAGCCGCTTGATCTTGGCCTTCTCCTGGCGCTCAGTGGACACGCTGCCCCGCACGGCCCGCAGGATGCCGCAGTACGACAGCAGCATGAGGGCCCACGGGAAGAGGAAGCCCACGAAGACCCGGTAGAGGTTCATCCAAGCCACCCAGCCCTCCATGGGGAACTTCTCGAAGCAGAAGGTGTGGTTGTAGCGGTCGCGGAAGAGCTCGTCATGGAACAGGGGCGCCGAGTTGGCACCCAGCTCTGTGGCCCAGACCACGAAGCTCACGGCCACGGCCGTCTTGACGCGGCGCAGGCGGGCAAAGCGCAGCGGGTGGGCCACGGCCAGGTAGCGGTCCACGGAGATGCAGCAGAGGAAGGCGATGCTGATGTAGATGTTGGTGTAGAAGACGAAGCCGAAGAGCTTGCAGGAGCCGGGGCCGTGGATCCAGTTGTCGTGGTGCAGGAAGTAGTCGACCCACAGCGGCAGCGTGCAGATGTACAGCAGGTCGGCGATGCTGAGGTTCATCAGGTAGATACCCAGCTCGTTGCGTTGTCGCACCTGGCGGTAGGCCGCCCACAGAGCCAGGCAGTTGGTGGGCAGCCCCATGCCGATGACGAAAATGTAGAGGGAGGGCGGGAAGAGGTGGTCCATACGGGAGTCCACGTGGCAGCCCTCCCACGTGCCGTTGCCCATCGTGGAGGCACGTCCCCTGGCCCACCAGGGTGGTAGGGACTCGGAAGGCTGGAGGCCATCGGACACCCTGAGCCCCCTCCTCGGAGGCTCAGGGGAACGTAGCGGCAGGCAGGCTCCGGATGGAGATGAGGTTGACTGTGAACCGTGAGGCAAGAAGGGCAGAGCTTGAGAAGGAAAAGTGGGAGGAGGGATGAAGCTAACAGCAAGAGGGAGATTTAGGTGATGGTGGGATTAATAAAGAGGTTTGTCAAAGGTGTTTTTCAGAGAGCCAATCAGAGCATACGTGAGGGAGTAATGGAGTAATCCCACAAGCGGCCAAGGGGAGCGTTTATAGAAGAGATGAAGGTATCAGTGGGAGACAGTGTTGAGGGGATGGTATTTGTAGAGGTGCTAGGAAATAAGTGTGACCACATTGGAGTAATGGTGGAACAGAATGTTCTAGACACTACTGGAAATATACAGAACAGTGCTGAGATAGGACAGACTACAGTTGGGGAGTGTTGAAAAGACCAGGTAATACAGGGGTGGGTGCTGGGATTTCCAGTAAGAAATAAGGAAATAACCGATGAGGAAAAAGAGAAGACCCCTGAGGGGTTGGTGAGGGGTGGGGTGAGGGGCTCAGTCTGGGGAAAGTGGGAAGGGTTTTTGGGAAACAGGAAGAAGGTGAGCAAGGGCTAGAGCACAGGATGGGGTGGGGAGCTTGAAAGGTGGCAGGGGCGGGGCTCCGGCTTGTCCTGGTTGGGGCTGGGGGATGAGGTGGCCCCAACCTACAGCCCAGGTCAAAGCGGACTTCGCAGTGCCTATGGGGAGAGAGGACAGTGGTGAGGGGAGTCATGGACTCTCCAGCTCCCTTCTCCCCACACCCGTCTCTGTAATTCCTGCAGGCTGCAGCGAGTGACACCCCAAGTTGACAGTTGAGCCGCATCATAAGCAACAGCTCTCTGAAAACCCGGGTTGTGGATGCTAGGTACCTTTCTCCCTAATAGACATTGAAATAAAACCCACCTCAGATTTTAGAATGTTCTTTCAGGAACGATGTAAAATTGGCAGTATTGCGCTTTGGGGAGTGCTCAGCTAGTCCAACCCTGTCATTTCATAGGAAGGGAGAAAGGGCCCAGAGAGGCTGGGTCACTCCCCTCAAAGACACACAGCAAGGCAGTGACAGAACCAGGGATGGGACCAGCCACCCACTCCTAACCCAGGGCACCCCATTCTTGATAATGATAATGATGGTGGTAACAACAGCTAACCCACTGCCCTCAAGTCGATTCTGATTTATGCCAACCTGATGTGTCAGAGTAGAACTATACTGCATAGGGTTTTTTCTTTTTTTGCCCATTCAGCTTTTTATAGGTGTAACAACTTATTGAAAGCAATTACAATAATTGGTAAGCCCCCTTCCCTCCCACCCCTGGTAACCACTAATAAACTTTGTTCCCTATACGTTAGTCTTTTCTTGTCTGTTTATATAAGTGAGGTCATACAATAGTTGTCCTTTTGTGATTCACTTATTTCACTCAGCATAATGTCTTCCAGCTCCATCCATATTGTAGCATGTATCAAGACTTCATTTCCCCTACTGGCTGAGTAGTATTCCATTGTATTTACGTATCACATTTTGTTTATCTATTCGTCTGTTGATGGTCATTTAGGTTGTTTCCACCTTTTGGCTATTGTGAATAGTGCTGCAGTGAACATCGGTGCACAAGTCTCTGTTTGAGTCTGTGCTTTCAAGTCTTTTGTGTATATACTAGGGGTGGAATTGCTGGGTCATATGGTAGTTCTGTTCTACAGTCAGCCCCTGGCCTTGTTCTGACTGATGATATTGAGCTTTTCCATCGTCTCTTTCCACAGATGTAGTCAATTTGATTCCTGTGTGTTCCAACTGGCAAGGTCCACGTGTATAGTCAGTTTTTGTTGGATAAAAAAGTACTTGCAATGAAGAAGTCGTTGGTCTTACAAAATTCTATCGTGTGATCTCCAGTGTCATTTCTGTCACCAAGGCCATATCTTCCAACTACTGTTACTTCTTTGTTTCCAACTCTTGAATTCCATCAATTGCTCATATGCAAGTTCAAGTTGAAGCTGAAGAAAATTAGAAAAAGTCCACGAGACCCAAAGTATGACCTTGAGTATATTCCACCTGAATTTAGAGACCATCTCAAGAATAGATCTGAGTATTAAATACTAATGACCAAAGACCAGACGAGTAGTGAAATGACATCAAGGATATCATCCATGAAGAAAGCAAGAGGTCATTAAAAACACAGGAAAGAAGAAAAGACCAAAGTGGTTGTCAGAAGACACTCTGAAATTTGCTCTTGAACGTAGAGTAGCTAAAGCAAAAGGACGAAATGATGAAGTAAAGGAGCTAAACAGAAGATTTCAAAGGGCAGCTTGAGAAGACAAAGTAAAGTATTATGATGAAATGTGCAAAGACCTAGAGTTAGAAAACCAAAAGGGAAGAACACATTTAGCATTTCTCAAGCTGAAAAAAACTGATGAGAAAATTCAAGTCTCGAGCTGCAATACTGAAGGATGCTATGGGTAAAATACTAAAACGACGAAGGAAGCATCACAAGAAGATGGAAGGAATACACAGAGTCACTGTACCAAAAAGAATTGGTTGATGTTCAGACATTTCAGGAGGTAGCATATGATCAAGAACCGATGGTACTGAAGGAAGAAGTCCAGGTTGCACTGAAGGCATTGGCGAAAACAAGGCTCCAAGAATTGACAGAATACCAATTGAGATGTTTCAACAAACAGATGCAGCACTGGAAGTGCTCACTCGTCTATGCCAAGAAATTTGGAAGACAGCCTACTTTGTCAACCAACTGGAAAAGACACATATTTGTGCCCATTCCAAAGAAAGGTGATCCAATATGTTTTAGGCTGGGTTCTCTAGAGAAGCAAAACTAGTAAAGCATATAAATATATATATAGAGAGAGATTTATATTGAAGAAATGGCTCACAAGGTTGTATAGGCTGGAATGTCCCAAGTCTGTGGGTCAGGATAGAGGCTTCTCCTGATTCATGTAGCCACATAGGCTGGCAAATCCGAGATCAACAGATCAAAGAGTACGACTCTTACTCACAGGCTGAGATCGATGAATCCCAAGATCGACAAGCAAGACTGCAGGTAAGCTGCTAGCTCAAGTCCCAAGAACCAGAGGTCAGAAGAACAGGAGCCAGTGCAGAAGCCAGCACGAGCAAAAAGCCCACAAGCCTTGGCAGAATGTCCGCTTATATTCAATGCAGGCCACACGCCCGAGGAAACTCCCTTTCAACTAATTGGCTACTCATAGCAGATCCCATCATGGGGGTGATCACATATCGACTCTCAACAAGGAAGTGATCACAACATTATATGAGAATCATGGCCCAGCTAAGTTGACACACAATCTTAACCATCACGGTCCACCCCTTGTCAACTTGGCACCTGTACACATCTCCTTAAACCATACATAATCTCTGATAAAGACAATTATAAAGTCATATTTGTGCCTAACATGATACAATGAACACACATACAACCAAAAATGCACTAACCCTGTTTACATCTTGTATTTTATAAACTAAGAAAACAAAAATATTTGATGCACACATACAAACCAGAAATACAACAATTAGTCCTCGTTTCTGCAACTGGTCACGTGGCCGTAACTAGTATTTAGAACTACCTTCTTCCACCACCCGTTCCGTATTCCCTTTGCCCTCAGCAAGCACCTCAGCTGGTTGTGGTTCTTTGCCTAGTGGGGTGACCCAAACCTTCATTCCTGAAGGGTCTGGGCTGTTAGTAGTCATGTCAGAATTGGGTTGCTGTAGTTTTCCATTGACTTTAATCACGAGCATGGTGTACTAAGAGATGCCCTAAGGGATCTCCTGCATTCCAGACATACTCTTCTTTACCTCCCTTTGGAGCTAAGACCTCTAGACCTGCAGAGCATAAGGTAGCAGGGACAGGAAGCAAAAATCTTGCAAGTGGGTCACTAGGGGTAATAGTGAGTGGTGCCACTCCCATTTCCACTCCATCATTCCTGGACCCATGAATCCTCGCTATGGGAGAAAGAGTACCATATATTGGGCGGTGTTTTAGAGCATATACAGCCTCCTGGAGAACACTGCCACAACCCTGCAAGATATTGCCAACCAAGATGGCACTGTAATTGTGTCTTTAGAAGGCCATTCCATCGTTCTATCAAGCCAGCTGCTTCAGGATGATGGGGAACATGGCAAGACCAGTGAATTCCATGAGCATGGGCCCACTACCACACTTCATTTTCTGTGAAGTGAGTCCCTTGATCCGAGGCAATGCTGTGTGGGATACCATGACGGTGGATAAGACATTCTGTAAGTCCACAGATGGTAGTTTCGGCAGAAGCATTGTGTGTAGGGAAGACAAATCCATATCCAGAGTGAGTGTCTATTCCAGTAAGGATAAAACGCTGCCCTTTCCATGATGGAAGCAGTCCAATGTAATCGACTTGCCACCAGGTTGCTGGCTGATCACCTCGAGAGATGGTGCCATATCAGGGACTCACTGTTGGTCTCTGCTGCTGGCAGACTGGGCACCGAGCAGTGGCTATAGCCAAGTCAGCCTTGGTGAGTGGAACTCCATGTTGCTGGGCCCATGCATAACGTCCATCCCTGCCACCATGGCCACTTTGTTCATGAGCCCATTAAGCAATGATGGGAGTAGCTGGGGAAAGAGGATGAGTGGTTTCCATAAAACGTGTCATCCCATCCACTTGATTGTTAAAATCATCGTCTGTAGAGGTCACCCTTTGGTGAACATTCACATGAGACACAAATATCTTCACTTCTTTGGCCCATTCAGAGAGGTCTATCTATCTGCATACCTTTTCCCCATAAATCCTTGTCTCCAATTTTCCATTCATGTTCCTTCCAAGTCCCTGACCATCCAGCCAAACCATTGGCCACAGCCCATGAATCAGTACACAGTCACACATCTGGCCATTTCTCCTTCCAAGCAAATTGAACAACCACGTGCACTGCTCACAGTTCTGCCCATTGGGAGGGTTTCCCCTCACCACTGTCCTCCTGGGAGGTCCCAGAAAGGGGCTGTAGTGCTGCCCCTGTCCACTTTCGAGTGGTGCCTGTGTAATGCACAGAACCATCTGTAAACCAGGCACGAGTTTTCGCTTCTTCAGTCAACTGATCATAAGGAACTCTCCACGAGGCCATAGGTACAGACTGGGAGATAGAAGGTTATGTGACAGGAGCAGCACTGTGGGCATTTAGGCCACTTCCTCATGCAACTTACTTGTGCCCGATCGGGCCCGATCTCATATATACCACTTTCATTTAATGATGGAGTGCTGCTGTGCATGTCCAACTTTATGACCCAGTTCAACAACACCCAGTTCGTGATGAGCAGCTCAGGCAGCATGGGACTTGGTGTCCCACGGTTAAGTGTTCAGTCTCTACTAAGGCCCAGTAACAAGCCAAAAGCTGTTTCTCAAGAGGAGAATAGTTATCCGCAGAGGATGGCAGGGCTTTGCTCCAAAATTCTAAGTGTCTGCGCTGTGATTCAGCAGTAGGGGCCTGCCAAAGGCTCCAAACAGCATCTCTATCTGCCACTTAGACATCAAGCACCATTGGATCAGCTGGATCATATGGCCCAAGTGGCAGAGCAGCTTACACAGCAGCCTGAACCTGTTGCAGAGCCTTCTCTTCTTCTGGGCTACAGTCAAAACTAACAGATTTTCGAGTCACTTGATAAACAGGCCGAAGTAGCACACCCAGATGAGGACTGTGGTGCCTCCAAAACACAAAGAGGCCCACTAAGTGTTGTGCCTCCTTTTTAGTTGAGGGAGGAGCCAGATGCAATAACTTATCCTTTACCTTAGAAGGAATATCTCTACATGCCCCACACCGCTGGACCCCTAGAAATTTCACTGAGGTGGAAGATGCCTGAATTTTTGTGGGATTAATTTCCCACCCTCTAGCATGCAAATGTTTTACCAATAAGTCCAGAGTCATTGACATTTCTTCCTTACTAGATCCAATCAGCCTAGTGGCATCAATGTAATGGACCAGTGTGACATCTTGTGGAAGGGAAAGCTGATCAAGTTCCCTGCAGACTAAATTATGACATAGGGCTGGAGAGTTTATGTAACCCTGAGGTAGGCAACTGAAGGGGTACTGATGGCCTTGCCAGCTGAAGGCAAACTGCTTCTGATGGTTCTTCAAAACAGATAAAAATGGAGAAAAAGCCATTAGCCAGATCAAAAGCTGCATAGGTACCAGGAGATGTATTACTTTGCTCAAGCAATGAAACTACATCTGGAGCAGCAGCTTCAATTGGAGTCACCACATAGTTAAGTTTTTGATAATCTACTGTCATTCTCCAAGATCCATCTGTCTTTTGCACCTGCCAGATAGGCGAGTTGAATGGGGATGTGGTGGGAATCACCACACCTGCATCCTTCAAGTCCTTGATGGTGGCAGTAATCTCTGCAATCCCTCCAGGAATGTGCTATTGCTTTTGGTTTACTGCTTTCCTAGATAGCGGCCATTCTAATGGCTTCCACTTGGCTTTCCCTACCATAATAGCCCTTACTCCATTTGTCAGGGATCCAATGTGGGAGTTCTGCAAGTTGCTGAGTATATCTATTCCAATTATGCACTCTGGAACCGGGGAAATCACTACAGGATGAGTTTCGGGAAACACTGGACCTACTGTGAGACGGACATGAGCCAAGACTCCATTAATAACCAGACCGCCGTATGCCCTCACTCTGACTGGTGGGCCACAGTGACGTTTTGGTTTTCCTGGAATTATTGTCAGTTCAGAGCCAGTATCCAGTATTCCAAAAAAAATCTGATTATTTCCTTTTCCCCAGTGAAGAGTCGCTTTTGTAAAAGGCCATAGATCACTTTGGGGAAGGCTAGGAGAGAGATTAACAGTATAAATTTTTGGCAGTGTATTGGAGTCCTTTCCAAGGAGACCCAGCCTCCCCTTCATTCAAGGGGTTGTGAGTCTTTAAACTCGCTCAAATCTGGGAATTGATTAAAGGACTGTGACTCTGTGATTCGAGTTAGACTGCTGTTCACCTGACCTAGAATTCATCCATTTGTATAGATCAAGCAAATATTTAGTAGACTTCCTATCTATCTTACTCCTAGGGACACTATGACTAAGTAGCCAACGCCATAAGTCCATACGAGTCAGACTATTCTGATTACCGCTTTGACTCCGCTGTCCATTACTGTAACCACGCCCACCTTGTCTTTGTCGATTGAGTGGCGCCACCTGGCCCCTACTACCAGGAGGTCCAATCAGTCCCATTGTAGTTAGGTGTCTTAATTCAGTTAGGGCAGTTCCCACTGTCAAATCCGATTTACCTAAAATAGCAATCACAGCAGTCTTCAAGTATGCTGGGGCTCCCTTGACAAATTTGTTCCTCACAGTCGTGGTAAAAGGTGTGTCCTCTCGGCACTCCATGTGTGGGTCTGTGGTTCTAACCTGATAAATCCATTCCAGCATGCCAATTTCCCTAAGCCTTTGGATACCTTCTTCTATGGTATACCAAGGCAGTTCTGGTACTTCAACTTGATTTAGTGTGTAGGCCACTGCATAATCCATGCTTCAGCAACCCAACCAAATAAACTATTAGATCCTTTCCCAACTTCTTGAGCTGAAACGTTGAGTGAAGACTCTGTGCTTAGTGGACTGATCCATCTTTATGGTCCTTGCACCATTCCCACACCCTTAATAGCCATTCCCAGACATATTCCCCAGGTTTCTGTTCATACATGTTAGAAAAATCAAGCAGTTCTTTTGGAGTGTAGCATACCTCCTCCTGGGTCACACTTTGTTCTTCACCTTTTGGGGCTCACTGGGACTTAAGTCTTGTTACAGGTCTAGAAGCCAGAATTGGTAGTGGGGGATCATTTTGAGAACATTCAGCACTGTCTTGTAAAGCATCTGCCTCAGGCGATGCCCCAGGCAATGACTCAGACAAGGGCTCTTTAGAGGCAGCTGGGCTAGGGCTAATCTCATTAGATAGAAGTGGAGGGGCTAATGGTTTTAATGGGCAGGGTGGTTTAGCAGACAAACATGGAGTAATATCTTCAGATGGGAGTGACAGGGCTGGTTCTGTTGGTGGGAGTGATTCAATGAAATTTAGGGGCTCAGTGTCTCCATCTTCCTGATTATCTGCCCATATATCCCCATCCCAAGTTTCAGGATCCCACTTCTTCCCAATCAATGCCCTCACTTTAACTTCAGACATCTCTCAAGGTTGACGGTTGAATAGGCGTTGTAATTCAGCCACTCTTACAATAAGAGTCTGGGTTTGGTTTTCGGCAATATCAGCTCTGTTACTACAAGAGATATGGCTTTCTTTCAAGGCACAAGTGGAAAGTTTGAGGTCATTTACATGGCACTTGAGCACTGACTCTGAAGCCCTGAGCACATCTCTTTCTTTCACCAGTTTGTCTAGCGAAAACAGGACCAACCAACCAGCTTCCTTATACTTCTCATTCTGACAAAATTGTAGAAAGGTATCACACACGCAGTCACCCAGAGCCTCCTTTCACCAATATGTAATCTATTGGTGATGATATTTTGTGTATTTGTATTGCCACCTCATGCCATGGATTAGCTGTGCCCTCTTTACTACTGAAAGCAGAGTCATCAACATCTTTAAGACTAACTAGACTTGAAAACCAATTTAGAAAACTCATCCTTACAGTTTTGTTTCCCTAGAACCACTCTCGGTACCAAATGTCTTAGGCTGGGTTCTCTAAACCAAACCCATTGCCATCAAGTCGATCCTGACTCATAGTGACCCTACAGGACAGAGTAGAACTGCCCCATAGGGTTTCCAAGGAGCAGCTGGTGTATTCAAACTACTGACTTTTTAGTTAGCAGCCAAATGCTCAGCCACTGCACCACCAGGGCCCTCCTGAGTTCTCTGGAGAAGCAAAAGCAGTGAAGCGTATAACTATATATAGAGAGAGATTTATATCAAAGAAATGGCTCATGAGGTTGTAGAGGCTGGAATGTCCCAAGTTTGTGGGTCAGGATAGAGGCTTCTCCTGATTCATGTAGCCACATAGGCTGGCAAATCCCAGATCGACAGGTCAGAGAGTAGGACTCTTGCTCACAGGATGAGAAGATTGATGAATCCCAAGATCGACAGGCAAAACTGCAGGTAAGCTGCTAGCTCAAGTCCCAAGAACCAGAGGTCAGACGAACAGGAGCCAGCTCCAGGAGCCAGCACGAGCAAAAAGCCCACAAGCCTTGGCAGAATGTCTGCTTATATTCAATGCAGGCCACACACCCAAGGAAACTCCCTTTCAACTAATTGGCTACTCACAGCAGATCCCATCATGGGGGTGATCACATATCGAATCTCAACAAGGAATTGATCACAACATTATATGACTGCCAAAACACTGAGAATCATGGCCCAGCTAAGTTGACACACAATCTTAACTATCAAACAGAATGCAGAAATTATCAAACAATATCATTAATATCACACACAAGCAAAATTTTGCTGAAGATCATTCAAAAGTGGCGGCAGCAGTACAATGACAAGTGACTGCCAGAAATTCAAGCCAGATTCAGAAGAGGATGTGGAATGAGGGATATCATTGCTGATGTCAGATAGATCTTGGCTAAAAGCAGAGAATACCAGAAAGTTGTTCACCTGTGTTTAATTGACTATGCAAAGGCATTTGACTGTGTAGATGATAACAAATTATGGACAACATTGTGCTCACGCGGAACCTGTACATAGACCAAGAGGCAGTCATTCAAAGAGAACAAGGGGATACTAAACCAAAACCAAACTTATTGCTGTTGAGTAGATTCTGACTCCTAGAGACCCTATAGGACAGAGTAGAACTGCCCCATAGGATTTCCAAGGAGTAGCTGGTGGATTCGAAGTGCCAACCTTTTGGTTAGCAGCCGAATGCTTAACCACTGCGCCACCAGGGCTCCAAGGGGATACTGTGTGGTTTAAAATTAGGAAAGGTGTGCATGAGGTTGTATCCTCTCACCATACTTATTCTGTATGCTGAGCAAATAATCAGAGAAACTGGACTGTATGAAGAAGCACAGAGTGTCAGGATTGGAGGAAGACTCATTAGCAACCTGGGATATGCAGATGACACAACCTTGCTTGCTGAAAGCAGGGAGAACTTGAAGCACTTACTGATAAAGATCAAAGACTACAGCCTTCAGTATGGATTACACCTCAACATAAAGAAAACAAAAATCCTCTCAACTGGGCAAATAAGCAACATCATAATAAAAGGAGAAAAGACTGAAGCTGTCAAGGGTTTCATTTTATTTGGATCCACAATCAATGCCCATAGAAGCAGCAGTCAAGAAATCAAACGATGCACTTTATTGGGCAATTCTGCTGCACAAGACCTTTTTAAAGTGTTAAAAAGCAAAGATGTCACGTTAAGGACTAAAGTGCATCTGACCCAAGCCATGATGTTTTTAATCATCCCATATGCATTCGAAAGCTGGACAATGAATAAAGAAGACCGAAGAAGAATTGATATCTTTAATTATGGTGTTGGTGAAGAATATTGAATATACCATGGACTGCCAGAAGCATGAACCAATCTTTCTTGGGAGAAGTACAGCCAGAATGCTCCTTAGAAGCAAGGATGGTGAGACTTCATCTCACTAACTTTGGACATGTTGTCAAGAGGGACCAGTCCCTGGAGAAGGACACCATACTCGGTAAAACAGAGGATCAGTGAAAAAGATGAAGACCCTTGTCTTAGTTTTCTAGTGATGCTACAACAGAAATACAAGTGGATGGCTTCAACAAAGAGAAATTCATTCTCTCACAGTCTAGGAGGCCAGGAGTCCAAATTCAGGGCATCAGCTCTAGGAGAAGGCTCTCCCTCTCTGTCAGCTCTGGGGTAAGGTCCTTATCATCCATCTTCTCCTGGTCTAGGAGCTTCTCAGTGCAGGGACCCAGGGTCCAAAAGACATGCTTCACCCCTGGTGCTATTTTCTTGGTGGCATGAGGTCCCCCTGTCTCTCTGCTGCTTCTCTCTTTTACACCTCAAAAGAGATTGACTCAAGCCATATCCTAATCTTGTAAATTGAGTCCTGCTTCATTAACAAAACTACCTCTAATATATGAACATCCATGTTCATTGCAGCACTGTTCACAATAGCAAAAAGATGGAAACAACCTAGATGCCCATCAACGGAAGAATGGATAAATAAATTATGGTCTATTCACACAATGGAATACTATGCAACGATACAGAACAATGATGAAGCCATGAAACACCTTATAACATGGAGGAATCTGGAAGGCATT
>NW_004444023.1:490677-496576 GCF_000243295.1 Trichechus manatus latirostris
AGTCACAAAAGGACAAATATTGTATAAGACCACTATTATAAGAACTCAAGAAAAGGTTTAAACACAGAAGAAAACATTCTTTGATGGTTACGAGGGCAGGGAGGGAGGGAGAAAGTTATTCACTAACTAGATAGTAGACAAGAATTATCTTAAGTGAAGGGAAGGACAGCACACACTACAGGAGAAGTCAGCACAACTGGACTAAACCAAAGCTAAGAAGTATCCTGAATATAACCAAACACTTTGAGGGACAGAGTAGCAGGGGGAAGAGGTCAGAGGACCATGCTTTCAGGGGACATCAGGTCAATTGGCATAACGAAGTTTATTAAGAAAATTTTCTGCATCCTACTTTGGTGAGTGGCACCTGGGGTCTTAAAAGCTAGCGAGTGACCATCTAAGAGGCATCAACTGGTCCCAAACCACCAGAAGTAAAAGAGAATGAAGAACACCAAAGTCACAAGGAAAGCATTAGCCCAAGAGACAGAAAGGGCCACATAAACCGAAGACTGCACCAGCCTAAGACCAGAAGAACTAGATGGTGCCCAGCTACCACTAATGACCGCCCAAATGGGGAACACAAGAGAGAGTTCCTGTTGGAGCAGGAGAAAAGTGGGGTGCAGAGCTCAAATTCTATTGAAAAGACCAGACTTAATGGTCTGATGAGACTGGAGGAACCCCAGAGAGCATGGCCCCTGATCAACCCAGCACTAAAATCATTCCCAAAGCCAACTCTTCAGTCAAAGATTAGACTGGACTATGGGACATAAAATGATATTCGTGAAGAGTGTGCTTCTTAGCTCAAGTAGATACATGAGACTAAATAGGCAGCTCCTGTCTGGAGGTGAGATGAGAAGGCAGAGAGGGTCAGGAGCTGGTTGAGTAGACACGGAATATCAGAGGTGGAAAGGAGGAGTGTGCTGTCACAGTACAGGGAGAGCTATTAGGGTCATATAACAATGTGTGTATAAATTTTTGTATGAGAGACTAAATTTGAATTGTAAACTTTCACTTAAAGTACAATAAACTAAAATTAAGTATATATATATATATAATATATATAAAACAAAAACAAAACTGCCTCTAATCCTGCCTCATTAACATCATAGAGGGGCAGGATTTACAACACATAGGAAAACCACATCAGATAACAAAATGGTGGACAACCACACAATACTGGGAGTCACGGCCTAGCCAAGTTGACACAGATTTTGCAGAGACACGGTTCAATCCATAACAACCCTCAATGAGATGGATTGACACAGTGGTTGTAACAATGGGCTCAAACATAGCAACAACTGTTAGGATGGCACAGGACTGGGCAGTGCTTCATTCTGTTGTACATAAGGTGGCTATGAATCAGAACCAACGTGACGGCACCTAACAAAAACATGGTAGTTCTATTTTTCATCTTTTGAGGAACCGTCCCACTGTTTTCCACAAGGGCTGTACCATTTTGCCTTCTCACCAGTAATGGGCTCCATATGGCTTTCAATGGCTGTAATCTTATGCAAGGAGTTCCTGGGTGGCACAAACAGTTAGGTGCTTGATGACTAGCTGAAAGGTTGGAGGTGTGAACCCCCTCCACCCCGAGACGCTTCAGAAGACAGGCCCGACAATCTGCTTCTGAAAGGTCACAGCCTTGAAAACCCTATGGAGCAGTGTTACTCTGCACACACTGGGTTGCCATGACTCAGAATGAAACTTAATGGCAACACAGCAATCTTATGCAAGTAGATTGCCAGGCCTTTCTTCTGCAGCACTGCTGGGTGAATTCAAACAACCTTGTGGTTAGTAGCCAAGTGCAAAGTGTTTGCACCACCCAGGGACCTAATAACAGCTAAAGATGGCACAAACTGTTAAATGTCTGGCTACTAACTGAAAGGTTGATAGTTCAAATCCGCCCAGAGGCACCTAGGAAGAAAGACCTGGCAATCTAGTTCCAAAAGGTCACAGTCCTTGAAAATCCTATGGAGCACAGTTGTACTTTGAAACACATGGGGTTGCCATGAGCCAGAATTGACTTGAAAGCTGGCAACTGATTGGTTATATAGCATGGAGTCCTGGGTGGTGTAAACGGTCAATGTGCTAGACTGCTAACCAAAAGGTTGGAAGTTCCAGTCCACCAGAGGTGCCTCAGAAGAAAGGCCTGGCAATCTATTTCCACAAAATCAGCCATCGAAAACCCTATGGAGCACAGTTCTACTCTGACACACACGGTGTTGCCATGAGTCGGCATCCACTTGACGGCAACTGGTTCAACTGCTTCTAAGCGCTTTCATGTGCCCTAACTAATTACATTTCCAAGCACTGCATGAGGAACGCTGTGTTATTTTCCCTATTTGACAAGCGACAAAACTGAGGCACAGAGCCACTAGGAGACCTGTCCAAGGTCCTGACAACTGGAGGGGAAACTCGCCTCTCACCCTGTTTCTCCCGTGAGTGCTTCAGATTCACCCAAGAATAACGGGACAGAAAAAGGGCTCAGGCTGACAGCATAGCCTGGGAATGGCAGCTGCAGGGGGCCAGGGCGATGGGATGGAAGGAGGAGCTGGGGGCTAGGTCAAAGCTGGGAAGCAAGAGGAAGCTCTAGGGTCAAGGCCAGCAGTCCCCTCTCTCAGGAACGCCCCCTTCACTGCCTTTCCCCTCTTCCCTCCAACTTTCCCAAGTGAGAACCTAGAGCCTGTCACCCCCTTTGGTCTTGGGTAGACCAGCATAGAACAAAGGATAGTAATAGACCAAGCCCCTGACTATCATCAGCCTCAGAAAAAAGAAGAAAGTCCTGAATCACAGTCAGACTCTTTTAGGGGTTTGCACGCGTTTGGTTTTTCTGACAGTGAAACTTTTTTTTAAGATAAGATCTTAACTGTGAAAAGGGGAAGCTGCTCTGCGCTCAGGATGAAATGAAGTGAGCATAGTGAGGTCACCTCTGAAAAATCCCCAAAACACACTTTGAACACCACTGGTTGGGTCTGTTGGACAGATGAGGAAACTGAGTCCCAGCGAGGGGAAGAGATGAGCCCAAGGTCATACAGCAGACCAATGCGAACCTCCTAGATGCCTGACAGCCTTTCCAGGGGCAAGTCCTGTTAGCTCTCCCACAAAAACACAGTGAAACCTGTGAGAGCCAGAACTCGCCAGGACGGCCGTTTTCCTGAGTCTCACAGGTTTTCCACCTTCGACAGCGTGCAGTCTTAACTGCTTTTCTATCACTTCTTTTTGTGGAAAATATTTGAGTCTTCCTTCTCTGACAGGTTCCTGCCTTACACAGGTTCTGGCTTTCACAGGTTTTACTGTAACTCCTAAAGCCACGGTCTGCAACCACTACCACTGCCTGCTCTGTGCACCATCACTGCTTGCTTGGACTCTTGCAGTAGCATATGTACAACTGCTTCCACAGCTGCGACTCTGGCTTCCTCCAACTCTTTTCCCATACGGCAGCCAAAGACCTTCTTTAACATGGAAATCAGCCCACATGGCTTCTCTGCTTGGAACCCTCCAATGTTTCCCAATTTGGGGAAAATCCAAATTCCTTGCCCCAAGCAACAAGGGTCTGCCAGACCTGGTCTGGGCAATCTATCCAACATTTATGCCCACCTCCCCTTCCCCGCCTCACCTCCCTTTTCCCCATCTCAGCAAGCTCAAGGTCAATGACCATCTTTTCAGCCTCAAAACCTTTGTGCTCGCTGTTCCCTCTGCCTGGATTGCTCTTCCTTCAGACCTTCTTATGACTACCTCCTTAACTTCCTCAGAGAGGAACTCTCTAGCCCAATCCCACCCTCGCCGCCCATGACCCTGTCCTCACATCACCCTGTATCTTGTTTGTGTCTGCCTGTCTGGCTGTCTAGAATGGGAGTTCCAGGAGGCAGGGACGTTATGCGTCTTGCTGTTAATTGTTGCTATGGATGGACTTGAGTCTCCCAAAAAATACACTGAAGTCCTAACCCCTGTACCTGTGAATGTAACCTTTGGAAATAAGGTCTTTGAAGATGTTTCCAGTTAACATGAAGGTAATATCGGTTAAGTTAAACCATCCGAACAGGATGGGCCCTAATCCAATATGACTGGTGTCCTTATAAAAGAGGAGAGACACAGAGGGATACACAGAGGGGAAATAGCCATGTGACAATGGAGGCAGAGATTGGAGTGATGTTATCTACAAGCCAAGGATCACCTGCCGACACCAGAAGCTAGGAGAGAGACATGGAACAGATTCTGCTTCAAAATTCTCAGAATGAATAACACAGCCAAGACCCCATACAGAAGTGGAAGAGCCCTAGTGGCACAGTGGTTAAAGCGACTGACTGCTCACTGAAAGGCTGGTGATTTGAAACCACCAGTGGCTCCAAAGGAGAAAGATGGTGCAGTGTGCTTCTGTAGAGATTTACAGCCTTGGAAACCCTATGGGGTCGCTATGAGTCGGAAGGGACTGTACGGCAGTGGTAACCCTCTAGAACTGTGAGACAAATTTCTGTTTTTACATCTGTTGCCAGCTCATGGAGATGCCATGTGTTACAGAGTAGAATTAATCCATAGGGTTTTCTTAGCCATCCCTGGGTGGCGCAAATGGTTAAGTGCTCAACTGTTAGCCAAAAGGTTGGTGGGTCAAACGCACCAGAGGCTCCTCAAAACACAGGCCTGGCGATCTGCTTCCAAAAGGTCACAGCCTTGAAACCCCTCGGGCAGTTCTACTCTGCACACATGGGGTTGCCATGAGTTGGAATCAACTTGAGAGCAACTAACAACAACAACAAATCTCTATGGCAGCAGATAGCCAGGCCTTTCTTCCAAGGCATTGCTGGGTGGGTTCGAACTGCCAACCTTTTAGGTTAGTCGCCGAGATCAAACTTTTGGGCCACCCGGGGAATGAGCTACCCAATTTGTGGTACTTTGTTACAGCTGCCCTAGGAAACTAATACAACTGCTGTTTCCCCAGCACCCAGGCATACAGTAGGTGCTCAATAAATGACTGTGGGCTGGAGCCATTCCAGAAGCTTTGCTGAGGCCGGAGGAGGAGTGGGAACACGTGCCTTGAACACTGGATGCCTTCTGCACTGGCCAGCCCACTCCCCAGGGCAGGCCCTGACTCACAGTCCGCTGGGAGAGAGCACCAGCCCCACTTCAGGCTCAAACAAGTCCCAGCAGGGGTCCTGGGAAAGAGGTGGGGAGGGGAAACCAACCGAAAAGGGCAGGATCTATCCGCTTCATAATTGACTTGGAAAGGTCAGGGCTGAGTCCTGCTTAGTAAGTCCTACCCCCTGTGGAGTCCTCTGTGACAGAGATGCTGCCCCCCCACCAAACACAGTCAGAGGCTCCTGGGTCCACCGCAGGTGGGATGGGTGGGAACTTGCTCCCAGCAGGTGGGGGCAGGGGAAGTAAAGTGCAATCCAGACCCTTCCTTCGAATCACAAGCCCTCACCCACACCAACCAGTTGCCCGCCAGTTGACTCTGCCGCAAGCAACCCCATGTGTGTCACGGCAGAACTGTGCTCCATAGGGTTCTCAGGGGCTAATTTTTTTTCAGAAGTAGATCACCAGGCCTTTCTTGTGAGGTGCCTCTGGGTAGACTTGGACCTCCAACCTTTTGGTTAGCGGCTGAGCATGTTAACCATTTGCACCACCCAGACCAAGTCACTCAAAAACCTCTCCCCAGGTTAGGAGCTAGTTGAATGGACATGGGGAATCAGGGGTGGAAAGGAGGAGTGTGCTGTCACAGTACAGGGAGAGCAATTAGGGTCACATAACAATGTGTGTATAAATTTTTGTATGAGAGACTAACTTGAAATGGAAACTTCATTTAAACTACAACAATCAACAACAAACAAACAAAAAACCTCTCCCCCCTCTCTCTCTGTCCTTCAATCCCCCCCTCTGTCACTCGGTCCCCCCGCTCTGTCCCTTG
>NW_004444023.1:496676-507687 GCF_000243295.1 Trichechus manatus latirostris
CATCGAGGGAATTACTTATCCTTCAGAAGCCTAAGTCTTCCTTTCTGAAAAAGGGGGACACAATCTAATCACATCCCAGAGAATCCTTGGTAGACTGTGATGTCATCTATGAAGTGTACAGTATTTGAACAATAAGTATTGTTCCACAGCCAACTGGGAGTTCCCTATGCCCCAGCCTCTCGTGACCCCCCACGGCTCAGCTGAGGCTGGAGCGGAGTAGGCAGGCCTGAGGCCCATTTCCCACCGCCTAAGGAAATACACTTCCCATTGCTAATTTCCTCAAGGGGAAACCAGTCAGGCACACACTCTGCACCCCTCCCTCGGCCTGTCCCTCCTCCCCAACCCACTTGCCTCAGGGGAAGCTGGGTAGGGGTGCTCAGATGACCCTCCTTTCTTCCCCACCTGAGACCTGCCAATCATAGAACCCCCCAGAGACAGCCAGGGAACATCAGACTCTTAGAATTCCACAATGCAACAGGTCCAAATGCGACAACTGGGGGTTAGGGGCTATGTCTTGACTCCTTCCTGGTAGAGATGGGGAAACGGAGGCTGTTGTCTGAGTCACATGCTGTGTGAAGACCGGGCGGGGGGCAGATTTCCTGTCCTTCTTCAAGAGCTTCCCCTTCCCGGAATCTTTTCTCTCTTCACCCCTTTCATGCCCGTCATTTTTGCGTGTGTGTGTTTTTTGTTATTTTTGGGTGAGGAGAGTCTCAGAACCTTCGAGAATCTGTTAAAAGATACAGACCTTCACCCCACAACAAAGGCAAGTGACTGCAGTGTCTTGAGTGATCCCCATCACCTGACTCCCTTGCCCAGCCCCTGGGTCAAGACCCTCTCTGGCTGGGGTCCAAGTTGCCTCCCTTATGTACGTAGGTTTGCTGGGGGTGAACCCCCAAATCTCACAGCCCACAAAAAGATTCTCCTGTCCCACAGACTTCCCTCTTTAGGCCCTGCTGGCCCCTCCCAGAGGGGCAGGGAACAGAGATAAGCCCAAGTGCAGAGTGATAAGTGGGTGGGGGACAGGAAGCACCAGTCAGACCCTGGTCCCCCACTTCAGGCCTCAGCTGCTCAGACCAGATAAGTCCCTGGGCTCTGCCAGGCACCCCCAAATCCAGCAAGGCTGGAGGACCTGGGGTGGTGAGAGGACAAGAGAAAGGGGTGACGCAGCCCCCTACATCCCACGCCACCCCATGCCCACTCACCAGCCTTGTTCCTGAAGCCACCAGGCCGCTTCTGCCCACCCCCCCGCCCCCGCCTTTCCCCCTCTCTGCAGGCTCCCGCTTCTCACCTCCCCAGCAGCCCCAGGGGACCAGCCAGCTCCGGTCTGGGTCTGCTCATTAGGGACGAAATGTGATCACTGAGCCTGCCTCATTCCCCACCTGGTGCCCTGGCGGCCAGCCGGCAGAAACCAGGGGGCAATCAGGCTGCCCCAACTGCCCTGCTGGGCCTCAGTTTCCCCATTTCTACAGAGGAAGTCTCTATCCCCTCTACAGGCCCGCACCACCCAGAAGAGAAGCTAGCTGGGGTCCTCCTTCTCCACCACCCCCTGCCGGTCTAGATTCTACAGTTCTAAAATCCTCAGGTTCTATTGTTGGTTCAGTTCATGGTCTGACGTCCTATTATTATAACATTCTAGAGCTCTACCCTTCTTCCATTCTATTATTATTATCCTATGCGCCTACCCTTTTAAGTTTCCAATATTCTAGGAGTCTCACATTCTAGGATTCGAAAGTTCTATTGTTAGAACCCTTTATAATTTTTTTCTTTCAACATTCCACAACTTTCATAATCTATTATTAACCCTCAGTGATTATTAACTTTGCTCAGCAAACACCGGTATGTATTTCTCTTTTCTTTTTGACACAAATGGGAACACACTCTATCCACAGTGAACTTCACTTCCTTTTTCCCCCTTATCGTGTTCTGTTTTTTAACATTCCAGCAGCCTGAACTTCTAAGATGGCGCAGAGTTCTAAGATCCTAAGGATTCACAGGAGGAGCCCTGTGGCGCAATGGCTTAGAGCTAGGCTGATAACGGGAAGGTCGGAGGTTCAAACCCACCAGCCACTCCCTCCATGGGAGAAAAGACCTGGTGATCTGCTCTCACAAAGATTACAGCCTTGGAAACCCTAGGGGGCAGTTCTACTCTGTCCTATGGGGTCGATATGAGTGGGCACACAACAACAATAAAGACTCACAGAGCGGGGGCCCAGGGTCAGATACCTGTACCTGGCCCCAAGCTCTCCATGCTTGGGAGGGAGGGCACATTAGGAGCCCCGATGTCCCTACCCCTTGCCCAGCAGGCTGGCCTCACCCCTCCCAGCTCACACCAGCTGAGTTATTATTTGTCTAGACACAAACCAAATTATAGGCCTTGTCCCACGGGAGCAGTGGGCTTTGTGGGGAAGGTCAGGAGACAGAGGCAAGAGTTAACCCCTCGCCGCCCCCCACCCATCTTCCCTCCTTCCCTGGAGCTCCACGCCTTCCACCCAAACCAACTCTTGCCCTCTCTGCCCTCCCCCTCCTCCCCTCCACCATGTTTGGAGAGCTATTTTCTCTTCTCTGCTTCTAAAACTCTCTCTTCTGGATCCCAGCCATTTGTACTCATTCTGGCACACTTCCTTCCTCATGGTGAAGACCTCCTTCCTCAAATTAATCCGACTCCGTGGCAGCAAAAGAAGCCAGATCTCTGGATCTGACCTTCTGTGAACTGGAGTCCTAGCCTGGCACTGACTCACAGCATGACCTCAGCTCTCCAGTTTCCTCAGTTTCCCCATCTGTAAAATGGAGGGTGTGGCCGAGATGGTTCCACCAAGTCTCTTCTAAGCTGTGAACAAGCACTGAAAACTGCCAGGATTCCAACCCTCAAAGCTTTTTGGATTAAAGGATTCGAATATCCCAAGGACCTTTGATTTGAAGATTGGCTTATTCCCAGTTCTTGCCTCTGCTCATTCTCACACCCCTGGGTCCTTCCATTCAAAGACATCACATTCAAGGGGTCTTGATTTTATGAGTCCCAGAGTTCAGGGGCTCCCTGACATCGATCTGTCTCCTGCTGGGGTTCCCTCCCCAGGAAAGAAAGTCTCCCATCCCCATGCCAAACCTGGAGTCAAGTTCATCCAGAGACAGGGTGGGGAGGAGAGAGCACTTTTGGTGGGTTCAGGAGAAGTGGGGCTGGTGGTGGGTCTGGGAAGAGGTGTTGGGGGGCATGGCCCCCCATTTCCATCTGTGCCCCCAGTGTACATGGGGCCCAATGTACACACAACGGGCAAGGCCCTGTCTCCCCAAACCGCTGTTTCACAGAAATTCTAGAGGTATACCTTAGCCTGGTTTGGCGGGGGGGGGGGTGTGTGTGTGTCCAGTTCATGAAGAGAGGGGCGAGGCAGGAAGGAGTTAACCGGTGACCCAGTCAAATCCCGGAAGGGAGGCAGTGGCGGGGGACAGGGGGAGAGGAAGTCCACCCCCCAGACCGGAATTCCTGAAATTGGAGGGTGGGGAGGGTGCGACTTGGGGAGCAGTAGGGTGGCTCTGGGAGGGGGGAGCTGGTGTTACAGGGTTGCTCAGAGTTCACTTGCTGCAAGCGGCCACCATCCTGCCCCCTACCCGGCCCATAAGCAGCTCCCCAACCCAGAGGAAAGTTCTGGGATGCTGAGGATTTGGAGGAAGGCAAGGCTGGGTGGAGGTGCCAGAATAGGGTATAAAATAGAAAGAGAGAGAGAGAGATGGAGAAATACAGAGAGAGAGAGAGAGAGAGAGATAAGGGTAAGGGCAGGGAGACACGGAGACAGCAGCGAGATCCACAGAGATTGAGAGTTGGAAAGAGGTAAGTAGAGGCAAACAGAGAGAGAGGAGAGATACGGACAGAGAAGTACAGATAGACAGAGACAGAGATAGACCGGGATGGTGAGGCAAAGACAAAGAAACAGAGGCAGAGATACAGATAGAGAGACACACCCCGCGGCAGAGAGACCAAGGACAAAGACATCCAGAGACAGAGGCAGAGACACAGTCAGCCACCAGGGACGGGAGGCACAGAGACAGACTACGAGGCCAGACCAGCGAGGGTCTGGGACGCAGACGGTGCGGGAAGCTGAGGTAGTCCCCGAGGGGCGCCAGGAGGGGCTGCCCCAGACGGCCAGGCGGAGAGGGCTGTAGCCGAGTGGCCGGCGGTCAGCGGAGGGACGGCGCCTACCTGCGCGCGGCGGCTGGACGGGGCGGGCGGAGCGCCTCTTTTTGCTGCGACGGGGTATGGACCGGCGGCGCTGGGACCCTGCGGGCGCCCCCGCGGGGAAGGACAACGGCAAGTCCTCCCGGCCCCTGGGCTTTAGCCGCCAGCCCCAGGCCCCGCCCCTCCCGGACCCGCCCCCATTAACCCCTCCTTTGCTGCGCCGCCTTATGCCCCTTTCACTAAATTCTTTCAAGACCCGGGTAAACCTCACATGCTGCTGGAATATCCCCAACCCTTCAAAGTCCCTAACCAGAGCCTCCCCATCTCATTAATCCTTTTGTTCATCCTCACTCCAATCCCACATCTCCAACTGGTGGCACAGTGATTAACAGCTTGGCTGCTAACCAAAAGGTCAGTGGTTCCAATCCACCAGGCCTCCTTGGAAACCCTATAGGGCAGTTCTACTCTGTCCTATAGGGTCGCTATGAGTCGGAATCCACTGGAGGGCAATGGGTTTGGGTTTTTTTGGTTTTATGAGGAAAGAGTCCCTGGGTGGTACAAACGGTTAACGCGCTCGGCTACTAACCAAAAGGTTGAAGGTTTCCATCCACCCAGAGGTGTCTCAGAAGAAAGGCCTGGCGATCTTCTTCCAAAAAGTCAGCCATGGAAAACCCTATGGTGCACAGCTCTACTCTGACACAATAGGAGCTGACTGCATGGCAACCTGATATGGGACAGAGGAGCCTCCCCACTGACACTCCCTGGGCTGGGCTTGTTCCTCCCTTAGAGGACTCCAGGCCTAAGTCATTCTGGCCATTGGGTGCACCCCTTCAGGGAAAGAACAAAGGAGTTTGTTAAGTCCCCCCCTCCCACCATCATGGCCACCACTGGAAGGAGCCTTGAGGCTTCCAGTTCCACAGGCCCTGAGGCTCTGCCCCTTAGCAGTGACTTTGCCTCTTTGAGCCTCAGTTTCCTCTTCTGTGAAATTGGGTCACTCATAGTCCTGTAGCTTGGAGCTGTCGTTCCATAGCATAAATGCTATCAAGTCTGTGAAACATGCCACCTGCCCCAACACTCCCCCTTTCTTCTCCCGGCTTTACTTGTCCCCATAGTGCTTGCTGCCACCTAACATTCTTTCTATTGCACTTATTTGCTCTAATTATCTGCCTCCCCACTAGAATGCAAGCTCCATTTTTGCATGTGGTTGGTTTACTGCTGTGTGTCTGCTGCCTAGAAGACTGGTTGACACACCAAAAAAAGAAAAAAAAAGTTGCAGTGGAGTTGATTCCGACTTATAACGAGCCTGTAGGACAGAGTAGAACTGCCCCACGGGTTTCCAAGGAGCAGCTGGTGGATTTGAACTGCTGACCTTTTGGTTAGCAGCCAAGCTCTTAACCACTGTCCCACCATGGCTCCACTTGGCATACGGTAGGTGTGAAAGACAAATAGTTTTCAAGGCGTGAAGAAATGAATGGTAAGTGCTCCAAAAATATTCACTTACTTTTATGATTATTATTATGGCTTTCATAAATTGGTCATGAGAATTCATTACTGATCAAAACACTTTGGACAGATCTGGCATACAGCACTCAAAAATGATAGCCATTAGGAAAGTTTTCATCAAAGATGCTATAGAAGAATCCTGATCAAAAGGTGGGGAGGAGGAATGAGGAACAGAATTTCAGATTCTCATAGAAGCCAGACTTTCTGGAGCCACTGAGGCTGGATGACTCCCTCCCCCCAAACTACTGTTCTGAGATAACCTTTAAACCTTAAACCAAAACTATTCCCTGAAGTCTTTGGTAAACCAAACAACAGCATAATTAGTAAAGAATGCCAGCCTTGAGCACTGTGCTCTTTTAAAGAATTATCTGTATGTGATCATATTGACAACAGCAACTAGAAAGATTAGACGAGAAGCTTGGGGGGCAGTGAGTTTATACTGATGGTGGAATAAGTTGGAAAAGGATATCGAGAATGATTGCACAACTTAAAGAATGTAATCAATATCACTGAATTGTACAAGTAGAAATTGTTTCATTGGTGTATGTTTTGCTGTGTATATTTTCACCCCCCAAAATAAATATATTTTTTAAAAAATGATAGCTATCAGCTTCACAATTTTTTTCTGGTAATTTGTTAAAATAAAAATGCCCAGAAAAAAAGTTAAGGGGCAGGGCCAAGATGGCAGAGTAGTCAGACACTTCTGGTGATCCCTCTTACAACAAAGACCAAAAAAAACAAATGAATCAATTATATATGACAATCTAGGCACCTTGAACATCAAAGGAAAAGTTGAGGAATTGGACTGAGTAGCAGGGAGAGGGAGAGATGGTTCAGAAGCAGCAAGGAGTTGCCAGGCCTGACCTGATGGGAGCCGGCGACTCGCAGACAGATCGGCTTGTGTGCATGGTGAGGCAGGCAGTGTTCATTCCAGACACGTATTCCATGTCAGGAGAAACTGAGTGGCAGACAGTCTGCTCAGGCCTCCAGAGCCAGTGAAAAATGGTGCTCAATTGGCAAAAGATAAGGACACGCATTTAACCTACCATACAGATCAAAAAAACACCCTGTTTGGGAAGAACCTCTCTCCTATTTACCTGCTCCCTCCCCGCTCTGCACTAGTCCTAGGTGGATTCAGCAATTGCTGAGTCCACTGCGCCGGAAGTAGGACCCATCATGCACCCTGAGCCATTCTCCTGGCCTTGGAGAGGGAACAAATTAACAAACAGGAAAAAATAATCTGCCAGCTCCCCTAAACCAGAAACTCAGGGCAGGCACAGCTCCTTCATCTAAGCACAGGCATAAGGGGTCCATGGACTTTAAATGCCTCTCACTTCTGCATAGACCTATGTGGGCGCATTTCAACAGTGTAGGCCCTCATTAGCACAGTACAACAGGGTATATACCTGAAGCCTAACTTCACTGCATCAGCTATATGGTGGAGTCGCAGGTTCATGGCATTTGATACTGCTCCACCCACTAAGCAGGGTCCTCATCTACCCACATCAGGGGCCTGAGGACTGGTGGCTTCACCGATGCCACCTAGCCACTTGCGACAGGAGTCCAAGAATAAGTGGTGCCTCCCAGTTCTCACAGCCAACAGCACTGGGTGCCCACAGTTTGGCTGCAAAACCCACTCACCTACATGCTCTAGGGAACAGGGACATGCTTTCCTCCCAGACACTCAAGGGCAGCCGTCAGCCCCGTGCCTTGCTCACTGCATGACCCCCCTACTGCAGCTAGATACCTGTGCCTACTCCAATCACCCCTGCCTGTCTAGGACTGTAGGTGAGAGCCTGCACCACACACTTGGTGACTGACTATCTGGACACCTGAGCTGAATCCATACAAGAAAAGTAAACAGACTCCTGGGCTCACATACCTAGTAACAGATGTAACCACCTGGTGACAGGATGCTAAAGCTTCAAAGGCGCCAATAATCAAGTTAACTCACACAAGCAGCCTATCTGGGCATATCAAAACAAAACAAAACAAGAAGCTAGAGCACAGTAATAAAACATAAAATAAATAAATATAATAACTTATTCATGGCTCAGAGACAACAGTTAATATCAAATCACATAAAAAGGCAGACCATGATGCCTTCAGCAAGCTCCCAAAACAAAAAATCAAGAAATTTTCCAGAGGAAGAGAACTTCTTGTAATTACCAGAGGTAGAATACAAACCAATAATATACAGAACTTTTCAAGAAATCAGGAAGGAGATCAGGCAAAATTCAGAACAAGCCAAGGAACACACAGACAAAGCAACAGAGGAATTTAAGATTATAGAAGAGCACAATGACAAATATAACAGGCTGCAAGAATCCATAGAGAGACACCAAACAGAAATCCAGAAGATTAACAACAAAATTTCAGAATTAGACAACTCAATAGAAAGTCATAGGAGCAGAATTGAGGTAATGGAAGTCAGAATTAGTGAGACTGAAGATGAAGCACATTACACTAAGTTTTCTGAGAAAAAATAAGATAAAAGAATTTAAAAAAATGAAGAAACCCTAAGAATTATGTGGCATTCTATCAAGAGGAATAACCTACGAGTGATTGGAGTACCAGAACAGGGGGGATAACAGAAAATACAGACAGAATTGTTGAAGATTTGTTGGCAGAAAACTTTTCTTATATTGTGAAAGATGAGAAGATATCTATCCAAGATGCTCATCGAACACCACACAAAGAAAGTCACCAAGACATATTATAAACAAACTTGTCAAAATCAAAGATAAAGAGAGAATTTTAAGAGTGGCTAGGAATAAACCAAAAGTCATCTACAAAGAAGAGTCAATAAAACTAAGCTCAGACTACTTAGCAGAAACCACACAGGCAAGAAGACAACAGGATGACATATATAAAGCCTTGAAGGAAAAAAATTGCCAGCCAAGAATTATATATCCAGCAAAACTGTCTCTCAAATATGATGGCGAAATTAGGGCATTTCCAGATAAACAGAAGTTGAGGGAATTTGGTAAAACCAATCCAAAATTACAAGAAATGCTAAAGGGAGTCCTTTGGTTAGAAAATCATAACATCAGATAACAACCCAAAACTAGAACACGGGACAGAGCAACCAGATATCAACCCAGACAGGGAAGTTATAAAAATAAATCAAAGCTAATATGCTGAAAATAGGGAAACAGAGGTATCAGTATGTAAAAGATGCCATTAAAATAAAAAAGAGGGACTAAAAAAATGTAGTCACATCTCTTCCATATGGAAAGAAAGTCATGGTGATATAAGAAATAAAAGACTGGTTTAAACTTAGAAAAATAGGGGTAAAAATTAAGGTAACCACAAAGGAAACTAACAATCCTACAAGTCAAAACAAAAAACAAGAAAAATATAAAGACTCAGCAAATACAAAATCAAAACAATGAAAAAGATGAAAAGAAAATACATAAAGAAAAACAACTCAGCACAGAAAATTAAGTGGAACAAAAAAACTGTCAACAACACACACAAAAAAGACATCAAAACCACAGCACTAAACACACACCTATCAATAACTACGCTGAATGTAAATGGACTGAATGCACCAATTAAAAAGACAGATAGTGGCAGAATGGATTAAAAAAACACAATCCGTCTATATGCTGCCTACAAGAGACACACCTTAAAGATACAAACAAACTAAAACTTAAAGGATGGAAAAAAATATATTAAGCAAACAACACTCAAAAAAGAGCAGAAGTGGCAATATGAATCTCTGACAAAATAAACTAAAGTAAAATCCACCACAAAGGATAAGGAAAGACACTATATAATGATTAAAGGGTCAATATACCAGAAGGACATAACCATAATAAATATTTACACACCCAACAACAGGGCTCCAAAATACATGAGCAAACTCTGACAGCATTGAAAGGAGAGATACTAGGAGACTTCAACACACCATTTTAGGTGAAGGACAGAACATCCAGAAAGAAACTCAATAAAGACATGGAAGATTTGAATGCCACAATCAACCAACTTGACCTCATAGACAGACACAGAACACTCCACTCAACAGCAGCCAAGTATACTTTCTTTTCCAACGCACACGGAACATTCTCCAGAATAGACCACATATTAGGCCACAAAGAAAGCCTTAATGGAATCCAAAACATTGAAATATTACAAAGCATCTTTTCTGATCATAAAGTCATAAAAGGAGAAATCAAGAACAGAAAAAGCAAGGAAAAAAATCAAATACATGGAAACTGAACAACACCTTGCTCAAAAACTACTGGGTTATAGAAGAAATTAAGGCTGGAATAAAGAAATTCACAGAATCAAATGAGAATGAAAACATATCCTACCAGAACCCGTGGGACACAGCAAAAGCAACACTCAGAGGTCAATTTATAGCAAAAAACGCACACATTCAAAAAGAAGAAAGGGCCAAAATCTAAACATTAATCCTACAACTTGAACAAATAGAAAGAGAGCAGCAAAAAAAGCCCTCAGGCACCAGAAGAAAGCAAATAATAAAAATTAGAGCAGAATTAAATGAAACAGAGAATAGAAAAACAATTGAAAGAATTAACAAGACCAAAAGCTGGTTCTTTGAAAAGATCAACAAAATCGATAAATCACTGGCCAAGCTGACAAAAGAAAAACAGGAGAGGAAGGAGATAACCCGTATAAGAAATGAGACGGGAGACATCACAACAGACACAACTAAAATTGAAAGAATCATAACAGAATACTATGAAAAATTGTACTCTAACAAATTTGAAAACCTAGAGGAAATGGACAAATTTCTAGAAACACACTACCTATCTAAAGTAACACAAACAGAGGTAGAACAACTAAATAAACCTATAACAAAAGAAGAGATTGAAAATGTAATTTTAAAACTCCCAACAACAACAACAAAAAAAGCCCTGGCCCTGACGGTTTCACTGGAGAATTCTACCAAACATTCAGAGAAGAGTTAACACTACCACTACTAAAGGTATTTCAGAGCATAGAAAAATATGGAATACTCCCAAACTCATTCTATGAAGCCAGCATAACCCTGATACCAAAACCAGGTAAATATGCCACAAAAAAAGAAAATTACAGACAAATATCCCTCATGAACATAGACGCAAAAATCCTCCACAAAATTCTAGCCAATAGATTTCAAAAACATATAAAAAAAAAAAAAATCAAACATGGCGCTATAGTCAGAAGAACCATGCCGTCCCTCCACAGCAAAGATCAGAAAAACTAAGTCAAACAGAGTCACACGTCAATCCTGAAACCCTAAGCATCAAATGAAGAGATAAAGAACTCAGCCAAGCACTGAATGGAATAAGAAACTGACCAAGAACAGAGAGCGAGGAGAGATACATG
>NW_004444023.1:529803-537506 GCF_000243295.1 Trichechus manatus latirostris
TTTTGTTTGTGGATTTTTTTCATTTCTTTTGTTTTTGTAGGTTTTGTTTTTACTGAGACTTTATGTTTTTTCTCTTTATTTTTATGAGTAGGTTTGTTAACTTTCTTTGTGGTTATCGTGAAATTTACCCTTGCCTTTCTAAGTTTGAAGCAGTCTATTATTACTTGGTATTGCCTTGCCTTCCTCTCGATTAGAAGGTTCTATGTCTATACCATTTATTCCCTCTTTTATTGTTCTGATGTTGTTGTCATTCACAGATTAACTGTTCTGATTCCCTGTTACATTTCTTTTGGTTTTGGATAGTCCTTGAGAGTTCATTTCCTAGACTGGTGTCTGGCTGGTAGGATCATGCGTCCTAGATTCAGCCTGTGAGCTGAAGTTGTTTGTTCTCAGATTGAAGGACTCCCTTTAATAAGTGTTGTAGGTTTGGTTTGGTTTTTACATATTCCCTTAATTTCTGTTTAACTGGAAATGTCCTAATTTCACCATCATATCTGAACGAGAGTTTTGCAGGATATATCATTCTTGGCTGGCAATTTTTTTTCTTTCAAGGTTTTATATATGTCATCCCATTGCCTTCTTGCCTCCATGGTTTCTGCCGAATAATCTGAGCTTAGTCTTACTGTTTCTCCTCTGTATGTGACTTCTCTTTTTTCTCGAGCTGCTCTCAGGATTCTTTGTCTTTCATTTTGGCAAGTGTGATTATGATATGCCTTGGTAATTTTCTTTTGGAGTCTATGCTATATGGGGTTCGTTGAGCTTCTTGGATGGTCAGCTTTTCATCTTTCATGATATTGGGGAAGTTTTCTGTCAGTAGTTCTTCAATGATCTCTGTGTTTTCTTTTTTCTCCCCCTTTTCTGGAACTCCAATCACTCACAGATTTTTGCTTTTGATTGTATCCCACATAATTCTCAGGGTCTCTTCATTTTTCTTCGTTCTTTTTTCTGAGTTTTCCTCAGAGTTGTATCCAAATATTTGTCTTCAATTTTGCTAATCCTGTCTTCCACTGTTTCAAATCTGCTCATCAACCGTTCTATGACACTGTCCATTTATGTATAAATTTTTTATGAGAGACTAACTTGAGTTGTAAACTTTAACTTAAAGTACAACAATAAAATAAATTAATAATAATCAAAAAAGAAAAAATAAAATGTTCTGCATCCCACTTTGGTGACTGGCTTCTGGGGTCTTAAAGGCTATCGAGTGGCCATCTAAGATATATCAACTGGTCCCAACCCACCTGGAGCAAAGGAGAATGAAGAACATCAAAGACACAAGGAAAATATTATCCCAAGAGACAGAAAGGGCCATATAAACTGCATCAGCCACAGAGACTACATAAGCCCAAGACCAGGAGAACTAGATGGTGCCTGGCTACCATCAATGATGGCCCTGACAGGGAACACAACAGAGAGTCCCTGATGGAGGAGGAGAAAAGTGGACTGCAGAACTCAAATTCTGGTAAAAAGACCAGAATTAGTGGTCTGACTGAGACTGGAGGGACCCCTGAAGACCCAGCCACTGTACTCTCCGTTAGCCCAGAACTGAAAACATTCCCGAAGCCAGCTCTTCGGACAAAGATTAGACTGGACTATGGGACATAAAATGATACTCGTGACGAGTGTGCTTCTTAGCTCAAGTAGATACATGAGACTAAATGGGCAGCTCCTGTCCAGGGGCGAGATTAGAAGGCAAAAAGGGACAGGAGCTGGTTGAATGGATACGGGAAATCCAGCATGAAAAGGAGGAGTGTGCTGTCACAGTATAGGCAGAGCAACTAGGGTCACATAGTAATGTATGTATAAATTTTTGTATGAGACACTGACTTAAACTGTAAACTTTCACTTAAAGCACAATTTTAAAAAAAAGTCAAACATCAGGGGAAAAAAAAAAAGAAGCCCAGATCTTAAGTGAACAGTACAATGGATTGTGACAAACATATACACCCATATAACTGACATTTAAATCAAGATATAGAACATTCCATCACCCCAGAAAATTGTTTTGTGCCACTTTCCAGGCAATACCTACACCCCCCAGAGGCAACTCTCTTTATTTCTTTTTTTTTTAATTGTGGTAAACATATATTAAAATATTTGCCATTTCAACATTCTTCACAAGTACAATTTGGTGACATTATGTTAGTTATGATAATTATCCCTTTCTAAATTTTTCCGTCACCTTAACTGAATCTCAGTGTCTCCTAAGCAATGAATCCACCTATTCCCCTCCCTCCTGCCTGCCCCTGATAACCATTGATAAACTTTGGTCTTCTTTCTCTTTTCACCAGAGATTAGTTTTGCCTATTCTACACCTTCATATAAATGAAATAATACAGTCAAAAAAAAAAAAAAGTACCTATCATTACAATCATTTGCTGTGTGACCTTGGAGAAGTGACTTCCCCTCTCTGAACCATATTACCTCCTTCCTTTCAAGGCTCTTGAGGGAACCAGTGAGAGAAGAGAGTTAACCAAGGACCCAAGTGACCTGCAACACAGACAGAACTAAAACCCTTTTCCTTCAACCCTTCTTCAAGGTGGACAGTCAGGGACAGCTCCAAGAGGAGGTGTCATGAGGATTTTAAACCCATTGCTATTGAGTCAATTCCATCTCACGACAACCCATGTGTTACAATGTAGAACCTGTGCTCCACAGGGTCTTCTTGGCTGTAATCCTTATGAAAGCAGTTCACCAGGCCTTTCCTCCGAGGAGCCGTTGGGTAGGTTTGAACCACCAACCTTTAAGTTAGCAGTCAATCAAAACTGTTTGTGCCACCAACGCTCCAGTCACGAGGACTTTAGCCACCCCCCGACCCCACAAGAAACTCCACATAAGTCCTAATAGCTTAAAGACAAGCCCCCTACACACCCCTGTTGTCAGCCCATTGCAGTGGTGTCACTAGGGGAGTCCAGGTAATGCTGTCAGAGAGGGTGACACCAAAATGACTGTCCTTAAAATTTCTGTGCAGTGTTGTAGCAGAAATTTATTATTTTTTACAAAAATACCCTTGTAGTTAGTTATAACAAAAACATTTTCTGTAAGTCTAGCTTACATGTGTCAATATACCTACAAGGCTAAAACTCTATGCTAATTTATTTTTTGAACCTTCTAATGCGCTCTGGAAATCCTGCTGGCATAGTGGTTAAGAGCTATGACTGCTAACCAAAAGGTCGGCAGTTGGAATCCACCAGCTGCTCCTTGGAAACCCTATGAGGCAGCTCTACTGTGTCCTATAGGTCACATGTGTCAGAATCAACTCTATGGCAACAAGTTTTTTTTTAATCCGCTCTGGTCGGAGGCGTCATTACTACCCAATCACATGGTTTGAATCACATGGTTTTGTCTGCATGTGCTACAAGCACGCACTACTGTTTTCATTGCTCCCAGTGTTTTTCCAGTCACTGATTTAGTCAAATTTTCTGGTGTTTTCCCTACAATAGTGTGGTAATTAGCATGGGTGGAGGTGACACCATGAGTTATCCGCGCTGGATGACACCACCCTAGTGATGCCACTGGCCCACTGGTCTCCCCAAGCTCCTCTCAAAGAGAAATTCTGAGCACCCATTGGTGGATTCGGGTCCCCTTCTCTCCTGGATTCACCCCACGTTTATTCTGGTACCAGTCAGGGTTCCAGCAGGAAACAGGTGGAACTGGGAGCATTTACGAAAGGACCCTTTGGTGCGGGATGGGCAGGGTGAAAGGATACACAAAATACGGCAGTGGCCCTAGGGAACCCGTTACAGCCAGAACCAAGCCATTAACACCCTTAGGGCAGAAAGGACAGGCGAGGGAGTGTTGTTACCAGAATCCAGAGAGGAGCCAGCGGGAGCTGCAGCTCGAGGTAGAGGAGAGAAAGCCACAGCCAGAAGCGCAGGAATGCAGGAGAGGCCTGGGAAATACATACCCCACCCCTCTCCTCCTACCTTCAGATTTCCTGCCCCGCCTCTAATTAGCAGAAACCAATCAGATGGCACAGTGAGTAAGTGCTACAGCTGTCAACCAAAAGGTCAGCAGTTCAAATCCACCAGTGGCTCCTTGGAAACCCTATGGGGCAGTTTTACTCTGTCCTGTAAGGTCGCTACAAGTCGGAATCGATTCGATGGCAATGGGTTCAATCAGATGGGTGAGGGCAGAAAAAGCCCATGGGTAGAGTCCAACAGGTCAGCCTCTCAGGGCCCAGAGTAGGGGGAGAAAGGCTGAGAGTGACCCTGCAGGGTAAGTGAAGAATCTCCAGCACTTTTCTGGTAGAAATTTCTAGGCACATTTTTCCGTGCAAGTCCAAGGCTGGGCACCAGGGGGCGACAGAGCACAGAGGGAATCCAATGAAAGGGATGCTTCAATAGTGCTGGGCCACCTCCCCAGATCTCTTTGACAAGGGAGGGGGATGTCAAAAGTGGAGGAGAGGGGAAGGGGCTCTGACCTAAGTGGCAGAAAATTGGCTTCTAAAACCTATGGGTCTGGGAAGTTGGTAAGATGGCTGGAGGGTGCTGGCTAAATAGGAGTTCCCCAGGTGGACAAATTCAGAAAGGGAACATCAGGGAGAGGGAACAGCATATGCAGAGGCTCAGAGGTATGAAAGGTCACAGGGAAGGGTAAATACTGGTGATTCAGCAGCTGGAGACAAGAAATGGTGAGGCTAAAAAAGTGAAGGATCAGAAATAATTGAAAAATAAGGACAGCCGAAAGATTGGCAGTTTGAACCCACTCAGTGGCTCTGTGGGAGAAAAACCGGGCAATCTGTTTCCTAAAAATTATAGCCAAGAAAATCCTATGGAGCAGCTCTACTGTGTTGCATGGGGTCACTATGAGTCGGAATTGACTCCACGGCTACCAACAACATTCAATTAGGAGTCCTTGGGTGGCAAAAACAGTTAATATGCTCGGCTGCTAACTGAAAGGTTGGTGGTTCAAGTCCATCCAGAGGCATCTTAGAAGAAAGGCCTGGTGATCTACTTCCAAAAAATCAGCCATTGAAAACCCTATGGAGCACAGTTCTACTCTGACGCACATGGGGTCGCCATGAGTCAGAAAGCGGAAAGGGTGCTAGGTAGACCAAAATAAGAGATGTCCACTAGACCTCTCATTTCATGGAGTGTCCAAACTATGCCTCAAGCAAGGTGACAGGAATGCTTGTAGTGTGGTGAGGCCACACAGGGCTTCTCAGCCTGTGGTGGTCACACTCTAAGATAGCCTCAACGGTCCCATCTCCTGGCATTCACAGCCTTGGGTAATCCCCTCCCCTAGAGTGTGGGGAGGTCCCCAGGTGGTACAAATGGTGTGTGTTCATCTACTAACCTAAAGGTTGGTGGTTCGAACCTTCTCAGAAGACCTCAGAAGAAAGGCCTGGCAATCTGCTTCTGTAAAGATTACAGTCAAGAAAACCCTAGGGAGCAGTTCTACGCTGTAACACATGGGGTCGCCAGGAGTCAGGATCAACTCGATGGCAACAGGTTTGGTTTGGTGTGAGCGTGGGGACCTGGGATTTGCTTCTAACCGATAGAATATGGCAAAGTGATGGAATGTCCCTTCCATGATTACATAAGATTGCAACTTCTATCTTGCTAGCAGACACTCTCTCCTGCAGACTTTGATGACGTAAGCCATCATGGCAGACAGTTCATCTGGCAAGAAGTTGAGGGTGGCCTCCAGGAATAGCCATCAAGGAACTGAGGCCCCTCGGTCCAACAACTCACAAGGAACTGAAGCCTGACAACAACCACGCGAGCTTGGAAGGGGATCCTTCCCCAGTCACACCTTTGTAGGAACCTGATGTGCCCCGTTATTGTTAGCGGCCATCAAGTCAGGCCCTGACTCGTGGCAACCTTGTGTGCAATGGGATCAGACCGTTGTGATCCATAGGTTTTCATTGGCTGATTTTTCAGAATTAGATCACCAGGCCTTTCCTCCTAGTGTGTCTTAGTCTTGAAGCTCCAAAACCTGCTCAGCATCATAGCAACATGCAAGCCTCCACTGACAGATGCGTGTTGGCTGCGCTTGAGGTGCACTGGCTGGGAATCCAACTTGGGCCTCTCACACGGAAGGTGAGAATTCTATCACTGAACCACCACTGCCCCCTCAGCCATGCCTTCAGATGAAAACCTTAGTCCTGGCCAACCCTTGACTGCAGCCTGGTGAGAGACCCTGGAGTGAGGACTCAGCTAAGCCTCACCCAGATTCTTGATCCACGGAGACTGTGAAATAATCAATGTCTGCTGTTTCAAGCCACTAAGTTTGTGTAAATTTGTTACGCAGCAATAGCAAACTAATACACAGAGGCACACACGTAAAACCCTAGCCTTTTTTCTCTTTCAAAAACATACTCCCAGATCTTTGCACTTGCTGTTCCCTCTGCCTGGAACAGACTTCCCAGGTCTGGTTTCCCCTTATCCTTTAGGTCTCACCTTACATATCACCTCCTCAGAGAAGTCTTCCCCTGACCACACAGCATAAACTAGCTCTCCAGTCACTCCCAGCATCCTGATGATTGCCTTCACAGCACTTAATCCCTGGGCCACGGTGATTGGCTTATGGGTGGACACATGACGTACACTGAGCCAATCAGATTCCTCCTGGAGACCCACAAGTTACAAAAGAGATACTTTATCGGTCTTTGAAGTCGCCAAGTGTAGTGGCGAATGTCTGCTGTCGTGGTGTCCATGTTTCCAATGTCAAATAAAAAATAAACCTGGACATAGTAAACAGACCCTTTATTCAAGTGAGGGGGAAGGACTATTGTAATAGGGGAGGAGGACTTTTGCAATAGGAAGACCACTCTGACCATAAGATCAGCAAGCTTTCAGAAGCTGGGCAAAAAGAGGTTTTCTTACTCATGAAAGGGTTTACACACGAAAAGAAACAATCTTTGATGGTTAGGAGGGAGGGGAGATGTGGGCATGGAAAAACACTAAATAGACAGTAGATAAGTGGTAACTCTGGTGAAGGGTGAGACAGTACACAATACTGGGGAAGCCAGCACAACTTGTACAAGGAAAGGTCATGGAAGCTCCAAAGATAAATCCAAACTCCCTGAGGGACCAAATTCCTGGGCTGAGGGCTGTGGCGACCATGGTCTCGGGGAATATCTAGCTCAATTGGCATAACATAGTTTATAAAGAAAAAGTTCTACCTTCTACTTTGGTGAGTAGCATCTGGGGTCTTAAAAGCCTGTGAGCAGCCATCTAAGATACTCCACTGGTCTCACCCCTTTGGGAGCAAGGGAAAATGAAGAAAGCAAGATACAAGGGAAAGATTAGTCCAAAGGACGAATGGACCACATCTAACACGGCCTCCACCAGACTGAGCCCAGTACAGCTAGATGGTGCCTGGCTACCACCACTGACCGCTCTGACAGGGATCACAACAGAGGGTCCTGGACAGAGCTGGAGAAAAATGTAGAACAAAATTCTAACTCACAAAAAAAGACCAAACTTACTGGCTGACATAGACTGGAGAAACCCCAAGATTATGGTCCCCAGACATAATTTTGGCTCAGTAATGAAGTCACTCTGAGGTTCACCCTTCAGCCAAAGATTAGACAGGCCCATAAAACAAAACGAGACTAAAGGGGCACAACGGCCCAGGGACAAGGAACTAGAAGGCAGGAGGGGACAGGAAAGCTGGCAATGGGTAACCCAAGGCCGAGAAGGGAGAGTGTTGACATGTCATGGGGTTGTTAACCAATGTCATAAAACAATATGTGT